>NC_047134.1:25516948-25876948 GCF_009829125.3 Periophthalmus magnuspinnatus
CAGCCTGGGAAGTTGGGTGTTGTAACCAGCAAGACAGAGGGACCAAAACTGCGCGACTCACGAAGGTTAAACAGTGTTTATTCACAGAAATGTGCAACAAGTAATCAAAGTTCATTAATCCAAAGAGCTGGGGAACAAGGGGGCTTCACAGAATAGTGCAACAGATAAAGACAGTTCATGGATCCACAGGAGCTGGGAAGCGCGGGTGCGGGTCCGGGACCAGGGAGACAGAGACGAGGACAACATGAGACCATACCAGGGTAGGAGTGCAGGCGCAGGCGCGGGGGGTCCGGAGCTGGTTCTCGGGCGGAGGTCTGGAGAAGAGCAAAAATCCAAATGAAAAAAGGTTCACAAAAACACCAAGATACAAAGCCAAGCAGGAGCATTCACGTGTAACACGCGGACAATCTAGCACCGAGTGTCTGGTCCTGACTCCTCTTATCCACATCAGGTGGTGTTGATTGCGTAGATGGGCTGCAGGTGCGTGTGGGAGGAGCCAGGACTCCACCCAGCTCCGAAGACAGGCAGGTGAGGGAGGGGGAGCACAGCATGGGAGGACATCAAACAGGGATCATGACATTGGGAAACCATTTAAGATTTGGATAAAAACACCAAAAATCAAGTACCGCTATGTAGGCATGGGACGATATGAAAACTGTGAGTCAGGATCACCATGGCCAAAATAATTGAGATCAACGATTATATCAGGATAATTATTAAAGGTGATATATTACACAAAATGGACTCTTGTGAGCGTTAAGCCATGTTATAATGTTATTACCTTCTCAAAAACATACCTGGAGTTGTGTTTTGCTTCATTCGCACACCTTTATTATTAGTCTGTCTACATCTCCCAAGCTCAAAATGGTCTGTTCCACCTTGTGATGTCATGTAGTGGCAGTTTTCAAGTTAAGAGCTGCCTTTTGCTCTTAGTTCAGTAGCAATCAGCAATTCCAGGGTTGAAATCATCCAAATGATTCTAGTGAAGGTGTATGGAGTTTAAAAACACACTAGAACACTTCCTGTATTACCACATGACATCACAAGGTGGAACTGAGTGTTTTTCCTTTGGGAGAAGAACTCAAACAGAGCAAATATACAGGACAGAATAAAAAGCATAATATGGGCAGTTTAAACATTTTCTAGATATGAATCATAATATTTTTATATTATGAACATGTTTCATATTTAAACTGTTATATTATTGTACTTTGTTATAAGTGAAATGACCTTGATCTAGAAGAGACCGTCAGGGAGAAATGGGTTTGTTCTGCACATTCTGGTGACATAATGGGTATGATCTTTGTTGGCCATTCTCAGGATGTTTACTGTCCTGTATGGTGTATCAAATGTCTCTCTTTTTTATTCTTATAAGGTATTATTTTGTTGCTTTGGCATAGTGAAAAAGAGAGAGACTGGGGGGAATACGTAGGCCAATAATGTGCTGCCTGATTTAAGTGGTGCAAATGAACAAACAACCTATTTTTTATTCTGAAATATGATATTATAGATTGTAGCCTTGTCATATAAAAGTAGAAATTCTTGGACTTTCCCCAATATTGCAATTAGGGATACACCAATCCAGCTTTTTCAGTTCCAATACCGATTTTGATACTATGGCTTTAAGTATCTAGCAATGCCAACCGATACTGGTAGAGTCAGTAGGGACAACAGACTGTATAAAGAAGTGGACTGCCCCTTCGCCACTTTTATTGCTAAAAAAGCAGCATGCATTCTTACTGTTGCAAGCTAGCTGGTTGCCTTCATGTTCATAAATTAGTTTAATGCCGTACTGTAGATCATTCCAGGCCAAACGATAACACGTCCATGGAAACAAGCAGAAAATTTACACAGTGCACCTTTTAGAACCATGAAATATGTCATCTTTACAACCCTTATAACCTTATATCTTATCTCAAAATGATGGATGATTTCATGTTTGTATTTTGCTGTTTGCTTCAGTTCCACTGGTGTTGCGTTGCGTCTCCCAGGACCCGTTTCCTTTGGGAGCGTAGTGACGTGGGACTGCGCGGTAGCAGTGATTACACAGTATGCTAGCACCCATAGCACTGCTTGTGTCTTTGTCAGATAGTGAGTTTATTACATCAGCCGTGTGTGTCTCTGTGTCCCCTGTCCTTCTGGACTCATTACCCACAACCCTTTGCACATTTGGGACGTGCAATGTTCCATGCAAAATAGGCTACCACCAGCATCATGTAAAACTGTAGTACAACATACAAAGAGTGAGATTCTGTGTGGGGATAGGCGTTTTTGCTTGTCACCGTTTTGAGACAGTAATACAACGGTGTGTTTGTGTTAGAGATGGATCGATATCAGTTGGGCGATATATAGGGCCGATATTTGGGCTTTTTAGTGTATTAGCTATCGGCTTTAAATCTCCAGCAGAGATCGATATTTTGTTTTGGTCGATCTTATTCATTTTTATTTTGCTATCGTGTCTGTAACATTAATAAGAGACAAATCAGTTGCCTTCTTTCCCCGAGGTTGCTCCCACTAGCGTTAGCAGCAGATTTGATTGACAGCATTGCTAGGTGCCCTCCCCCTGCTAAACCACAAAAGAAAACATATCAGTCGATCACTAGTTCGTATTATATTTTGTAACATAAGGTTATATTGTTATTTCTAAATGTGTATTCTTCTTCTTGTAAACTGCGTCATGACGATAAACGGTAATAATGTGTTCTGGGAGGTGAAGTAAACATGTTGACATCAAAACTGTTCCGTTATTTCCATTCACAATTACACGGTTATTTGCCATGATTGATGACAGATCCTGTTGACATTTGGAGGCCCATTATCCAATCAGAAAGCTGAATGAATGCTTCACTTTTGGTCGCCAGATCCTACGATTAAAACCAGTTTGCAAACTATCAGAGCGTGTGGTACTTCTGTTGCCTTTAGTTTTATAATCAGTGACTCCAATTGCCATTTTTAGTTTGGATATTGAAAATTCTTCCAGTTTTATCTGCGTAGCACTTTTTATAAACAAGACTGTTTACAATATAAGGAAAAAAAATACATTAAAAATAATAATACAATGTGGCCAGATCTCAGAAGCTAAGCAGGGCCGGGCCTGGTCATTACTTGGGTGGGAGACCGCTGGGAATACTCGGTGTCACAGTGAGACGCCATTGGCAAAACAGCTGTTGTGTCCTTATGCAAGACAAAAGTAAAAGTAGAATTCTTTGGCCTTTCCACAATATTGCAGTTCGGGATGCACCAATCCAACTTTTTCAGTTCCAATACTGATTCCAATACTATCACTTTAACTGAGCCGATGCCCGATATCAATACCAGTAGGGTTAGGGACAGAAAACAGCATTTATTTTCTTTAAACAAAAATAAAGTAAGACAAAACGGATCCATATGTTATCTAGATGTTGTTTATCTCTAACGTAACTACAGAACAGCTTTGTCTGAATAAAGACTCAAACATCATGACTTTCTGGGCTGACTATGGCACCAACTACCAGTAAATCGTCTTATTACATCACCTTTACATCAGTTTATATGTCCAACCAGGATATCGTCTGAACCGATATTTGGAAGCCGATATTCAATCCATTCAATTTTTCAGCATCGGCAAGACACTTCACCCACATTGCCTAGTACAATAGTATCTTACCACCGCTGGGTCTGGAGTGAATGAATGCACGAAACCGTAAAGCTGCTGAGCACCTGTAAAAGCACCATACAAGACTATATATAAATAAAATTATGCAAATTATTATTATGCATCATTAATAAAATCTCTAACATACATTTATGATATTGTAAATGCTTGTACCATTCATTGTAAAATAGAGTTTATTTCTATTCTTGTGAGTTGGAGGTGCATTTTGAGGCAGATTTTTCAGTTTTTTACTTTGAATATTGGAGATACTTACAGATTTCCCATCCATGTATCTTTATTTCTACAGGGGGAGCCAGATGAGAGCACACAAACTCTTTTCATAAGCACCTTGTTCAAATACAGAATAATACAAACAAAAACAAACCAAACAAATACATAGGTCTATTTAAAACATTAAAAACAAGAGCAGGTGTGACTAAAAATATTTATCACCATATTATTAAAGTGCATCGATGTCACCAATCTATCCAGTTTTTCATGTCCTTGAAATGTATTCCATTTTTAAGAAGCAAAATAACCATTTCAGTTCTAGTGTGGTCAGTTTTTAGACATAGACAACCATGAGATGTTGTATTAAAAGTTCTTATCCACCTCTCCTCTTCCCCTGCTCCACTCCCTCTCGCTTCCTCTTTATTGTTCAGTTTTTAGACGTAGACCATCATGAGATCTTGTATTAAAAGTTCCCGTATCAAAGTTCAACAAACAAATGAGATATCCAGGCTGTACAGCTTCCTGACAAGCTTGGTAACTTTTGACTTTTGTCTCAGATGTGTTTCTGTTGTGGTAAGGAGGTGCAGAGTGGAGCAGATATGCGCTGGCGTCTTATCTCAGGCCTTATATTGGTGATGCAGTAGGGCTCTCTTAGTGCTTGGAGTGTCTCATCCCTCTTGTGTTTACGTTGGCTCAACTGACAGTTTATACAGACACGAGATGAGCTGGAGAATTCACTCACTTCTCCCAGTGACACACAAGTGGATTTTTATGTGCTTCGTAAACACTTTTTCTTCATCTTAAAAAACGCTGCCTCAGATGTCCCGGGGCTGCAGTAAAGTGGGATTATGGGCGTTCAAATGAATCTGAAACAGGAATAGACGCACGTTAAAGTTTGCCAAAGGAGGAATAAAAAAAAAAAATCGCTCCAAAAAAGATCCTGCAAATGGTAAATGTGGTTTTATTATTGTGAGTTGTCATTAATGTGGCGGTTGATGGTTCTGCTGCTGCGGTGGAGATAGAGGGGAGAGAGAGTGTATTTATATGAATGGCAGACGGTGTGATTGGCGTACAGTTGCAGATAAGGTTGATTTTTTTTATTATTTTTTTTATTAATACATTTTTTGATAGATAAACATCACAAACAATATACAGAAACAAAAAGACACACAGAAGAACATAATCTTCCTAACAGTGGTGGAAGAAGTACTCCATTTTGTTAAGTAAAAGTATTAAAGTACCCATTTACAACTGTACATCAAGAGTAAAAAGTAAAAGTATTTCACTGAGATTTTCAAGTCTTATAAAGCTTCAGATATAGTGATTTTGATACAGATTTGTGTTGAATTTTGTTCAGGAGAATCTATTACATCTTCCTAGCTTTTTATTTTGATATTTTTCTTTGCTCAAATTATGAACAACCCCTCAGTCTTTTCAGCAGGTCTAAAAACTACTACTTTTCAGTCCTGTGCAAAAATGTAGTGGAGTAGAAAGTACAGACACCTGCTCTCAAATGTAGCGAAGTAAAAGTAAAAAGTACTTATTTTAAAATGCACTTAAGTCAAGAATAGATACCTAAAATGTATACTTAAGTGTCATACTTTACTGCGTGTACTTCATTACATTGCACCACTGCTTCTTGATAATAAAACACATCGATGCCATAAGTAGGTGGAGTGGCAGAGTTCATTCCACGCTAAAACAAATACAACTGATATAAGTGTAGTGTTATGTAATTCATGAAGATTTCTTGAAAAAAAAATTAAATCTTGGTTAACTATCAACTTTATAAAGACGATGTTTTCATTTATTTAAACGAGACCTTTGATAAAACACCAGCCGTGTGCCAGCCCGCGATACCAGCTTGAATCCTTTGTAACAGGACTTGCTCATCTCGACAATTACACAGTCCTTTGTTCACAGTGGGGGAGGAGGAAGCTGGAAGTAACGCACTCACTGATCAACGGAACTGTCTAATGAAACTGTCAAGACCCGAAGATTACTCAAAACGTCCGAGAGAAGCTTGTCATTCCAATCTAATGACACGCGTACTGCCTAGCTCCGAGTTTGATTTTATTTTAGCTCAATGTAAACAACATCTTGGCCCGTTCGCTTCGCTGTTCAAGTCGAGCCAAGATGGGGAGGGAAGGGAGCCGACCACATGGAAACGAATCCCGTGGACCAAATCTGCCTTTATCTTTTAATAAACCGTAGATCCAGGAGGCAATATGAAATTACACCATAATAGCAGTGGAGAGTCCTCTGAAGACTTAATGGCTTTAATTATAGCCGAGGAAACTTGGGAGGAAGGCCATAGAAGAAAGAAAAGGAGAAAGAACGAAAGAAGAAAAATCCAAAAGTACGGGTTGGTGTTTTGAAAAGAGGATCCCAGACTGAAGGCAGGTGTAGTCCAGGTGTGCGAGTGTGCGTATTCTGAGCGGTAACGTCTCTAATGTAAATGTAAGAGGCTAACGAGCGCGATGGTGATAACACGTGGGACGCTCAGATCTTAAAAAACTGGCGGCTCGCTTAGGGACGCTAAACATAGACTCGTTTTGGCTCAGTGTCTAGACGGCTCGCTGCTTTCTTGTGTGGTTTTGGGGCACTTGGAGAAGATTGTTGCCTGATTCTCATGCCTGCAAGCCAGAGGGAAGTTTGTTTAGCCAGCAGTTGTTGCAAAGTACCTGTGAACCCCACTCATACTAAAGTGCACTGCAGCGCTAGTGTTGTTTATTTTTGGATGGGTTATATAAGCTCTTACAATGAGGATTGGAGGAGTATAAAAAGTTGAAAGTTGACTAAAAGTAGAATCAAAGGTCGCATCGATGTAAGCTCAGAATAACATTGTGTTTACTACAGAAGTGATATTTTCATCTGCTTCACTTAGAGATAGAGCAACATGTTTTTGTGTTGTTGTTTTTTTTTCCATGGACGATGCCGATAGCAATTGTTTAGAATGGCTGATATGTTGGGCTGATTTTAAATATATTCTGAAATTGAAATCTACTACAAAGTCACTATCAGCTCTGTTTTACCGCAATCCTATAAATGAGCTGTGTAGTCACTTATTTTGCAGTTAATCTCTTTGCTTTATGAGTGTTTTTAGGCTGCAAATCGGCCCAAACAAAATATTGTCCTGTGCTGAAGATTTAAAGCCGTGATATCGGTCTATCTCTAGTTTCAATCAAAACACTTGAACCATTGAAACAAATAACCCAATATACTCTGAAATATTATCACAGAACTAAATTAATGCATCTTGTTATTGTAGGCTAATATTTGGCTAGACCGCCTTTGCCTACATCGGTTATCTGTGATTGAACAATACAAGTTATACAATTTACTAATGATATCGACACCGAAACTGACAATTTTGCTGGATCAGATATCGGCTTGTGTATTCAGCCGATACACATGAAGTGATATAATTGGACTATTAAAAGGTCATAGTTAGCCCAGAGAGTCACATAATGTTTGAACTTTCATATATGCAAAGTTGTTCTGTGGTTAAATAACAGTTACATAACACATTTGGATCAGTTTTGTCTGATTTGATTTCAGTTTAAAAGAGATAAATGTCGTTTTCAGTTTCTGCACTGGTATCGGTTGATGTCAGGTATCGTCAGATATGCAAAGCTACCACTGAAATCAATATCGGAGCTGAAAAAGCCAGATCAGTGCATCCCAATAATTTACAGTTCACGAATTTACATTGTGGCAAATAATTTTAGAAGACGGTGTATGGAATCAGAAAAGTGATCCAGTTAGTTAATGTGTTTGTATGCTGCTTAAATCCCCTTAAACTCTAACACGTTGCACAAAATAGTGTAGAGGTAAGACTGTAGTAAGTACAACTACTACAATTTTTGCTGACACTGTAAATTCACTTTGTCTGTTAAAGTAATTGAAGTAATAGTAAAAGAAACATTCAAATCTGTCAACTGGGCAAAAAAGTTGTAGGCGTGAACCAGTTGACAGATTTGAATATTTCTTTTACTATGAATCATACCTGGACGACTGAGCGATTACACAGACAATATAAGCAATACTTCTAGGAAATATATTTTACAACCACTATATATTGGGTATCTTCAGCAAGTATCTATACTTTTACACACAGGCCTATAAATGTCTAACAATACTGTCTCTTGTAGTCCATGTGAACGCTCTTAACTTTTTACCATCTGATTCCCTTGGCCTCTCCCGGATCATAAAACCGCATTACCGCAGTGAAATATTTGTGTGTTCTGCGCGTGGGGCTGGGAGCGAGATGTGTCACCTCTTTTTGCTAGCTTCAGTTGGCCCATGGGTGCATTTTTGTTGTCGTCAGGCAAGTCCACACAGTGAGCTCGGGCCTACCCCAGAGAGGAGACAAGAGAGGGAGAAAGCTTTCTTGTGTGAGCGTCTTACCAACAGCTATTAATTATTAACCGCGAGAGCTAACTTCAAAGAGAGCTGAATGGAGCGACTGGAGCTGCTAGCGCTCTGTAGGAGGGAAGTGGGTGAGAGGGGAAAGCCCACCTCACTCACAGTGTCTCTGAACCTGTACAAGTGTAAAAGTGGTCGCTCATGTTAAGAGAGAGTTTGTGTTTTGATTTGAATTAGCTTTGAACGTAGAGATCAGCCGACATGTTGTTATTACTTTGTTTTTTCATGGCCGATGTCGATATCGATTGTTTAGAATCCATAGCAACCAATGGATGTGAAGCTCTGCCGATATTTTTGGGTCGATGCATAGGGCCATTTTGATTATTTTCCTTAAATGTTATAGTAATGGATTATATTTCTTATTTGAAACCCATGGATAGCAGATATAGATATACAACTACAGTATATATAGTGTTGTATTTCAAAAGTAAACAGTGGTCATGGTTTTATATAGCATTCGTCCATCTTCAAGGCATTCAGAGCCCTTTACATCAACGAACCACTCACCCATTCACACACTAGAGTACACAGGTGAGGTGGGTTAAATGTCTTGCCCAAGGACACAACAACAGTAAACTTTTTAATGGGAGCTGGAACCGCACCGCCAACCTGTGGGTCGATGGATCTGACAGCTCAACCATTGATGTTGACGCTGAGACCATGATTCAAACTGCCAACTTTCGGATCAAAGGACAAACATTCTACCAACTGAGCCACTATCGCCCCAAATTGTGTTTATTTTCAGTGCTTAATTCTACTATGTACATATGTATTCTCGTACTAAATACAACTTGTTATGTAGTTATAGAATAAAATTTAAAATTAAAAAATCACCCATAAAACCTGTACCTATAAATCACTGAAAAACTGAACCATGAATGAACAAAGACTCTAATTGAGACATGCATGGTGCCATTCCCGGTTGTCACTTTTACGTTTACGATTCTCATTCACAATTAAAGTATCATAGAAGTCATAGTTTTATTGGCTTTTTTTTCCCTCCTTCTTTTGTAACAAGCCCAGACACTGCCCCAGCGCGGACTCTTTAGGTTATAAACACATACCTGCAATGGCTCATACACACTCGACTTTACTCCTGGTCTCCTGGATGACATCGCACTATGTCCTTTTCCTCAAAAGCAGAAGCGAGCCGACACTCAGTTGCTGTCATATTTTGAAGAGAACATTAGAAAACAATCCTCATAACAGCCTCTAGTAGTTATTGTAATAGACTTTTCTAAATGATGTCACCGTTTACACACTATTACATATTTGTTTGCATAGATTTGGTACATGGGAATTGGCTAAAGCCTCGATCCAACTGGGGCGAGGGTAGCACAGTTTGTATGTGTTTGAGTGTTTGTCCACTGATCCGAAGGTTGGTAGTTCAAATCCTTGCTCTCAACGTAAACATCACTGGTTGACATTATTACTATTACTACTGTGTGGATAGATCGTGTACTTGGGAACTATGATGTTTAAGTCTTAATGTTAAACTATCTCTATGTTGGCTATAGACAGTGATGGGAAGAATACTTTCAAACTGTATTTGGTTATAGAAAACTGAGTACACGTTACATGGTCCAATCAGAGTACTGCATTCTGAATACTTGGAATACTTTTACATCAAGTTGTATTTAAATTATAGTGGAACATAGGATTAAAAACATCTTTATGTTTGTTTCGCTGTTTCTTCTGTGTTTTCTGTCACTAATTGGAGAGGGAAAATCTCACATGCCTCACCAGGAGAGCTCTGTTTTCTATTTTTCTCACTGATTATGTGCTGTTTGACGCTTAAATTGTGTGATCAAGTACCGCAATGTATTCCTTAGATTTTTTCTGAGTACCACCAAATGAAAAAGTAACTGTACTGGTATATAGTTTCTCTAAATTAGCATTCTCAATATGTATTCTCAGTACAAGTATTCAGTTACTTCCCAACACTGGCTATAGATAAGAGAAAGTGCTGCTATGTGAACCACCAGCTCCATGTGTGCGCGCTTTTGTTTATATATGTGTGTGAGCGTGTGTGTGCTTTTGTGTATATATGTGTGTGTGTGTTCGCAGGCAGATCAGTGACAGTGTCCAGCCCGGTCACACCACTGCTGTAACTATCACTTTGATCTCTGTCTTCCCTTTAGTTATGAGCAGCGCTGGCCACAGACCAAGGGCACTGCATAATTCCAGGATACGGTCTTTCAGATCCCGTCCAAACTCGTGCGGTGAGACTGTCTGAGCAGAGCCATGACAAACTACACTTTTTGTTTTATTTTTTCACAAGAGGGAAAACCAATTTGGATTCTGCAAGGAGATACTTCAGCTTCTGCAGATCCAAGCGTTCCCTTTATCTCTGGCATGATATCGCTGGAGCCTTCAGAAGTTCAACATGAAAGAGCCCCTTGTGTATAGCAGTGTGGGTACAGTAGCAGTCCTTGACAACTTTATTCAAATTTTCAAATAGGGCTGGGCGATATGGCTGCAAGAATCATCCAAGACCGGTTATTTTCAATTCAATGTTCGTTTTTCTTAATAAAAAGTAACAAATCAATGCTGTTTTCGATATTACTGCTTCACTATGCAACTTTTCTTTCGGGGGTTCACCATAGAAATGCAACGATATCCAAATCTCACGGAACGATATTATTTGAGTATGAACCTGACAGTATGGTATTTATTATGATGTTGTAGGAACTCTCAGTTTTACAGAAAAGGTAATGATATTAGCCTTATGTTTACAATAACTAACACTAGACTTTTGTCTTTTTTTTTCAACGGTACCTAAAGTGTAAAATTTAGATCAGACATATTGTGCTCGTGTCTGCTCTGTAGTTATAATCTATGACACCCATGGATCATTATGTTATAATTTGCACATTTTAAATCGCAATCATCTAAAATGACTAAAGAAACCAGTTTGCTTTATCGGCAAAACGGCGTCTTGAAAAAAAGCTATTAAAGATTCCTCAAACATGAATCACTCCAATATAACACAACTCCAAATACAACGTCAAGAGGGCAAATGAGAAGGAAACAACTGTAACATATTTTAAAATCTCTGAAAAGTCGATTTTGCAGAGTAAGAACAACGCGCCTGGTGGAGTAGTAAAACAAAATGTCAAAACGAAACTAATTACATTGCATTTTTATCACTTTCTAGTTCTGTAAAGCACTTTGAACAAGGCCCTGCTTTGTGTCGTGCTCTACAAATAAACTTCTCTTGCCTAAATAAAACTGTGAAGTAAAGTTTATATTCTAGTTTTAATTTTGTTTAGTTTTTTGTCAACATTAGAAAACACACGTGAATCACTGCTTGTGTTTTTTCAGCAGTGTACCTGGTGCTGATGTGGGGACGTGCTGTTGCTCTGAAGTCTTTTAGCCTGGACTGGACTTTATTTCTGATAAATTTCTCAATTTTTTTTGAGTGTTATTTTGCCAAGCGTGTCCTCAAGGTGTTTACCGAGGATGAGTAACCAAAATGCATCTGGCAGCGGGGGCATCAAGGGGGGCATCAAGGGGGGCATCATAGGGGACGTCATGAGGTACATCATGAGGGGGCATACTGAGGGACATCAATGGGACATCTTTGGAAACATCATGGTGGACAACATGGGGGGCGTCATGGGGGACATCATTGGAAACGTCATGTGGGACGTCATGGGGGCCTCCTGGGGGACATCCTGGGGGACATCTTTGAAAACATCATGGGGGATGTCATAGGGGGCATCGTGGGGATATCTTGTACAATCAATAAATACAAACAATACTCTGCTTTCCTCTTTATTTATTCTCCCTTCTTTACAAACGCCGCCATCTGTGTTGCTCTGTCATTGTTGTTGACATGAGAGTGAAAAGCATGCAGGGTACTATTCTGTTGGCTCAAACAGTGAATCTGATGTGTGACATGGTGCAAAGAATCATGGTATATGTAGTCGTCTTAGCTTTTTCCTCTGACACAAACTCAAAACTATTATTTAGAAACCACTACGATATCGAGGCATATCGCAATACCATTACATCCCTAGTTCACGACCTGCTTGTATCCGCAGAAATGTTATTGCTTTACTTGGAATGTTCCACAGTAATGCATTAAACATACCTATATGTGCATTCATTCAGAAGTGTGTTTAATACTTAGAAATACTTTGACAAACAGGAAATTTACACACATTCTTGAGCGGGCTTGTCTGTCCACAGATCTGATTTGCAACGTGGCTTTAGTGGCATTGCCTGCTTGTTTTCACGGAGACGGATATGTTTAAGCACACTGTGGAACATTCAAGACAAGGCAATGATATCTCCAGGGGGCAAGTAGGCGACCGCTCTTCAACTGGAACATTTACATAGTGAACATTTTAAGGTTCATTAAAGGTCCTATTCCAGGGCTGAAATGATCTAAATGATTCTAGTGAAGGTGTACGGAGTTTAAAAACACAGCAAAGCACTTCCTGTATTACCGCATGACATCACAAGGTGGAACATAGTGTAAGAACTCAGTCTAAATATGCAAGGCTTCTGTGTTAAACATGTGTGAATGAAACAAAACAAAAAACTAAATCGGAGCTCTTTCAAACCACTTTTTCAGACTTTTACTGCCACATGATTGACAAATATGCCATGCTGATTATCGCAAACTTCATTTTGAGTATTTCCATAACCCTGAATTCAAAGCTGAATATGAAATCAGTGATAGGATTGTGCACTAGTCCTGCTGCATTGGTTTGGTTGACTCCGCAGTATGTGTGATAAGTCTAATCAGACTCGTATTTACTGGGGTGACATCATGGCAGAGCTATGGAACCACATGTGAGCCACAACATGCCTCAGTCTGTGCTAATGCCTTCAATACACTGGATGAACGCAGTGAGGTTTGGAAGGAGAACTCCCTCTAGTGGTGTAACGGGAACATGGAAGTGAGTTATGTATGAAGAATATAGCTTGTTTTTTCATAGTTGTGCGTGCTATTTTCAAGCTTTGTAACGCACGTAGGCCCGTTATGATAATTACTATATCGACTTCAATATATGACAGATGGAACCGTCATTTTTTAAGTCAATAGTGGGTACTTTCTCTTACTAGTACTAGTGGAGAACGTTTTGATGTTTTTCTGGTTCTACGATTAGATTTTAAGCTTGAATGAATAACTACTGAAGTCTTTTATTATGCTATTTGTTTATTTTTATTTTTTTACCATATTGTAGTTTTTTGAGGGTAATTCTTCTATTAGTTTCAATATTATTTATGGTATTCTATTCAATTCAATTCATTTTATTTTTGTAACGCCCAAAATCACAACAACAGTTGTCTCGAAGGGCGTTCATGTTTTGGTTGATGGGGGAAACCAGAGTACCCGGAGGAAACCCATCCAGACACGGGGAGAAACATGCAAAACTCCACACAGAAAGGCCTGGGCGACCCGGGGATCGAACCAAACCTTCTTGCTGTGAGGCATGAGTGTTGCCACTCAGCCACCGTGCTGCCTACACACAAAAACAAACAGGAAAATCAAACAACAGGAAAAAAAGACAAGAAAAATCGGCCAGGCGAGGAGGAGGGAGGGGGGCTGAGGAGGGCCAGGCGTGGTACATTCTTTCTTAAGTAATACTTCAAAATTTGAAGTAGTGACAGGCCTAAACGCATGAAATCAGGTGACGTCTGCGACAATAAGTTGGCAGTTCAAGTCCCACTCGCGACATATCATTTTTTGGCAGTGCGATTTTAGCTCCCACAAAAGACTGCTGTTGTTGTGTCCTTGGGCAAGACACTTCACCCACCGTGTGGTACGAATGAGTGAGTGGTTCCATGATGTAAAGCGCTTTGAGAACCTTGAAGTAGGAAAAGGGCTAAACAAAAATGTTACCACTGACTATTTATAAAGAGCAACGTTATATAAGAAGATTAATTAAAACTGAAACAAAAACGGTGCAAAATTATACAAAACAAGTCCATTTTGAGCAAATAATACCGGTTACTGTGGTCCCATTTGTATACTTTAACATAGAAAGATTGGTGGTTCCTTGACTACTTCACCTCATGATGTTTAGTACAGTGTATTGAGACAAGCTGCTTAAAACCATTATGTTTTGTGTTTATTTTTCCAGGCAAAGCGAGCGGTGCAGAGGGGCGCGACCGCTGTCATCTTTGACGTGTCTGAGAATCCGGATGCCATTGACCAGGTTCGTCTGCTCAGACACTTAAACTACAGAGGAATGAGATTGTGTGGGGCAGAGGGATTTTTCACATGCCCTAAACTCCTCAGAAAGAAGTGGATAACTACATGAACAATCGAAGTGAATTAGCATGTTCATAAAGTCTATTAACGGTGGAGGTACCTGGTTGTCTCCTTTGAGTTGTAAAGTATGACCTTAAACGTATCTATCTCCATGGTGACAAGAAGACCACTCGGCTAAATTATTACCAGGTACTAGAAAAATTACATAGCATTACATCATTTTGGGGCCACAGCCTGAAAGGACAGGTCCCCCCGAGTTTTAAACCTGTTTTTGGGATCATAAGGAGGAGGGTGTGTCCATAGAAATAAGGGGTTAAAAGGTCCAGGATGCACTGGACTCATACTTGCATTGATTTTGTCCTGGTTTGAGCCCAGTTTAATCCTAATCTAGACTTTGTTTGGTTCTCTTCTAGTCCTGTTTTAGTCCTGGTTTAGACCTGTTTTTTTTTTTTTTGTTCTGGTCCTTGTTTAGCCCTGGTCTTTTCCTGGTCTAGTCCTGTTGTAGTTCTGGTTTAGTCCTGGTTTAGCGCTGGGCTTGTCCTATCCTAGTCCTGCTTTAGTACCGGTTTAGTCAAGATTTAATTCTGGTTTACTTCTGGTCTTGTTTTGTTCTAGTCGTGGTTTAGTCATGATTTAGTCCTTTTCTAGTCCTGTTCTAGTTCTGGTTTAGCCCAGGTGTTGTCCTGTTCTGGTCCTGTTCTGGTCCTGTTCTGGTCCTGTTCTAGTCCTGTTCTAGTCCTGTTCTAGTCCTGGTTTAGACCTGGTCTTTTCTTGTTCTGGTCCTTGTTTAGCCTTGCCCTTTTCCTGTTGTAGTCCTAGTTTAGCACTGGTTTAGCACTGGGCTTGTCCTGTTCTAGTCTCGTTTTTGTCCCGGTTTAGTCCAGGTTTAAACCTGGTTTAATCCTGGTTTACTTCTGGTCTTCTCTTGTTCTAGTCCTGATTTAGTCCTGATTTAGTCCTTTTCTAGTCCTGTTCTAGTTCTAGTTTAGCCCTGGTGTTGTCCTGTTCTAGACTGGTTTAGTCCTGGTTTACACCTGGTCTTTTCTTGGTCTGGTCCTTGTTTAGCCCTGGTCTTTCCCTGGTCTAGTCCTGTTGTAGTCCTGCTTTAGTTCTGGTTTAGCTCTGGTCTTGTTCTAGTCCTGGTTTAGCCCTGGTCTTGCCTTGTTCTAGTCCTGTTCTAGTTCTGTTCTAGTTCTGGTTTAGACCTGGTCTAGTCCTGTTCCAGTCCTGGTTCAGTCTTGGTTTAGTCCTAGTCTAGTCCTAGTTTAGTCTTATTTTTGAAGTAGAATTGTGTGCTAGTGTGAGCGCAGCCTGAAGCACTCTGTTCCTTTGAGGTGTGACTGGTGCAGAGGGGGATGAATGAGACTGAAGCTGTAAATAGACGAGGCTTTCACTGCCGTGTACCTTGTTGAGCTCTTAATTGTGCAGGTAGCGGGCGCAAACACACATGACCTCATCCCTTAAGACTTTAGATGTGTCTGAAAGTTTGAGAACAAAGTTGTTAAAAAAAACACTCACACAACCTTCTCAGCGCTGCATACTTCGTGTTACATACACTGCAAATCTTGTTATATACACTGCAAAAAGGACTTTAAATTGACATTTACAATCCTGCTTTGGTTTATTGAGTTTGTTGATTAAGTTGAAATTAAAGCAGCACTATGTAACTTTCCTGCCTTGAATGGAATTTTTGACAATGCTATGTACCATGGATTCATTCAGTTACAGGTGTCATTATTACAAAAAGTAACTTCAAAAACAGGTATTCTTCCTAAGAGTAGCCTCGCCTCCAGACAAAGCATCATAATTGAGCGTCAATTATAAAAGCTATGTAGTGCAGCTTTAATAAGCCAATTAAACGATTATGTCTGTATGAACAAAACAGTAGCTCAATTGGTACAATGTAAGAAGGTAAGGTCAACTTTAGGCACAAAGTTCAAAGGTACATAAACAATAAGTAAACACATATGATACAAAATAAACACTACAGAAAAAGTTAGTGCAAATACTTTTACAGTCGATAAATCAATAAACTTGTACAATCAATAAATACAAACAGTGCAATTCTGTAAGATAGTAGTAGTAGTAGTAGTAGTTGTAGTAGTAGTAGTAGTAGTAGTAGTAGTGCAAACAATGCAGTGCTGTAAGATAGTATTAACAGTAGTAGTAGTAGCTTTGAAGTAGTAGTAGTAGTAGCCTTGAAGTAGTAGTAGTAGTAGTTTTAGGTAGGTAAAAATGTAAAGTAGTATGTGCACCAGTCGTGTTATTGTGGTATTAGATTACTCTGAAATGTCCTGAGAAATATCCAGACTCTAAACTACTCACTACATAAGCCTAAAGTATAATAATCAAAACTACTTGAATCAAGATAAATGCACTAAATCCCAAATCATTTACCCTCCTGTATTTATTTTTACAGTGTACATAATGCACAGGTTTGTGTGTCTTTGTAAGAAGAATTCTCCGGCAGTACTGCAGTTGGAGCGCCAGGCCCGGACTTGCAGTTGCTCGGGTTCTTCCTCGTCCTCTTCGCGCTCCTCGTAAAGCGCGAGGAGCACAGAGATAAAAGGGATTGCGAGCGGACCACATGAAAGGAAGAGCTGGGCGGCTGTGTTAAATTCCCCTGAAAGGCTTTTCCAGTCAGGGCGGCTCAAGCAGACAGCACCCACAAGGCCGAGGGGCAGAGGGGGAGGAGCCAAGGCACTCAGCAAATTATTAATATACAAGAGCTCGAGCTTTTTGTCCAAGGGAAACTTTCTTAGAGTTATAGAAAGTAACTACTGATTATACTGGTTTGTTTGTTGACTTCAGAACTGGAAAGTGATTGGTTTGAATATGTGAAGGCTAGTAGTAGTAGTAGTAGTAGTAGTACTTGGTAAAATTTAGTAGTTAGTAGTAATTGTTGTTGCAGCCTTGTTATAGTAGTAGTTGTAGTAGTTGTAGTTGTAGTAGTTGTTTTAGTAGTTATCATAGTAGTAGTTGTTGTAGCACCCTTGTTGAAATAGTAGTTGAACTTTAACAGCCACATCAAATCAATAACATCTGCAGCTTTTTACCACCTAAAAAACATTGCAAAAATCAAAGTTATACTGTCAAAGCCAGACTTAGAGAGACTTATCCATGTATTTGTCTCCAGTAGGTTAGACTACTGTAACGTCCTGCTCACTGGCCTCTCCAAACGAGCCTTAACACAGCTGCAGTACATCCAGAACGCTGCTGCTCTGGTCCTGACTAGAACCAGGAAGTACGAGCACATAAGTCCTGTGCTCAGGTCTCTGCACTGGCTCCTGTAGCTCAAAGAATAGACTTTAAAGCAGCTCTGCTTGTGTATAAGTCTCTACATGGCCTAGGTCCAAAGTATATCTCCGACATGTTAGTGCCATATGAACCATCTCGAGGACTTCAGGAACCGGCCTCCTGCTGGTCCCAGAGTCAGGACTAAACATGGGGAATCAGCGTTTCAGTTTTATGCAGCTAAAACTTTGAACAGTCTTCCTGAAGATGTGAGACAGGCCTCTACTTTGACAATGTTTAAATCCAGGCTCAAAATGGTTCTGTTTAGCTGTGCATATGACTGAAAGGTTTTTATTCTGCACTCTTTTCTTTTAATGGTAATTTTATGATGACAAAAGAAACATGGACTGACGGACTTTTATTAGACATAGTAAAGTGACAGGAAAGTATTTGAGAAGTGACAGGAAAGTTTTTTTGTAAAGTAATGGGAAAGTTCTTAAACTGAGTAAAACAGTGTTTAAAGAGTGCGAGAGAGTTTTTAAAGGGGCAAACGAGTGGGTCAGAGAGTTGCAGATTGGGTGATTATTTATGTTTTGATTTGTGTGATTTTTATGTCTTTCTTATTCTGTAAAGCACTTTAAATTACCTGTGTACGAATTGTGCTATACAAATAAACTTGCCTTGCCTTGCCTAGTTGCAGTTGTTGTAGTAGTTGTTGTAGCAGCCTGGTTGTAGTAGTTATTTTAGTAGTAGTAGTTGTAGTCGTTGTTTTAGTTGTTATTGTAGTAGTTGTTGTAGCAGCTCTGTTGTAGTAGTAGTTGTTGTAGTTGTAGTAGTTGTTTTAGTAGTTGTTGTAATAGTAGTTGTTGTAGTACCCTTGTTGTTGTAGTAGTAGTAGTTGTAGTAGTTGTTTTAGTAGTTGTCATAGTAGTTGTTGTAGCAGCCTTGTTGTAATAGTAGTTATTGTAGTTGTAGTAGTTGTTTTAGTAGTTGTTGTAGTAGTTGTTGTAGCAGCTCTGTTGTAGTAGTAGTTGTAGTAGTTGTAGTAGTTGTTGTAGTTGTCATAGTAGTTGTTGTAGCAGTTGTTGCTGTAGTAGTTGTTTTCTTGCCTTGTTGTAGTAGTTGTTTTAGTAGTAGTAGTTGTTTTAGTAGTTGTCGTAGTAGTAGTTGTTGTAGCACCCTTGTAGTAGTAGTAGTAGTAGTTGCTGTAGTTGTAGTAGTTGTTTTTAGTAGTTGTTGTAGTAGTAGTTGTTGTAGCACCCTTGTAGTAGTAGTAATTGTAGTAGTTGTTTTAGTAGTTATCATAGTAGTTTTTGTAGCACCCTTGTTGTAATAGTAGTTGTAGTAGTTGTAGTAGTAGTAGTTGTTTTAGTAATAGTTGTAGTAGTCGTAATTGTAGTAGTTGTTTTAGTAGTTGTCATAGTAGTTGTTGTAGCAGTTGTTCTTGTTGTAGTAGTTTTCTTGCCTTGTTGTAGTAGTTGTTTTAGTAGTAGTAGTAGTTGTAGCAGGCTTGTTGTAGTAGTTGTTTTAGTAGTAGTTGTTGTAGTAGTCGTTGTAGTAGTTGTCGTAGCAGTAGTCTTAGTAGTAGTAGTAGTAGTAGTAGTAGTAGTAGTAGTAGTAGTAGTAGTAGTAGTAGTAGTAGCAGTAGTCTTAGTAGTAGTAGTAGTAGTAGTGATAGCCTACTAGTTGAAGCAGTCATAAAATATAGTAGCAGATCACTACAGTAGTTATTGTAAACAAACACAGTTCATGTAGTTGAAGTAGAGGGAAAGGGAGTACTGAAGTTCATTGTTGAAGGACTTCTTGAGTGCAAATACAATACTTTGACTTGATTTCATGTTCTTTCTGTCTGAGTACAGAAAGTACACTCACTTTTCTTGCCTTGTGTAGCACAAGTGTGACGGCTATAATTTGCATTTCTGTCTTCTTTGTCAAAAGCCCCAGATCTCCACGCTTGGCGACAGATCAAACAGCCCACTGTCTATACTTTTGAAACCAGAACATCGCTTATTCCACTGGGGAGCATGACGACAGCACGAGAAATAGAAAGGCGAATATCCACGGCATTTCCCTTGGGCTTTTCAAATTACAGATTCTAAGAAGGAACAGAGACGAGAGGAGGAGAGGAGAGAGCTGTCCTTAACCATAGTTTCCATAGCTCCAGCCCTGAGGAGGAGGTTAAAGTTCACAGCGTCTTTCCTAGTTTGGTCAAAGAGGAGAATGCGCCCTGAGGCTGGCTTTGTGCATTCTCGCAAGTCCATCCCCAACTTCACCTGGGGCTACGGCGTTTCTCAGCCCAGCGGTGCAAAAAAAAACTAGCTTCTAATGTGTTAGACTTTAGCGATGTTTCACAGAAGAGAATCCTGGTGGGAAAGAACTACAAAGCTGCTGGGGCTTGTAGTTCTGCATACAAATGTGTTCAGCTCAAGTCTATGAAAGTTGCATATTTATGTGATTACATTTTTCTTTCCAAACCTACTTCTTCAGATAGATTTTACAAATCAGAAACAGCTCCATTAATATTCTTAAGTAAAAAAATGCATACTCAGATAGTAATTGATTCTTAAAGGGCTCATATTACACCATTTTCTGATCTATGATATCATGTTGTTTCCTCATCACAAACAGATCTGAAGTTGTGTTTTGTTTCATTCTCGCATGTTAAACACACAAACCCTGCATATTTAGGCTGAGTTCTTTTCTCAGACAGAAAACATGACACCACCTTGTGATGTCATGTGGTGATACAGGAAGTGCTGAGTTTTTGAGGAGGTAAAAGCATTATAACGTGGCTTAAAGCTCACAAGAGTATCAGGTTTTTTATGATACTTGTGATATCGAAGTCTGTATGGAGTACTGAGCCTTTTATATAGTATTGAAATGGAGTTGCAGATTGAGTGATATATTTCTATCGTGTTTACTTCGGGTAAATAATGTACTAAATGTGGTCTGTGTACAGCTGAACCAGGTGGCGGAGGACCCTCTGAAGCGGCCGGTGGTCTACGTGAAAGGAAACGACGCCGTGAAGCTCATGAACATCGTCAACAAGCAGAAAGTGGCCCGCGCTCGCATCCAGCACCGCCCACCCAGGGTAAGACCAAAGACGCGTACAGCCAGAGGTGGATGAAGTACTCACAGCTGTTACTTAAGTATAGATACCAGAGCAAATAATAAAAGTAAAAGTATCACATTAAAAAATTTAAGTTGTCGGAACTAACAGTGGGTAACAGATAAAGTACTTGGTAGTAGTAGTTAGTAGAAGATAATAGAAGTAGTAGTAGTAGTAGGCTAGTAGTAGTTGTGTAGTAGTAGTAGTTGTAGTAGTTGTAGTTGTTGTAGTTGTAGTAGTTGTAGTAGTAGTTGTAGGCTAGTAGTTGTATTAGTAGTTGTAGGCTAGTAGTAGTTGTAGGCTAGTAGTAGTAGTAGTTGTTGGCTTGTAGTAGGCTAGTAGTAGTGCTAGTAGTAGTAGTAGTAGTTGTAGGCTAGTAGTAGTAGTTGTTGTAGGCTAGTAGTAGTTGTTGTAGGCTAGTAGTAGTAGTTGTTGTAGGCTAGTAGTAGTAGTTGTTGTAGGCTAGTAGTAGTAGTAGTAGTAGTAGTAGTAGTAGTAGTAGTAGTAGTAGTAGTAGTAGTAGTAGTAGTAGTAGTAGTAGTAGTAGTAGTAGTAGTAGTAGTAGTAGTAGTAGTAGTAGTAGTAGTAGTAGTACAATCCATCCATTAAAACTTGAAAATACAGCTATGAAATTTGGACTAAAACTAAAAACCCTTCATGTAAAAACAAAAAACTGAACTCAGATGTGTTGTCAGAAGTAACAGTGGTTAACAGCTCGGGGATAATTCTTTTTCAAACTCTGCTCTGATGTGAAGACAAACCAAATTCCATGTGTGAAATGTGAGAGAGCTCTTTGTAGTGGGCCATAGCCGCTGCCCTCAGGCTTAAAACATTAGCGCGGCGCAGCTAGAGATGGATATCGGCCATTCAAAGACCTGTTTGTTTGCTTGGAATATTTGATAAGGAAGCTCCACTTCATGAGGCCAAATAACTCCACCATAATGAGAGCCCCAGAGAAAGCCGATAAGAGATGTGACGGGATGAAAACTGCGAAAATCCGCTGTCTGTGTCAATGTAATGAATGTCTTTAGGAGAGAGAGAGTTTTTCAATGTAAAGTGGATTGGAGCCAGAGTCGATGGAGTCAGAAGCGCTCATGATCACTTCCCATTTAGAACGCGGTGGCTAGCAGGTTAGCTAAGTCCATTTATATATTTACAGTCTATGGTCCAGACTGAAGTGAAGCTGCACTGAATTGAACTTAACAATTTGGTAATGAACTTTTATACACACATCTGCACCTGTTATAATGTTTTGTACAGACTTGTGTACTTGTTTTTTTGTTTGTATTGTATTTTGAACAGGGCACCCATAAAAAAGAGTCTTAAGTGCTCTCCCTGTATAAATAAAGAGAAAGAAGAAGAAAACACATTTGTACATGGCATGGCGTGCTAGGTTTGGATTTTGATTTATAAACTGCTAATTTTATCAACACCAAATTACTTCCACATCGTGTATTACCAAAACTAGGTCACATGCTTTAGGTCAGAGTATTCATAATATTTTGGAAAATGACTTGAAAATAGGGAACACATTTACAGTTTTACTTCACTTTGATAATGAAGTAATACCATGTATTTGACACATGTCTTTCTCTCTCCCACAGCAGCCTACTGAATACTTCGACATGGGCATCTTCCTCGCCTTCTTCGTGGTCGTGTCGCTCGTCTGTCTCGTTCTGCTCATCAAGATCAAACTCAAGCAGAGGAGGAGCCAGGTAAGACGCAAGAGAAACACACTCTTCATCACTTATTTGATTGGACCCATATTATAACGTGTTCCCTTATCATTAGTTACTTAGAGTTGTACTAATTCATGCATGTTTGAGTAATCCTGTATTCTTCTGCATTCCAAGGCGAGTGCTCAAAAAATTTCCATTTTCACCTACGTCTTTTCTCCTCCCACGGCTCTGTATTTACTTGCGATTCTTCAAAAAAAAAAAAAAAAAAACAGACTAAGGGTCAAACAGTTCGGCAAAAACGCTCTGTTCTTACCATAAAAAAACCCAAACATAACAAAAATGAGTCAAGTCAGAAACAAAACTTAGCCTCTAATGTTCCACGGTATGGCATTAAATCTATCTATCTCCATGGAGACAAGCAAGTAACTCCACCAGACCAAGTTTCAGGTCAGATCTGTGGAGAGGAGTAATCCCACTAAAACATATCCAGGGAGACATGCAGGTAGCGAAAACCCCCACAGAGAGTAGTGGATCTTTAAGAGCGATGTGACATGTTCCTTTTTCAGTTCTTATTTCGGGGCTTTGCATTAACACAGCCGTTTTGCAGTTCGTTAATTCGTTTTCCTGAGAGAGATTGGCCTGTATTGACAAATGGATCTCAGGTGGAGGCTTAAGCTTACCGTGTGAAATAGAATTAGCATTTAATTAGGGCTAATGGGCATTAAGCATTCAAAAACGGTGACACCACATGGACCTGGGAGAGGAGGTGTCCCGCAGGTGCTGTGTATGTGTGTGTGCGAGGGGAGGTTGAGGTGGGGGGTGAGGGGGAGATGGGTGTCACAGCGGCAGGCCGTCACTTCCTTCTGTGGGTAATTAAGAGCAGATCACAGCATGATCTCGTCACATAAACTGCACCGTCCTGAATCTGAAACATTAATGAAGGACTCGCATGTGGTGAGCATCTATTTACTGGTTTTCATTCCTATTTGATATAAACACGTGCAAACTCTCCATCTTGGAACTTATTGCAGTAAGCAGATTTTTTTTTTAAAGAGGACGCTGCATATTGTGAGTTTGCGTCATTGCTGGATTTAGCATGGAGATAATTAGTAATACACTACAGTAATAAATATATCAGTCATCATCGTTTTAAGATAGACAGATTTTTGAAGCCCACCCAAGTTGAATTTTTCTAACAACCAAAAGAAAAATTCAATTCTGGAGAAAAGTGAAGACGTTTCATAACTTCCTTCTCAACATTGTACTGTTGGGATGAATAAAAATGTGTTACCCATAAAATTCCTTTAAGATTCCATAAAGTATTGGCACAAAGTTTTTATATTAATTCATTTGAACTGATTTGATCGTGAATTAACTCTGCATGATTGTTTTTCAGCATATAGTGTTCGTAAAAAAAAAAAACATAGGCTACCTACAATGAATTACTTTACTAATATTAACATTAAAATATATGATGGAATGGATTAAAAATATAAAAAGGGTTTGTCTTGGTTCTCTGCTGCCACCAAAGCAGAGAAACCGTGTTACAGATGGTTTAAAACTGGGCCAGTGACACATTTCAGCATCTACATATGACACCTTCAAAATAATTATCAGGGGCAAACATCGCTACATAAATTAAAGTGCTGTTTTTTCCATTTGAGTTACACATACAGAATCCTTCTAATACCTGCACAGTTGGAAGTGTCTGTGTTTACATTAAAACACAGCCACATTTAAATCATGATTATAATTACAAACAGTTAGATAAATTTTGTTATCAGATATTTATCAAGTATCACTGTATGAAAGCTGGAACAATATTTTTGGGTCTCAAACTTTGCACTTGTGGAGAGTTTGTATATTTTTTATAATATTTAAGATGTTTTACTGTGCTCTTTAAAGCCCCACTGTGCAACTTTTAGCCTTTTTTGTTTTGCTTTTGTTTCTATATTCATGGAGAATGTTCCGAAGTATGATTTTAACTTTATATTTCTGTGGAATCAGGCGGGTGATGTGAAAACCTGCTGAAAGTTACAGTGTTGCTTTTGTAAATAATCAAATCATGACTTAAATTAAAGCCCCACTGTGTAACCTTTGGCCCAAAATAGACAAAAATAAAAGCACAGAAAAACAGAAAAGCACATCCCTACTCTGAGCGGGCTTTCATCTCCACAGACCTCACACTTATTTAGCTTGGAAGAGGATGTCCTCCTGCTTGTCTCCATGGAAATGTTGTTCCTTTCGCTAGAATATTCCACATTTTGGCATGAAACAAATCTATATTCATGGAGAATGTTCCAAAGTATGGTTTTAACTCATTCATTGAGCAGCCCTGGTTTACACTGTTTCTCATTAAATCAAGATCATGTTTAATCACTCTATAAAAGAAAGACCAATCGCCTACTACAGCACTACTGCAGTCGTCATTACACAGTTTGTCCCTGTCTCTCCTCAGAGCTCCATGAACAGAATGGCCATCCAGGCTCTGGAGAAGATGGAGACGCGTAAGTTCAAGGCCAAAGGGAAGGTGGTGCGGGAGAGCAGCTGTGGGACCTCGGACTCTCTGAGCAGCAGCTCCACCTCGGACTGTGCCATCTGCCTGGAGAAGTACATCGACGGAGAGGTGAGAAGGCCCACGCACTGGCTGTACTAAAGGAGCCAATCACAGCAGAGGATGCAAACATGTGACACTGCACTGGGTTTGAAGATGTACCGAGCTTCTGCATAATCAGCAGCGTATCTATGTTCCCAAGGCTCTATGTTCCCACAGCCATCACATCCTCACCCAGGCACTTACCTTAAACGTAATATAAAAACCAAGCCCTAATTTTAACCATAATCTTACAGCAAGGTCTTAATCTTAACCCTATAACCCTAAACTTACCCATAATGCTACAATGAGGTCCTAATCTTACCCTATACCCCTAAAACTAACCATTATTGTAAAAAAGTCTCTAAACTTAACCAAAACCTAACCTTTACTATAACTCTACACACCAAAGTGCAGACTATAACAAAAAATATATGGGACCTATCTGAAGTGACATATGAAGAGTTCAACTACAAAAATAGATATCTCCATTTTTATTTTTTTTCCATTTAGCTTTTGAAAATGATACTAAACTGTGAGCCTCCGGTGACTTTTTCAAATGACACTTACCTGTTTTTTTGTTAATGAAGTTATATACTGCCAAAAGATTCTCAGGAATATTCCCAAATTACTACCGGTACATAGGACTCAACCAGGTCTTATTTGGTTGAACATTTTGAATAAAAGACCTCGTATGCCCTTTACCCTAGCGCTTTACATTTTCTCTGTAGAATATGTGTAATGCATTAATAAAACAATAGGTGTAGACTTCAAACCCCAAAGGAGAGATCTGAGGACTAAAGTGACTAAAGCTGCGTCTCTCCTCTGGACCCAGAACACTTTGTCCTAGAATCCGCTATACTTCATGTAAATCCAGGTTATTTTCTCAGCTCTGGTTTTGTATTTTTTCTGTAACATAGAACATAATGCATCAGTCGGACAATGGCATGGAAGTCCCCTGATGTGTGAGAGAGAGCCCTGCTTCTCTGGGCTGACGTGGTTTCCTCCACCTTGTAGATGTTTAGTCGAGGCTTTGAGAGCACCTGGAGAGATAACTGTCCCAGAGAACTCAGCGTGTGATTGGACTTCCTGTTTTCCCACTGGCCTTCTTTAATGCAGACTCCCATCATTCTATCTGCTGCGGTCTTTTGGGATTCAGTATAATGCCGTACACGTCCTGGCTCGGAGACGCTGTGTGGACACGAGCCCAGGGGACATATTTGGGGCATGAGTGGGTATTGTCTTGTTTGGTTGGGATGTGTCTTTTTGGTAAGGAGAAGAAAACAGAACAAAGGGTGGCGCCACAACTCACGGAGGAAGTGGTGATATAAAAGGCTCAATGGCATCAAAGCCATTTCTCAGTCTCATACCTGGCAACAAAAGCGTGGGTAAAAAAAAAGTTAAAAGATGAGTCACACGGCACAGAGTTTGTATTCACAGGGCTCCTTCTGCTGTGCCCTGACTACTTGAATGCCAGCCCTCCATTTGAATACAAAGTGTATTCTTTCACATCAGGTGTGTGTCCTGCCTCTTTTGGGTCACAGACTGCACTGAGTATTAGAACAGTCATGATAGAAAAGACAGCTACACTTTTTAAATGCATGTTTGTCTCTGTTTGCAGGAGTTGCGGGTCATTCCATGTGCACACAGATTTCATAAGAAGTGTGTGGACCCCTGGCTGCTGCAGCATCACACCTGCCCCCACTGCAGACACAACATCATAGGTGAGTCCACCAAAAACTTTGTCATTTTGTCTCTTTGTACAGAGTCATCTCTAAACATTGGCCTTGTGTTTTTAATAGAGCAAAAGAAGGGGGGCCCAGGCCCAGGTTGCTTGGACCCAGGTAACCCAATGCACGGGAGGCAGCAGAGGGTGGTGCTGCCTGTCCATTATCCTGGACGTGTTCACCGGGCCGGAGGGGTGACCGCCTACCCCACCAGGACCAGTATGGACCCTCATGGAAACCCCATCACAGTGCTCACAGTGGATCAGCATCCAGACCCTCAGGGCCTGTACCCGACCCAGTCCACCTCTAGTTTTCTACGGAGCTACCACCCCGCCCTGCACCTGGAACACTCTCTGGGGGCACACCACTGTGGGCTGGAGCACCGCGGCCCCCCTCCATATGGGGCTCAGCCTCATCACGCTGCTTTTAAACGGCCCAAGTTCCATGGACGCAGCTTCTCCCGCGCCGCGTGCTTCTCCCAGTACGAGACTATGTACCAGCATTACTACTTCCAGGGTCTGACCTTCCCTCAGCAGGACGGGGTCCCGGGACCAGGAGCAGGGACCATGTCTGGGGGAGGGGCCCATAAGGGACACCACAGCCGGGCCTTTCAGCAGGGCCTGCTCTATCCCACAGTGGTCCATATGGGCCCCACCACATCATCCCGGATAGCAGAGAGCGGCAGCACGTCAGGGCTGAGCTGTTACCATGGTCACCGCTCCATGTGCAGCGGGTATCTGGCAGACTGCCCCGGGAGCGACAGCAGCAGCAGCAGCTCGGGACAGTGCCATTGCTCCTCCAGTGACTCTATGCTGGACTGCACTGAGGTCAGTAATCAGGGTGTGTACGGCAGCTGCTCCACCTTCCGCAGCTCTCTGAGCAGTGACTATGACCCCTTCGTGTACCGCAGTAAGAGCCCTTGCAGGGGGGCCTCTGAGGCAGGGGCCTGCACCACCGCTCCCACAGACGAACCATCAGCCTCTCCGGCTCCCCACCAGCTCCCACCTGGGGGGGACCACACCTCCAGCTGCAGTCTGGAGCCCAGGGACAACACTAGCACTACCTCAGCCTCTGCTCCGGAGCATGAGCGGGGCAAGGTCCAGGACGAGTTAGGGGAGCACGGGGTGGCGGCCTGCAGCTGCTGCTTCGACGTGCTGCCGCCTAATGTGGAGTGTAAGGGGGCAGAGTCAGAGCGTGGAGGGGCCCTGGCCTCTGGACGCTGTCATAGAGCAGGAGCGGACTTTCAGAGCTCCAAGAACTACTACACTGAGCACATGTGCCCCTCAGCGGAGCAGGGCTTTGAGGGCCTGCCCTGCTGTTTCTATAAAGAAATGAAGGTTCACAGGGGGGCTACAGGACATTTCTCAGAGGACTACTCTGTCAATGTGCAGTACGCACACGCAGACTCGGACACATGCTCTGCACAAGGCTGCTGTGAACTTAACCAGAGAATACCCATAATTCCAGAAGACACAGACTGTGAACTGGGCTCTGTGTCAGAAACCCAAAGCAGTTTGCTGCCACCTAGTGTCAAAATAGAGGCAGAGGTGTGGACAGGAGAGCAGCTTGAGCCCAGAGAGGGTCCGTACACAACAGGACAGAGGGGTCGGGGGCAGGCGTATACTCAGGAGGACGAGACACACGCTCTGTTCCACCCTCCGCTCTCTAAGCCCAGTACGTCGGGTAAAAGTACTGCAGCCTGTGAGGGAGCAGTGAAGATCTGAACTCTGCTGTATCTTCACCAGTGTCAATCATTTAAACCTGGAGTTGCCTTGTTGCTCTCTGAGCTCTGAATGTTATCATCTTAGATGTGTGAATTTCTACTGAAATGGCCTGTCATTTCTACATATAGTGTCAAGTTCATTCCTGTGGCCACCTCACAGCACCAAACTAAATTTGAACTGCAGTCATGAACAGATGTTAAATATAATGAATTCTTATTTTCTAGAAGGTCTATTAAAGCAATATTTATTAAAATAAAAATGTAATTTGTCATTAAAAACATCTGCATAAACAAATGTATATTTACACTGCCTGAAGCGTAAACCACATTTCACATAGTTTATATGGACATAGCTAAACCAAATCACACTTTTTTATTTACTTTTTTTAAGCGCAGGGAAAAGGGTCTACATTTTGTGACCCACACAGTTTGTAATGAGAAGCTACATTGTCTAGGAGAACGCATAGTAATGTGAATGCAAGGCTGACACTGTTCTGTTAAGTATCATATTAGCTAAAGGCATTACATGCATGTCCAGCTGTGGCCTGTAAGAGATGTGCCAGAATAACCTAAAGCCTTAAGCGGGTGCTCTGTTAGTCTACAGACTCTGTCCCCTCTACAGAGCAGGGACAGAGTGTGCAGATGGTGTAGCACCCTTTAATGCTGCGGTCACTTACAGATGTCCTCCATGAGGCGTGTTCTATCCACGGTATTTAAGATGTAGTTTGTGTCAAGGCCAAAGGAGAAGTCTCACGATTCATAATGGTTCCTAATTTACTGTGACTTTTATTGATGCAGTTCAAACACACTACGATGTCTCCGTTTCACTAAGTCGATGCTGTGTCATTCATGTCTTTGTTTGTCCTACAGACTGTTTTATACTGTTTCTATGAAATACATTCTCTACACAGAGGAGAACCTTCTCAAATAACAATATTTAAGTTAACCCAGTGCTGTAATCATGTGAGAATGAGAATCTAATCTTTTGGATAGAGATATATACCTACTGCAAATAGAACATTTTGGGGTACTTGAGTCACTATTTAATTTTTGTTATTGTTTCTAGCACTTAAAAAGATTAAAGTGTAAAAATTAATATTTTTTAATTTTCTAAGAATATAATTATTTTCTGACATTACCATTACAAATGTTTAAAAGGCTAGAACTCAATCTGTGTATATTTGTGTACGTGTATAGCAACACATTTCATAAATGGAAATATGTTCTCCGAATATTTATTTACTAATATATTTATCTTTAAGCCATGTCTTATGTTCAGAGTGTATGGACGTTTGAGATGCTTTTTATTGAGAAAAATCACTAACATAAGACTTTGTATATACATGGTAATTGCACACAAAACGATTCAATCTTTCTGACCAAAAACTGATTTTAAAATTTTAGTACCATACAGTTTTGTAATCAAGTGTACAAAGATCTGTAAAATATACAGTTTTATTCAAGTAAGTTGTGTTGTCTGTTTACTTCAAGTCAAAAGAAATTATACACATGTCAAGTTTCCATTATAAACCTTTTTAATTATTAGATGAAGCAGAGTGGACATTTTTTCATATATTTTACGTATAAATATAGTTGTTTTGAGTCCATTTAGACCATTTAGTCCATCATGTCCAACCTGACAGCAAGATGTCCCAGCCAGTCCTTATCCCGGTTAAACAGAAGCGCTTGTAGCTTAAAAAAAAAAATGGATTTGCTGTATTGTTGTTTGGAGGAATATGAAGAAGTTTGAACTGTCTTTTTTGGTTTCGTCCATTGTAAAACGAGGACCTCCATCTTTGATCCAACGCGGTTGAAGAATCTGCCTCAGAGCTTAAATCCAGAGTGAAGAGCAACTATTCCCCCAGTCAGGTTGTGGTAGTTCACACAGTAGAAACCAGCGTCCTCTATCATAGTTTGGAAATCCCCCTACACAACAACAAAAACACGGGTCAGATAAGGCAACAGATGCTCCATTTAAATTACTTGTGTTATAGTGTGGAATATCTTTTTTTATATATATATATACCGCTATATTTTTATTGAGGAATTTGTTTTTTCCTTTACATTTTTTTATAAACAAACCCATGAGCTTAATAATAAATGGCAAATCCAGATATTATCAAAAACAAAATAAAGGCAAACAACTAAAAGTAAAATAAACAGGTAAAGCGAGGCAGAGTTTTTTTGTTTTTTTTTTGTGATTTTCAATATTCCATAAAATAACCTAATTTATAGTGTGAAATATCCAATAGCCAAATTAACATTGCATTTAAATACAAAATTAATTTACTGTTTATCACCTGGTCTGGGAATCTCCGAATGCTCTCAACCAAATACTGGTAAGATTTCCAGTCTCCAGCAATAACTTCTCCCAATACAGGAATTACTTGGAAGCTGTAGGTGTCATAAATCCTAGTTTGTGGAGAGAAAAATAACATAAATCTGTTCTTTCTTTATCACAGTTTTAAATTCTTTTTTCTTATTAGCTAGAGCAAAAGTGGACACACCCTCTCGTTCAATGATTTTTTTCTTTATATTTACTATTTTCTACATTTTATATACCGGTACATACAGAAGACAAATATATGATGATATACAGCGATATATCAAGATATACAAAATTATGTAGTAAAAAAAAAATTGAAATAACTAAAATAATAATAAAGCAAAGGATAGATACTTTAAGAATTTTAATATAAAATACAAAAAAAAAAAAAAAAAAGATTTGTAGAGTTATTTACCTTTTTTTTACATAATTCCATATATCTTACTTCATATATCTGATGTCTTCTGTTTTGTATATAAAATGTAAAAAGTAGCAAAAATAAGTGAGTGTTGGTGTATATATTGATAAAAAATACATAAGCGCTGTATCGATACCTAAATATTTTAGTTTTTAAAACACTGGAAGAACAGAATAAGGCCCTCTCTTTTGTATTTCAATGTACAGCATAAACATATACATATATATATACATTATATATATATATATATATATATATATATATATATATATATATATATATATATATATATATATATATATATATATATATATATATATATATATATATATATATATATATATATATATATATATATATATATATATATATATATATATATATATATATATATATATATATATATATATATATATATATATATATATAGACACACACACACACACCCCCACACATATATAATTTTGTGTGCTGAAACGTACATGTAAATAGCAGTGCAAGAGGAGGGGGCGAGGGGAAAAAAACGTCCAGAAGAGGGCACTGTTGTTTCTTGCTAGAATTCCAATAGTTGTTCGAATAGGTCTCTTACATGTATAGTGGTCTCTGTTTGTGATTACAAGTAGAACTAAAAATTAAGACCTTTGTGCTTACTTTGACAAAATAGGATTAGACACTTTGCTGAATTCCAAGCACATAAATCTTCCACCTGGTTTAAGGACGCGCTGAGCCTCTTGCAAAGCCTGCAAAAACAATAGAATTTACTTGCAAAGAATTCTACCAAAATATTAAACACAAATCTGTTGACTTACTTGCTCAATGTGAGTTACATTACGAATTCCAAAGGCAATAGTGTAAATGTCAAACTCATCATCTCCAAATGGCAGCTCCTCGGCGTCTCCCACCACCCATGACAAACCTGAACACAGGAAACATGCACAAACAGTCAGGAATAATATCTATATTTTCACTGTGGCTTCAAAGAGAAAACAGACTTAAGGTTGAATACTTCCATGTGAGTGAAACTCATTTGGTGCATTTGACCCACTCTTTAACCAGTGCCTCTGAGTTGACCCTCAGGACTGCACTGAACTACTGCTGATTAAGATCTTGAGCTAGATTTGTTCAGGACTACTGATGTGCCGTATTTGAACGAGTCGGCTCTTTTGAATGGTTCCTTAATGTGAATGGTTGGATCCAAAAATCATTTTTTAAAAGAGCCGAATCTTGTTTTTCCAACTTGTCTGCATTTTTATTCTGGACCGACAAAGAATCAACACAGAAGCAAAGCAGGCAACACAAGTGAGAGCTTTGTTCACAAAAAACATAGTTGCCATCATAATGACCATTAGCTTTAAAATTATTATTATTGTAGTGTAAAGTCTGGTTTGGATCTTGAATAATTCCAAAGGGTAAACTCCCTCTCACTCTCAGTTTGAACCATTTTAAACAAACTAAGTCTTGGTAGTTTCTCTCTGTCATTAGTCTGCTGTTACAATTAGTTCTCACATGTGCTTCTGTCATATAAATAAATAGTAAAAAAGCCACTCTTTGAAATAAACATATCCAAAAGATTCAGATCCCATAAAAGCCGAAAGTCCCATCACTAGTCAGGACTAACTTAACTGGATGTTTAGGTTTTATTTACTGTATTTTTATCTCTTGTTAGAAGTAGAAATATGACTCGGAGCAGGGGTCTGCAGAATTACAATACAGACATGACATGACAGAACAAAAGACAAAAAGAACCAGACAATATACAATCACTCAGGCTTCACACATCTGCAGTCCATGTTGTTAATCAATTTTATGAACTGTGACATGGACAATTTTTTTTATACATAAAGGAACCCTATATCTCCTCTCAGACTGCAGGAGCTCATACTGTGTCTTGAGCACATGACAATGCCTGTAGTGCATGTTTTTATGTCTGTTTTACTATATGGTTCATTTAGAAAGAACAAATTATGCTTTGTGTTAGTGGCACAGAGTAGTCTTCAACCTTATCATTAATTGTAATATTTGTATTACAGGCCTAGATAGAATGGTTAATGGTCACATTTTTATACAGCGCTTTTCCACCTTCAAGACACTCAAAGTGCTTTACATCCAGGAACCACTCACCTTGACCAAGGAGCTGGGATCAAACCGACAACCTGTGGATCAGTGGACTAACTCCTCAACCAGTGATGTTTATGTCAAGAGCAGGATTCGAACCGCCAACCTTTGCATTAGTGGACAACGCACTACCAACTGAGCTACTATAGTACATTTGTATAGGCTTGTAGTCATCCTTACCAGATGTGATGCCCATGCTGTCTCCTTTCTGTTTGCCCACTTTGAGCATCTCCTTGTTGATGTCACACACCACAGCTCTGGACTCTTGAGGCTCTGCTCCCTGCTCCTCAGAATACTTAGTAGAAATCTCCTGCCAGGACGGTGTCTGCATGGCCCTTGCCTCTCTCCTCCTCATCTTCTCTTCCTGGGACTTGATGTATTCCAGAAAACGAAACGCAATGTCACCTTCAGGAAAGAGCAAAGCATTTAGAGCAAAATGATAAGAAGATGGAATGTGATTTATTAATTTAAATGGGTCGGTACCAGTGCCTCCTGCCACATCCAGCAGACGTGCTCCGGGCTGTGGGTTCATGGCGTGCAGCAGGACGTCCTTCCACAGTCGGTGAATGCCCAGGCTCATGGCATCATTCATCACATCGTACTTCTGAGCTACATTCTCAAACACTTGGTACACTGTCAGAGGAATGTAGGTTACAGTGAGTACATTTATATGGTCAGAAAAAGAAATATGCTCCATCTAGATAGATCAGATATAAGGCAGAGTCCACCAGTAATCTGACCAGAACTGAAGAAGCGGCTTGGATGAGCAGCGATTGTCTTGATTCTGAAGCATTTTGTCCAGTTGACAGATTTGATTTTTTTCTTTTTCTGACCATATAAATGTACTCAATGTAACTTTCTCATCCTCTTTCTTTTACTATGGATCATACCTGGATGATTACACAGACATGGTCAGAAAAAAATTAATTACAAAAATTAGATAGATAACCCAATAATCATATCCGACTTTTGTTGTGTATTTACGTGTACAAAAGAAATCTGATGCTTAAAAAACACCAGGTGACATGTGACAGGTTCATGGATTAATTGTAGTATTTGTACAATTAATTAAATTAGTACAATTAATTAAAAATACCTCCTTCCATCTTTTACATTTGCTCTTTCATCTTTAGGCCTATTTTTTATTTTTTATTTTTTTATTTTTTTTATGTTTTTTGCATTTTGTGCCTTGTTAAAACCTGCACAGGTGTGAACAATCATGAAAAAACCAGATTACTCCCATCAGATGCAATCGTTTACAGGACATTTCAATGATGGATAAGCCTATCGGGATAATTACTATATCTTATCATTCAATATATGTTAGATGGAACACTATATTTGAGAGTTAATATTCATCGTGTGTAAATTTTTTTGCACTATTGGGACATTTTTGGTTATTTTTGGCTATGTGATAAGATTTGAGCTGTAGAAGGGTGAATAAATAACTTATATGACTCATTACAGATCATGGTCATGAGCTTTGGGTAATGACCGAAAGGACAAGATCGCGGATACAAGCGGCTGAAATGGGCTTCCTCCGCAGAGTGGCCGGGCGCACCCTTAGGGATAGGGTGAGGAGCTCTGTCACACGGGAGGAGCTCGGAGTAGAGCCGCTGCTCCTACACGTTGAGAGGAACCAGCTGAGGTGGCTCGGGCATCTGCTCAGGATGCCTCCTGGACGCCTCCCTAGGGAGGTGTTCTGGGCATGTCCCACCGGGAGGAGGCCCCGGGGAAGACCCAGGACACGCTGGAGGGACTATGTCTCTCGGCTGGCCTGGGAATGCCTTGGGGTCCCACCGGAGGAGCTGGAGGACGTGTCCGGGGTGAGGGAAGTCTGGGAGTCCCTGCTTAGACTGCTGCCCCCGCGACCCGGCCCCGGATAAGCGGAAGAAAATGGATGGATGGATGGATGGATGGATGGATGGACTCATTACAGATGCAAACTAAGTACTAAAGTGTTTCATTCCGCTGTTTATTTATTGCAGCTCATCACTTTTTAACAATATTGTAGATTTAGAATAGTTTTTGTGGTTTCAATTTGCTCTCGGGCTGTTGTGTCTGTAAAAATTATTTCCAATATTATCGTTTATCGTGTTTATTTACTTTAGCAATATACAGTATCATACTTCAAATTGTTTTATAATGACAGGCCTAATAATGGGGTAATTCCAGAAATCAGATCATGATCAGGTGTTTTGTGTTCATGTAAATACAGTGATATCTCTCTGTAAAGCATTGGAGAAGTGAGTTTTCTGGATCCCAGGCAAACAAATCGTGACAAGCAGATACTGTTAACCCTCTCAGCATCAGACCATATAACATAACTATCTAAATATTATGTTATTACATGACCGAGCGTGGTGCCCTCTCCTTGTGTAAGCCCTGTCTGTCTCTCACCTTTCTTCGCCTTCTCCTCCTCCAGGACCGTCTCAAAGCCGAAATGCGTGCTCCTGTCGCCGGCTTCATGGCTCAGGCAGCGGCAGGACTGTGCAGCCCGACAGTGGGTAGATCCAGTCGACACCCCGCTGGCAGAAACATAAACATTTCTACTAAAATCACGGAGAATTCGCCGTGCAAACAACTTGATGGAGGCGGCCATGATGACAGGCCGATGTTGATGCCGTCACTGGTACGTCATAAATATGCGACGCTGTGTTTTGGCAGCTGTTTTTAAAATGTTTAAATTAGAAATATTAATTTATAAATATCATAGAAATGTGATATAATATTATTGTCCAACCCTATCTGTATGCAGTTTTCTTTTATTTATATTTTTTATGTTTGGAGATTGAGTGAGCTGGTATAACCATTGTAAGAATATATTTTATTGAGAACATTTTTAATCAATTTATTTTGTATGGAAGCCCGTTTCCGCCATGAAAAAAAAAATAAAAGCCCCACAGAAAGTCGAAATTACGAGTTTTAAACTCGTAATTATGAGTTTAAAACTCGTAATTATGAGTTTAAAACTCGTAATTATGAGTTTAAAACTCGTAATTATGAGTTTAAAACTCGTAATTACGAGTTTAAAACTCGTAATTTCGACTTTTAAAACTACTAATTATGAGTTTAAAACTCGTAATTAGGACTTTTAAAAGTATGAATTATGAGTTTATAACTCGTAATTTTGGGAATGTAACATTTACAAAAAGTGAACCTCATCAATTTTGATTAAATGAATTTGGTATTTTAATAATTTCCTCAATAAACCAGCGGGGTTGTGACCAGCTGGCACTCTGCTCAGACCAGGAAAACGAGCGCTCACAGACACAGAGCACAGCTCATGAGTGGTCAGAACAGCACTCAGGGCCCACTGATTTGTTCAAGACGCCAGAAACTTTACTGGAGCTTAATTTATTCATTTTTTAAAAGTATGTAGGTGATAAACATAACAGTCCTCCTCCTGTCTCCTCTGCTCTGTACACTCAGTTGCAGTGTGCTACAAGCTCAATTAAGACTTTAAAAGTTCTAATTACGAGTTTTAAACTCATAATTAGTAGTTTTAAAACTCATAATTACGAGTTTTAAACTCATAATTAGTAGTTTTAAAAGTCGAAATTACGAGTTTTAAACTCGTAATTACGAGTTTTAAACTCATAATTACGAGTTTTAAACTCATAATTACGAGTTTTAAACTCATAATTACGAGTTTTAAACTCATAATTACGAGTTTAAAACTCGTAATTTCGACTTTCTGTGGGGCTTTTATTTTTTTTTTCATGGCGGAAACGGGCTTCCATAATTTTGAGAATTGTTTCAAAAAAAATACTTTCTCTCTTTGTAGATATACAGCAGTGCCCTCCCCAAATACAGTGACTATCAGTGTGGTCAGAGCATTGATCTATTTTCTATACTTGCATGGGTCAGAGTGATCCAAAATTAGCCCAGTTAGAGTTATTCATCTTTTGAACGGCCTAAAGTCCTAAAAATGTCACCTATAAACAGGAAGTTTAAATCCATGAGAAGATTATACCAAGTTTTTCAATACACATGTAGGCCCTATTTTCTGTAGTCTATATGAATTATTATTATTATTATTATTATTATTATTATTATTATTATTATTATTATTATTATTATTATTATTATTATTAATAATAATAATAATAATAATAATAATAATAATAATAATAATAATAATATGTGAGATTTTGCGCAGATAGTTTCAAATAACTAGGCTATGCTTACAAAAAAGTAAAGTATCACATGAAAAACTACTTAAGTAAAAATATGAAAGTATCTATTTAAAAACATACTTAAACAGTAAAAAAAATCATTTGCATCTTATAAAGCTTTTTTTTGTCAACAGGAACAACTGAATCAATCATTTTTTTCTATCTGTTTTTATTTGTACATTTTTGTTTGCTCAGATTATGAACGTGTTAAAAATAGACAGTCTTTTCAGCAGCCCCTCAGACAATTATGAAAATTACTTTAACTTTTCAGTCCTGCTCAGAATGTAATGGAGCAGAAAATACAGATACCTGCTCTCAAATGTAGTGAATTAAAAGTAAAAAGTACCCAGCGTAAAATGTACTTAAGTAAAGTACAGATACCTAAAATGTGTACTTAAAGGTGCGCTATGTAACTTTTTTCCGCCACCCTCCTGTCTCCATGGAGATATTGCTTTCCCCAGAATGTGGTATAATGCTTGTTGCGGTGGCAACCCCTGAACCCGGTGGTGGACACTGGAAGTAAGGCACGCTGTCAGGCTGAAGAAGGAGTCCTGTTGAACCTTGTTGGCTCGTGGGACTCCTGAGGCAGCTGACGAGCACCGGCGGGTCAAGTGTGCCGCGGCTCATGCTCTCGCAGAGGCAAAAACTCAGGTTGGGAGGAGTTGGGGATGCTATGGAGAAGGACTCTCGGACGGCATCAAAGATATTCTGGCAAACTGTCAGGAGGGGGAAGCAGTGCTTCACTAACACTGTTTACAGTGCGGGCGAAAGCTGCTGACCTCAACTGGGGATGTTGTCGGAAAATTGAAGGAATACTTTGAGGATCTCCTCAATTCCTCTGTCATGTCGTCCGAGGAAGAAGCAGAAACTGGGGACCTCGTCCATCACCCTGGCTGAAGTCACTGAGGTGGTTGGCAAGCTCCTCGGTGACAAGGCTCCGGAGATGGACAAGATCCATCCCGAGTACTTCAAGTCACTGGATGTTGTGGGGCTGTTTTGGGTGACACGTCTCTGCAACATCAGTCGGGGACTGTATAGCTGGACTGGCAGACTGGGGTGGTGGTCCCTTTGTTTAAGAAGGAGGACCAGAGGGTGTGTTCCAATTACAGGAGAATCACACTCCCCAGCCTTCCCAGTAAGGTCTATTCCAGGATATTGGAGAGGAGAATCCGAACGATAGTCGAATCTCGGATCCAGGAAAAAATCAGGTCCTCCAGGGTTCATGGGAGTTTGCTCAACCAGTCCACATGTGTTTTGTGGATCTGGAGAAGGCATTTGACTGGGTCCCTTGTGGTGTCCTTTGGGGAATGCTCTGGGATGAGAATCAGCTCCTCAAAATCTGAGGCCATGGTTCTCGACCGGAAAAAGGTGGGTTGCCCTCTCTAAGTGGGTAGTGAGTCCTTGCCTCAAGGGGAGGAGTTCAAGTATCTCGGGGTCTTGTTCATGAGTGAGGGCAGGATGGAACGTGAGATTCACAGGCAGACTGGTGCAGCGTCCGCAGTGATGCGGTTGGACTGTTGTGGTGAAGAAGGAGCTGAGCCGAAAGGCAAAGCTCTCAATTTACAGGTCAATCTACATTCCTATCCTCACCTATTGTTATAAGCTTTAGACAGTGACCGAAAGGACAAGATAAACGGCTGAAATCTGTTTCCACATTGTGAGGAGCCAGCTGAGGTGGCTCGGGCATCTGTTCAGGATGCCTCCTGGATGCCTCCCTGGGGAGGTGTTCTGGGCATGTCTCGCTGGAAGGAGGCTCCGGGGAAGACCCAGGACATGCTGGAGAGACTATGTCTCTCAGCTGAGCTGGGAACGCCCTGGGTAAGGGAAGTCTGGGAGTCCCTGCTCAGACTACTGCCCTCGCAACCCAGCCCCGGATAAGCAGAAGAAAATGGATGCATGAACATTCTACAATTGAGCCTAATTAAAAATGTAAAAAAGTTCACAAAGGAGGCTATATTACATAAACAAAAACACTTAGTTAACCAGGTGTTTTGAGGCTTCTGTTCTTTACCCAATGGGACTAAGAATCTGTGAATCAACTGATATTCTCTTAAATACACAAAATCATTTGTTTTACCTCCGTATCAAATACTGTCTTTAAAACGATGGGCTACTGTACATAAACTGCTGTCAGCAACATAAAGCTACAATAATACACGAAAATCTCCAGCATTTAACAGGCCGACACACGCTTTGAAAACACAGAGAGGATGATTCAAATGCTCTAGGGTCACACAACATTATAGAGCGAAGAGGATCCAAACAGACAAGTCAGAGCAGGGCCTGTAATCCACATTTATAAGCACACAAATCTAACACTCACACACCCTCACAAGTCTACCCACTTCACAACCTCGCTGCTGTGCAAAAAGTTCCATAATGTGGCATTACTTTACAGCAGAGATTAGTATAAAGTGACCTAGAGCCAAAACTATGGTGATTCAAGTTAGTGCAGTGTAATACAGCAGTGGAAGAATTACTCAGTTTTGTTATTTAAGTAAAAGTACAGATAGCAAAGCAAAAAAATACTCAAGTGAAAGTAGCACATGAAAAAATATACTTAAGTAAGAGTAATAAAGTACTTGTTTAAAAATGTACTTAAAGAACAAAAAGTAAAAGTATTTCACACAGATTTTCTAATGAAGCTTCAAATGTAATGATTTTTATAAAGATTTGTGCTGAATTTTGAATTTTTTTTCTAGCTGTTTTTATTTATATATTGTGTTAAAAATAAACTCCTCTGAAACAGTAATAACAAATGTTGTGAAGTATCCACTGTAAAATCTTCTTAAGTAAAGTACAGATACTTAAAATGTATACTTAAATACAATATTTTACTACTTTTACTTCATTACCTTCCACTACTGATCTAATGAAATTAAATTATAACATAAGTATTTAAAAATACATTATTCAATTTATTTTAAAAGTTTTGTTATACAAGAAACACCCACATTTCTCCGACTTTCATCACATACAGCTTATGCAATAGACTATACTAACTCACAGTGAGGCAGAGCAGACAAAAGTATTAGGAAAAGAAGAACACTGGAAAAGAGAATATTGTGATAAAAGTACTTTCGGAAGTGTAAATTTACAAAAGTAAAAATAATGTGGATATAGTTATAGTCTGCCACAACAAGTACTACATTGAATAAGTATTGAGTAAGTAAGCCTTAATCACATTTGGAGGGGAGTCTCACCATCGAACAACCAATTTATACAATCGAGAATCCTAAATGAATCTTAATGAATCTAAATTAATCTTAATGAATCTTAATGAATCTAAATTAATCTAAATGAATTTAAATGAATCCAAATGAGTCTTGTCCTGTTATTTGCTGTCCAGTCAGTAATTCAAAGTGCTAATATATTATTAAACACTAGGGGGAGTAAGAGCGCTGCCGGTCATATGGATCTCTGCTTCCAGCGTAAATTAGTTAATAAAGTATTGATATAGATCTCAGCCTCAGTGTATGTGTGTGGGTGTGTGGGTGTGTGTGTGTGTATGTATGTATGTATGTAGGGGTGTGTGTGTCTGTATGTGCGTGTGTATGTATAGGTTTATGTGTGCGTGCGTGTCCGTATGTGTGTGTGTATGTAGGTGTGTATGTATAGGTGTATGTGTGTGTCCGTATGTGTGTGTGTGTATGTATGTGGGGGTGTGTGTGTGTGTGTGTATGTAGGTGTGTATGTATAGGTGTATGTGTGTGTCCGTATGTGTGTGTGTGTGTATGTGTGTGAGTGTATGTATGTATGTAGGTGGGGGTGTGTCTGTATGTGTGTGTGTGCGTGTATCTGTGTGCGTGTGTGTGCATGTATGTATATGTGTGTGTCTGTATGTGTGTGTGTGTATGTATAGGTGTATGTGTGCGTGTGTGTCCGTATGTGTGTGTATGTGTGTGTGAGTGTATATGTGTCATTAAGATGGATACACGTGAAGTTTAAAGCTGCTCCTCTTTTGTTTATTTTGTTTATTTATTTGTATATTGTGTTCATTCTTATAAGGGGGAACTGTTGTTAACCAGTGATGAAAGTCATTTTAATTATTAAAGTATCCATACTTAAAGGTCCTGTGTTACTCCAAACCGACATGTTATAATGTTGTTACCTCCCAAAAACATACCTACATACAAACATACATTATTTTTTATTATTATTAGTCCGTCTACATCTCTAAACCTCAAAATGCTCTGTTCCACCTTGTGATGTCATGAAGTGGTAGTTTACAAGTTAACCACTAACTTTTATCTTTAGTTTAGTAGAGATTGGCAATTCCAGGGCTGAAAGTATATAAATGATTCTAGTGAAGGTGTATAGAGTTTAAAGCACAGTGAAGCATTTCCTGTATCACCACATGACATCACAAAGTGGAACAGAGAAGAACTCAGCATAACTATGTATGTTTGTGATAAGGAAGCAACATTATAACATAGATCAGAAAATAGCGTAATAGCATAACGCCTCAGACTTTTACTTTTACTTACTTTTACTTTTCAGTCCAGTTAAAAAATGTAGTAGAGTAGAAAGTTCAGATACCTGCTCTCAAATGTAGTAAAGTAAAAGTAAAATGTACCCACTGTAAAATACTTAAGTACAATACTTTACTACTTTTACTTTGTCACGTTCCAGCTCAAACTGAACACATGGAATGGCACTTACAGAGAGCAGAGACAACAAAAATAAAGCCAGGTTTGCTGTCGGGACTGGCTGGAGGATCAGTGTATATATATATTTGAAGTTGATGAGAATAAATAGAGAACCAAGAAGGTACCTGGCAACGCTACGAGATCCACAGCAATCACTTTGAAAGACTGTAACCTAATTTCCTCTGTAAACAACAAAATACCCTGTCTTATTACGCACAAGAAGAATTACTCTGTAGTTTAGGGCTCTACAAACATGTTCTGAAACGCACTGGATTCTTGTGACAGAAGCAGCTCAGATTTCAGTCTCTTTGCTCTTTGGGATAGAAATTTAACTGTAATGCATTTTTAAAAGTTAGTTATATTATAAGACGTATTCACTCTGGTAAAGCTCAAATTTTCTTTTAATATGTAGCTTTTATTAAAACATAAAACACAAAACCACCAACGGATTGAAATGCAAAGTAAAGACTAGCTGTTTATTCCGTACCTGGTCCATGACACAGGGATAACATGCAAACCTGCAGCCAAAAAAGCCTACAGGGTGGAACCTGGCACCTTCTGGTAGCAAGGCACAAGTACTCACCGCTGTGCCACCATATGTTTTAAAGGGCCCGTGTTACACTATTTTCTGATCTGTGTTTTAATGTTGTTTCCTTATCACAAACAGACCTGGAGTTTTGTTTCATTCACGCAAGTTTAACACACCCTGCACTTCTTCTCTGAAACTAAAAACACTCTGTTCCACCTTGTGATGTCATGTTGTAATACAGGAAGTGCTCCAGTGTGTTTTTAAACTCCATTCACCTTCACTAGAATCATCTGGATTATTTCAGCCCTGGAATTGACGGTTTCTCTACTGAACTAAAGGTTAAAGGAGCTGTTAACTTGAAAACTACCACTTCATGACATCACAAGGTGGAACGGAGCGTTTTGAGGTTTAGAGATCTAGACAGACTAATAATAAACGGTTACTCAAACATGTGTGAATGAAACAAAACACAACTCCAGGTATGTTTTTGATGAGGTAACAACATTATAACATGACTTAAAGCTCACTGGGGTCCATTTTGTGTAATATAGGACCTTTAACCAAACTTAAGCTAATGCGTTTCCCAGGCTTTGGTTTTTCTTTTGTTGCCAGTTCTGACGTGAGTTTTCAGAATTATGGGTCTCAGATGATCAATAGGCCATGGCGTTTTACAAGAGGAGCTAATAACTTGATGTTGTATAAATTAGCGCACATTCATTTTACACATGTGCTTCTATAGGAGGATAAAGCTAGTTAACATTTTTGGCCGACATATTGCACCCATCGCTGCTCTTTCTTTAAGCATTTCCAGAGCCACATCAAAGCAACACATTTAAAGCATTAAGGAATCGTTTGGAGTGTTTTTAGATGCAGTTTTTGTTTGTTTTTTCGCGGTATTTCAGTGGTGAAGCTGGACTCCTGCTGTTCTCCTGGAAAACACAGGTTGCATGCTTGACCTCGTCTCACAGGGGGCCAATGGGTTACACATGGCACCCGAGACCCTTCTGTGGCGAGCGCCGCTAACACCGTCTGGGAGTCATTTCACAGATCTGATAAGCAGGGCTATGGGTGGACTACGGAGAGTGGGAAGGGGCAAAATGAAGGCACGTTTTGGATCCAATGTTCCCCTCAAATGCATCTGTAACAAAATGTATCCAAATGTGAAATATAACAAAGTAAAAGTAGTAAAGTACTGTTCTTAAGTACAATTTTTAGGTATCTGTACTTTACTTAAGTACATTTTACAGTGGATACTTTTTACTTTTACTTCACTACATTTGAGAGCAGGTATCTGTACTTTCTACTTCACTACATTTTTGAACTAGGCACTCACTACATTTGAATCCTCAAAATTTGTGTGAAATACTTACTTTTTACTCCTTGAGTACATTTTTAAACAGGTACTTTAGTACTTATACATAAGTATATTTTTTCTTTTACTATGATATACTTTTACTTTAGTATTTTTTGCTAGTAACAAAATTAAGTACTTCTTCCACCACTGGTACCCAATAGAAATAAATATACAAGCAATAAAAACACATTTTTATTCCATATTTCGGGAACATTCCAGGGAAAGCAGTTACATCTCCATGGCGACAAGCAGGTGCCGTGCCCTCCACAAGAAAAGCAGTGGAGGATCAAGTACTCAAGTTAGTTACTTAAGTAAAAGTACAGATACAGAGGTGAAAAGTTACTCAAGTAAAAATAAAAGTTACACATGGAAAAATAGACTTGCGTAAAAGTATTTAAATGCCCATTTAAAAATGTACTTAAAAAGTAAAAGTATTTCACACAAGTGTTGTTCATTTGCTGAAGTGTTAAATGTAGAGATATTGATTAAAAAATAATACATATGTTGTAATACAAATCAATTTCTTATGAATTTTGTGTTTATTTTTGTTTGCTCACAGCCGAAGCTTGAACTTGAAAACGTTTGTCAGGATGTCTCTACAAACATTAAAAAAAATAACCCCTCAAATCATATGAAAAGTACTTTTTACTTTTCAGGCCTGTTCAAAATGTAATGAAGTAGAAAGTACAGAAACCTACTCTCAAATGTAGTGAAGTAAAATTAAAAAGTATCCACTGTAAAAGTTTTATAGTGACAAATAGATTCTCTTCTGTCAACTGGACAAAAGTTGAAGTGAAGACGTTTCACTGCTCATCCAAGCCACTTCTTCAGTTCTGGTCAGATTACTGATGGACACTGCCCTATATCTGTCTGAAAGGAGGAGCTAACTACACCTACTTGTTTACAGTTTCTAATGGCTGCTCTTACACCTGTAGCATACTGGCTATCACTGTGTTTTTTCCTTGTTTTGATTTAGGTCTGAGGATGGGGGTATAAATAGGAGATAAATGATGTTTAAGCCCCTCATTCATGTCCAAAGATGGATTGTACATATACCTAAAATATCTATTTAAGTACAGTACTTTACTATACTTATTATTTATATATTATATTTACTATACTTCATTAGCTTCCATCACTGTAGAAAAATTGCATAGAGCATCTTTGATGTGATTTGAGCTACCATGTAGTGTGATTCGTGAAAGAAATATTTAGGAGGAAAGTCTTTCAATGCTTTGTAAACCAAATATCTACAAATGGTAAAGTAACTACACCACATTAACTGAATCACTGTGTCATTCTAGTTCCTACACTAATGTCAGTACTATAGAGTTTATATATAAACCTCTGTATACAGTCTATGGTCAGTACCCAAACATTCTGCACATTATAATCACAAAAAAAGGACAAAACTTCAGTTACGAAACATGCATACAGTGTTTATTGCGACCAGGACACTTTAAATAAAACTACAAAGTACTTCACTTATACAAAAGATAGATTATATCCCATTCACATACAAAAAAACATCAATAATTTACTGTATAAATTAAACTTTTCACTAAACTATATACAATTGCATGAAAACAATGATTTGGTCAAAGCAGAACTTGTGATGTTAGCGTGATGCTTATGTCAGCTAATGGACCGCCATTTTTAAATCTTAAATCTCAAATCTCAGATGGACGGCAGGACTAAATATTCCAGTTTGCATAATAAAAACACTGGGTTTTCCAAAATGGTGCTGTCTGGTTGAATTTGAATTTTACTTTCACTTTTGTGTGCCTTGTCTGCTATTTTTACTTGAGATAATTAATATACCGGTAGTTTAAATTTTTTTCTTGCAAGCAAAAATAGTTCCGGTTGTACTTTTGTTTAAGTTTTAGATCATATCAAGTGCTTATGTATGATAAGTACATGGCTTTTAATTGCTGTAACTGAAAAGTACAAATTAATTTCGTAGGGTAAGTGCACAATGAGCCGAAAGTTGGTTAAAAGTCCAATATTACACAAAATGGACACTTGTGAGATTTTAGCCATGTTATAATGTCATTACCTCATCACAAACAAACCTGGAGTTGTGTTTTGTTTCATTCACTGTCACCACTAGCCTCAACGAGCTTCATTTGGCTGGAGCTGAACGCTACGGGTGATGTCACTTTCCCTTTGTCCACTTCTTTATACAGTCAGCAGTTTAAAAACACAGTGGAGCACTTCCTGTATTACCACATGACATCACAAGGTGGCGCAGAGAGTTTCCTGTTTCAGGGAAGAAATCAGCCTAAATATGCAGGATATGTGAGTTAAAACATGTGTAAATGAAACATAACACAACTCCAGGTCTGTTTGTGATAAGGAAACAACATTTTAAAAGCCAATGTTATTATTATTTGCGATAGTCCAAAGCCTGGATAAAACAATCAAAATGGCATCTGACATAAATCGTACATTAATATCCCATCAATATGCAAATCCTTGTTTACTCCACGTCAATAGATTTAATGTGTTGACCCTGTACTGAGAGGAGCTCCCTTTAGTTTAACAGTGAAGGACGATTACTATGCAGATGGAGCAGTGGCTGTATTTTGACCTTTCAGGAGTAGTTTAAAGTCACTGCTGTAAGCGCCGGCTCCAGAGGACAGAGACACGCCGTTACACTGGGTAGGTTTGTCACGACAACGCTGATATTTGCAAAAAGGAAAAAAGTGAGAAATAGTTGTTCTCTGTGCAAACACGTAGTTACTATTTGTTTCAGATAGCACCAATGTACAGTAGAGATCGACCGCTGTGGTGTTTTTTCATGGCCAACGCCGATACGGATTGATTAAAATACAGAGGAAACAATGGCTGATAAGATATTGCGATATTTTGGGGTCAATGAGTAAAACTAAAGTGTTAATATAAAGCTTTGTGTGTATTTTTTAGGCAGCAGATCGACTGAAAAAAAAAAAAAAATCATCCTCTACTGGACATTTCAATGTAATAACAACATGGTAATAGGACAGAAACCTACCTAACAACAATTTTGGTCATTTTGGTATTTTCGTGGTAACAAGGCCTGTAGGTCATGGAAGTATTTTTAAAACAGTTAAGATTTCACGACCGTAGAACATGAATATTCTTTTTTTTTTTCATGTTTCGCTGCTTGGATATGTGTAGTTGTAATTATCTTATTACCATGTCCAAGTCCGAGACAAGAAGCCTCACATGGGCGTTCCCCCTGTAATATAAATTAATAGGAAGAGGATGCAATTGTGGGCCCTTAAGACCCTGGGGCCCGGGACAACAGACCCCTTTGTCCCCCTCTGTCGACTCTCCTGACCATGACTGTCCTGTAGTCATGGCATTACTGTATTGTAACGTAATGCAACCTTAACAATATATAAAATGATCTCGCTTATGTTTTTCCTTTTATCAATTTTAGTTCAGTGACTCTATCATATTTTACACAATATTTTCATTAAGTGTAACGACATGCCTCTATCTCCCTGTATTTAAACTCGATCACATACCACAAGTTCTGTAGCAAGTTGCAAATATTTTACCGCATTAAACTGAATCCCACATGAACCGCTTGTGTGTGAATCCATAGGCGTTTGCTGTGTTTTTTCCTTTTGTCCAAACACCAAAAAAAAAGAGCTGACATAAATATCGTCATTCCCAGGCTGAATTACATAATGTACAACAACAACATGTGCCCCCTTGTAATCAGAGGACAACTAAATGTGAACAATATGCTCAGTAAATGTCCCAGACTATCCAGACAGAGCACACAGACAGACGGAAGAAATAACAGCTATCTTGTACAACAGAAAGAGGTGGGTGTTGTAAAAGGTCCTATATTACGCAAAACTGACTCTTGTGAGCGTTAAGTCGTGTTATAATGTTGTTACTTCCTCAAAAACATACCTAGAGCTGTGTTTTGGTTCATTCACACATGTTTGAGTAATCCTTTATTACTAGTCTTAGTCTTAGTCTGTTTGTGATGAGGAAACAACATTAAAACATAGATCAGTAACTAGAGTAATATGGGCCCCTTAAGTCAATGTGCTCACAATGTCCACTATCCAATCTACAAGGTGTACTCTTTATATAATCAGAGGTGGGTAGAATAGCTATAAGAGTACAGTTACTTTACATTAGTATTAGTAGAAGCCAATAGTCGTGACCCAAATAAAAAAGTATTTGGTGACTATTACACCTCACTGCGTAACTGTTTGGACTTCGGATTTGAGTGTGTAATGGGACGGACAAATCTAAACCCTGTAGAATCTGGTATTTTCAACATTTAAAGGTTCAGAAAACTCAAATATTCAAACATTATTACTCATATTGGGGGGAGGAACCACTACTTTTACCCAAGTAAGGCTTACTAAAGTAGAAGTAAATGTAAGGTGTTGAGAAAACTACTTTGAGGTTATATCTGTGTAATCCCTCAGTCGTCCAGGTCTGATCCATTGAAAAAGAAAAATATAAAATCTGTCCAACGTTGTAGGAGTGAAGACGTTTTGCTGCTCATCCAAGCTGCTTCTTCTAGCCTGTAAACAGAAACTATGAACAATAGGTGTTTTTAGTTTCAGTGTAGTTAGCTCCTCCCTTCAGATGGATATAAGGCAGTGTCCAGCAGTGATCTGACCAGAAATGAAGAAGCTGCTTGGACGAGCAGCGAAACTTCTTCACTCCTACAACGATTTGTCCAGTTGACAGATTTCATGTTTTTGTTTTGCTTCTTTGCGAATATAATTTTTTTGAAAAGATTACTCAAGTAAATACAACTGATATCCAGCTGCTACCCACCTCTGCTTATATGTCATCAATATTTTCCATTCATTTCTGCCATTTAATCAAAGATCTCACAGTGATTTTACAGAGTGGAGCGCTCACTCCACAGAGGAACCCTGTTCACACACACAGATGTGAGCCTTCCAAAACAGATCCTTAAGGCACTTTACTTGAACACGATCAAACCAGAAAACCACCCACTCACTCACGAGCTAGCATACACCGCTCTCACATCTACCCCAGCCAATCCCTAAATGGCAGTTAGCTTGTCTGCAATCGGCACCACCCGTCTTTCCAACAAAACTACCCCCCTCGGGTGAATGTTGCGGTTTCTTCTCCCCAAAGGGATCCACGCCGATTTAGGAGTGGGCGAGCTCTAGCCTTAGATCTTTTATAAAGCCTGATTTATACCCCAAAGTGCTGTGGCATCTACCTTTCCGAGTCTTTTTTATTCTGTTTCGTCATCCGCGGTGAGCTCGCATCCTGCAAAACTTAACAGAAACGTTTGCAGAAGAAAACAAATAAACAAACACGTGTTTCTTTGGATGGAAGGATAGTTTTTGGTCCATATGAGGCAGTTATGTGTGTGTCGAACTCGTTTTGACACTGGTGAACTGCAAGTAGCGCTAGCAGTACGTACAGTAAAGTCTTATTTTGTCCCTCAACAAAGCGTCCAAAATCTTGAAGGGCTCCATTTTGTAGTAACCAAAACCACAAACCCTTTACGAAGAATATGTTTTACTTGATAATCCATTGCGTTCACGAAATTCCCCTCGCGTCCTCTCATCTTTGGCCCAACCGCTCTGGCCTAAATGCCATTTTGGTAGCAGTTCCCCATTTGTTAGCCATTAGCCACGCACTTGTTTAGCTTGTTAGCTTTAGCTTGCTCATCCGAGTCCTATTAGGTGTAGCCCTGGCGTTCGGCGTACACAAAAGAATTGAGGGAAGTGATTAGTTCTCAGTGAAGCGCATCATCATTATTATCAGCAGCAGCAGCAGCGATGGCGGCAGTGGCACTAGTTGCCCACCAGGGGGCTGAGGTCTCCGTGGTGGTTCTTTAGTTTCTTCTTGAACAGGGAGATGGTAGAAGGTCGGTAAAGGATGATCCAAGGCTCTGAAGATGTGGTGCTCTGACTGCAGCTGTCTGAACCGCTTACTGTTGGGATGTTCGGAGCCCTGAGACACAAAAACAGCTTGGTTGAGAATCAGGGACATAGGAAAAAGCCAGACGCACTGAGACAAGGAGGAGAAGAGAGGTAGAGAGAAGAAAGTTGAAATAAAAGGACCACAAAAGAAAGTGCCCAGAGGTGCTAAGAAAACACTTAGAAGAACAAAAGTGCTGCTCTACAAAGGAACTGGCTCCTCCGTGTGCCTCCATGTTTCATTCATGCTTTGCCAGGTGTACTCCAAGCACCAGCGGCAATCGTAGTGAGAAAAGTTCACTTTTAAACTTGATATGGCTCTCATAAGGATTCTTTATAAAAGGTTTCACACAGAACATATAAAAATCTGTTTTGATTTAGGTTCTGCAATGGTTAAGGACAGGCCCATCAACAGAAATGTAGGGGCCCGGGGCAAGAAGCCTCACATGGTCCCCCCTTTATAAATTAATAGGAAAAGGGTCCAATTCTGGGTCGCTAAAACCCTGGCGCCTGGTGCAATAGACCCCTTAGTCTACCCCCGTTGATTTCCCAGGTAAAGGAGGTCAGAAACTTCAAAGTCAAACAAAATTATGAATACTAGCAGCCAATCAATGTCTGTTGTATTGACTGATATTGTGTTGTGTATCTTGTGTATTTTAAACATTATTTTGGCCATATTCTGAATATTCACATTCTGAATGTTATGTTCTTTTGATAGTTGCTATTCTTTAGTAACATGAGGAGAAACATGGGGAAGACACATTTTATTTTGTGGACTGACACCTCAGCTGTATTTATACATTTCAAATGATCTGGTTCTATGATGGTGGTTGGTTCAGTTTTCAGTTCACAAGCAACTGCAAGTATTTTTATTTTTTTTACATTTTTAATTTTTTGTATAATTTCACACAAATTTAGAGTCTATTTGTAATTAGACATAGACTGATTGATATTTGCACTTTTTAGCGTATCGGCTATCGCCTTTAATCTCCAGCACAGGTCGATATTTTGCTTTGGCCGATCTGCTGCCTGAAGAATACACACAGCTTAATTTGAACACTTTAGTGCAAAGAGATAAGTGTACAAAACACAACAAACTGCTTTTGTTTTTAAAAAAAGAGGCCATGGGTGAGTTTGTAGTACATTTAAATGGCGTAATTTGGGGAAAATGATCTACATCTGCCCAACATATCATCTGAAAAAATATTGGCAGAGCTTATTGGCCACTGGTTTCTCATGAATCTAAACAATCGGTATCAGGATTGGCCATGGATTGGCCCTTTTGCATGGCTGTATGTTTTGTATTTGTAAAGATAAACTTACTTGACTGTAATGTGCAGCAGCAGCTTGGCCACCATGGCAATAACGGTGAGGACGAGCAGAGCGGCCAGAGCGTAGATGGTCCACACTAAAAACAGAAAGAACAAGACCTCAGCACATGAATCACAGCAACACGTGTTATCTTCACCGTATACGCAACCATAATGATAGAATGAGCAAATGGTCCGAGCACAAGCACACCTGCTCGATGTGTTTGGCAAGAAAATGGTTGAGAAATGGGGATGCATTTTGGGAGCACATCTGGTTTCCTCTAGTTGAGAAATGTATCTGATGGATAGCAGTTTGAGACAGAATGTTATGAGCAATTTGTGCAGAGGTTAAAGGAAAAGACGGGCTCTCGATCAAATCTAGATCCAATCACTTCCAATTGTCAATGATCAGCTTGGGGCTTTTTGACTGGGAGGTCTGCAGCCAATTGTCTGTCAGAAACTGCAAGTGGTTTGGAGCTGAGTTCCTACTTTGGACGAATACACAGGAGTATTTTTCTGGGTTAAATGGTATAACATAAAAGTCTGGATTGTTCGTAGAATTAGAATTGACAGCTATGTGGATTTGTTTTGAATAGGAAAAACAATTGCATGATCGATCAGTACATACGCCACCAGTCACAAGTTTGGACGCATCATCTCATGCAATGTTTTTCTACATTTTAAACACATGCAGAAGACATCAAATATATGAAGCAAGATATATGTAAAGAGAAAAACCTACACATAACACAAAATATTTTTGAACAAAGTAAAGGATGGTTACTTTGAGGATTTGAATATGAAATATATATATACATAAATAGCAGTAGTATTTAATGTTTTCTTTGCTACATAGTTCCATAGATCTTACTTCATATATTTGATGTCTTCTGTGTGGATATAAAATATAGAAAGCAGTAAAAATTAAAAAAATAAACATTGAATGAGATGGTGTGTCCAAACTTTTGACTGGTCGGGTACATACATAAATAAATCATGATACATTTGTTTTGCCATTACTGTCCAACCCTAACCTTAAGTCAAAAGTTGGACTCAAATGAAACATATTATTATTTTAAAATATTTTTTTTCATCCCAAGCTAATAAACAATGAAAAAAAAAACCCTGCATAACACAGTATTGTCAACCACTGTGGGTTTTTTCATGGTCGATATTAATACCGATTGTTCAGAATACAGAGCAAAGATGGCCGATAATCTCTGCTGATATTTTTGGACCGATGTTTGATTATTTTCCTCAAATTAAATCAATTTTAATTCACTACAATCTCCCAAGCCTTTCTTTTTCTTTTTTTCTTTTTTTTTTTTTTTTTTTTTTTACCATAATTTTACCATAACTATTAGACAGCTGTATAGTCATGTTTGTGCAGCTATCTCTTTGTATTTAAGTGTTAATATAAAGCTTTGTGTGTATTCTTTAGGCGGACGTTTGGACACACCCGCTCATTCAATGTTTTTCGTTTCTTCATTTCTACTGCTTTCATTTCATACACGAACAGAACACATCAAATATATGAAGCAAGACATATGGAATTATGTAGTAAAGGAAAAAACAACTATAACTCTACTAAATATCAGCAGATCAACCAAAAGAAAATATTGGTCTGTGTTGAAGATTTAAAGCCAATAGCTGATACACTAAAAAGTCCAAATATTATGGTCCAAAAAGAAAAAGGAAAGAAATTATCTGATGAGGCTTTTTGCTGAAACTAATCTCAAAATAAAAAACAAAATTGGACACCGCAGAGAGCTATAGTTTTTTCATTTTGGCAGCTGCTGCTCCTTACATTTGCGTCTATAAAGATATTTGTGTGTGTTTTCTGTTTGACCTGAAACTAATAAACAGAGAAATAATTGCTAACTTGCAGTAACCAAATGGTAAAACTGGAAAAATGACTTGTGGGTTGTGTCTACTGCAACTGCAAATGGGACTATTACTGTTTTTTTATATATTTTTTTTAATATATATTCACTGGAAGAAGTGGAGGACTGGAGGAAGTAAAAAGATGGATCGATCAAGTAACTTTTTTAGGATTTATATGGACCACAGCTGAAAAGAGTTTAAGAACCAGAGCATGCCAAAAGGGAGCAGAGATAGAAGCTTCCCCAGTACGGAGAGGACATGGGGGGGGGGGAACGGCACATACTAGCGCTGTGGCCGGTGGTCTGGGAGCGTCCAGCCCACTGACCTGGCATGCTGTGCTCCGGTTTCCCAGGGCTGGACGTGATGACGTAGAGGATCTGTGAGGTGCGCCCCCCGGTGGTGCCGTTGGAACGCTCGGTGACTCCTCCTGCCAGCTGTGGGCCCGTAGTACTGGAAATGTCCTCCCCATCATCCTCTGAGTCGGGTCTGTCCGGCCCTCGCAGCGCTGTAAGACAAGATATGGATATACGTTTCAGTGTGATTAAATATACTCATAATAAATGATAGGAAAGCGTAAGAGAGGATGACGGATGAGACCATTTGTATCTAAGATGGACCCAACCTTTTTTGGATCAGTTACCCCCAGAGACTATGAATACGTCCTTACTCGGGTATTAGGCAAATAACCACTATAGTATACTGTATTTTTAATTATTGTGCGGTTTAACCTACACCTGTTCGCCCCTCCACTCACCCACCAGTGCACCCAGGTTCATGTCTAAAATCCTCTGAAACATCCTTAAAGGGCTCATATTATACTATTTTCTGATCTATGTCATGATCTAACCCTGCGTATTTAGGTGGAGCTCTTCTCTCAAACAGAAAACACTCTGTTCCACCTTGTGATGTCACGTGGTAATACAGGAAGTGCTCCACTGTGTTATTAAACTCCACACACCTTCATTAGAATCATTTGGATGATTTCAGCCATGGAATTGCCAATCTCTACTGAACGTAAGGTTAAAGGTAGCTGTTATCTTGAAAAACTACCACTTCATGACATCACAAGGTGGTACAGAGCATTTTGAGCTTTGAAGATGTAGACTGACTAATAATAAAGGATTATTCAAACATGTGTGAATGAAAAAAACAACAAAACTCTGGGTATGTTTTTGATGAGGTGACAACATTTTAACATGGCTTATGCTCACAAGAGTCAGTTTTGCATAATATACGACTTTTAAAGAAAGCTTTTTTTTTATTATTCAAGTACTATTCAATTTGACTTTCTTTTAAAATGTGTAAATATATGTAGATATCATTGGCCCTGTAAAGTAATTTGGCCTCTGCATTTGACCCCTCCATGAACCTGTCAGTAGAGAATTAGCTTGTTAGGCCTGTTTTGGTGTAATGGGTCAACTGCAGTACCTTAAGACACCGCTAATGATACTTGCTGAGATCCACCTGAAATGTATATTTTTAAAGGAAATTAATTATAATTTTTAATTTCTGTTTAAACGTTCCTGACTATAATAACATGATATAAATATATAACAGTGACAAGTGACAGCAGACAGTAGCTCAGCTGGCTCATAAACATCACTGGTTGAGCGGTCAGATCTACTGACGAACAGGGCAAGACACTTAACTCACCTCGCCCCCAGAGTCTGTGTACACTGGTGTGTGAATGGGTGAGTGGTTCCTTGATGTAAAGCCCTTTGAGTGCCTTGAAGGTGGAAAAGCGCTGTATAAAAATGTGACCATTTACCGTTTTACCGTGAAATGCTGAATACAATGTTTATTTATAGCTTTTCAAATCACTTCAAAACCCCTTTGGTCACATCAGTTACTTAATCTACAGTGAGTACTTTTTACTTCTATAAGCTAAACAGCAGCCCATTGTGTGAACCAGTGAACCAAACTCAACCCTTCATATGTTTCAGTTTTAGACTTCACCAGCATTTATCACATTTGTCAAATATACAGTAGAACGCGTTGTACACATAACGGTTCACTGGACATGTTTTCTGGTTCCTTTTCAGCAGCTGCCTCACACTATTGCGGTTCCATTCTCCATCTCCAATTTGTAAAAAGTGACAGTCGTATTTTTGTTTCATGGAGCGATGAGTGATAGTGTACAGTGAAACCCAAGACCCTGCGGCGGCCATGTTGTTTGTAGTTTCACCTCTTGCTGGACATGGATCACTTAGCGGCGCTGTTACTGTGGCTAAACTCCCCACTCGCAGTAATAGGATACACAGTGTTGACGCGATTGTTGAAAGGACTTATATACAGAGGAGAACGAGTAAATGCTTAATATTGTGCCAGAACAGCTGAAGTTGCAAAGCCATCTGGGTAAGCCATAAACATGTGGTGTCGAGGGCTGCTCCAGACACGCGGGAAGGAGCGCTTGCAATAAATTTCGTTTGTTTTAACCTGAACGCAGGGCCACATGGAGCTTTCTACACAGAAGGAAAGGATTTAAAATTGTAGAGGTTTTTACTTTAACATGTGAGTATTTTGCATAAGTTTTAACGCCACCAATGTGATACCGAAACACAGAAAATATTGAATCAAATGCAAACGCGATTGCTAGCAGGTTAGCTATGTCCATTTATATATACAGTCTATGGTGGTCTCTTAAAGGTGCATTATGTAACTTTTCTGATGGAGGGTATGGCGCCTGCTCATCTCCATGGAGATGATATTGTGTTGCATTCAGTTTCTAATGTATGGCATTAACTCTCCAAAACGCATTGAAAAACATGCACTCAGTTAGCAGTTAGCCACTTCTCCATAGATCTGGCCTGTAACTTGGACTGGTGGTGTCACCTGTTTGTCTCCGTGGAAACTGATATATTTATTACCATACTGAGGAACATTTCAAGCATAGCAATTTCATTTCCAGGGAGAAATATATCAACTGGACAAATTGTTGCAAGAGTGAAGACGTTTCGCTGCTCATACAAGCCGCTTCTTCGACTTGAGCGAAACGTCTTCACTCTTATGATTTGTCCAGTTGATGGATTTAAACTTCATCTTTTGCTATGATTCAGACCTGAACGACTGAAGGTTTATGCAGATAGCTTGAGTAGTTGGACTTTAAATTTGCTATACATGACCCCACCATTAGAGGGTCATGTTCATGATAAGGTACGATATTTATTACGATATTTTTGTGGAGGCGAACAAAACTGTGAATATGCTACATTTTCTTTTTAAAAAGCCTCGACAAGACTTTGGTTCTGTCATAATCCAAAGAACTAAGATTTAAAAGTGCTTATAACAGATATTTTTTCATGTCGTCTGCACTGAAACAGCAAAGTATCATGGTCTGTGAAGTTCTCTCCCCTTTGATATATTGTGACATATTATTGTGAGAGTTTTGACAGTACGATATCACGATATTTTGATTACTGTTACATCCCTACACAGCATACTTCATATATAGCTCCTAACTCATTGATTTAGTCCAAGTAGGAAGCATAAACTGGCTGTGGATTTGGTTTAGGAGCAGAGACCAGGCTGCCGCAGTCTGATAACAGGGAGCTCTCAGAAAAAAAAACAAAAAAAACAAAACCTGTATTTAAATATGCAACGTTACCCCGGGCGCTGAGACATTGACTGGCAAATGGAAAAAGAAAACCTCGCCAGTGGTGTGACAAGTGCCTCACTACAGCTAAAAGCCAAAGTCCATTCAAGTAATGCCATGGAAATGTGGAGCAGACAGCCACAGAGCACAGCACACACCTGGACGGGCCAAATGTGAGGCCGAGGCTGAGGTGGAGGTAACCATCTGCCCCTCTGTTGGTAAGAGCACAGTCATTCAGGTCCCCAGTTCTCACCCCATAGACAGATTTAGATACTGCGCAAGTTTTTCATTGGTGCCATGTGAATTGTATACAAAGAAGTGAGGTTTAACTAAACGTTAACTTGCAAAACATATCAACCTTTCTTGCGCACTCGTCTTCTTCTGACTTTCTTGGTTGTATAGTGAGCTTTGTCAATTGATATATACAGTCTATGATCGTGAACTATTGCTATTCCAATCTCTCTCCATGTTTTGGTAAAATTAAAATAGAAAATTTAAAGCCGATGTAAGCAAGTGAAGCTTCCATGACAAGTTACAGGTCAGATCTGTGGAAAATCCCGGTGACCCACAAGAATGCATGTTTATCAAGTTATCTTTCAGCAATTATAAACACATTGTATTGACTAAATTCGAGCTTGATAAGTTTAAGGCCAAGCAATACCATCTCCATGGAGAAAAACAGATGGCTGATCCCCCCATTACAAAAGTTACAGCACTTTTAAAGTTGTTATTATCTATAAACTTCTATCTATCTGACCATGTCCCACTTTTACAACTATTTGTCACCCAAGTTGGAGGCAGCACTAGAGGCTATAGCAGCACTAACCACACATCATCACTCATACATTTATAACCCTCTTTATAGGAGTACTTTTCTCTGACCTTGGTAGAGCAGGGCGAATCCTTGGGCCTGGTTGGTGCGATCCGAGAAGAAGTACAAGATGACAAAGTCCCCGGTGATATTGACCAGCTCTCGGGGTGGGCTACGCCAGTCGAAACGCGCCACCACCTGGTTCGTGTACCCGTCCAGCATCTCCACCATGTCCGTCTGGTCCGAAATGTCAAAGAAGGTGAAGTTGAAAAGAATGGCGGAGGCCCCTGGTACTTGAATGGTCCAGTAGCACACGCGGCCTGGGTTGTATTTGTCAGGAAAATCTGGTGAGTAGATGACTCCGGAGGGGGAGGTGTAGTTACCACCACAGGCCCCCACTCGAGCTGAAACAGGCAATGTTACAGAAGTGTGAAATTAAAAACTGCTCTAGAGTTTATATTCGAGTCAGCGATGAGCGCTTGTGATTCTTTGGAATATAAAAAAGCAGGAGAATCAGTGTGCAATTTTCTGCTAAATTAATTTCAACTTATTTGCATAGTTTTGAGGAGTTCATGAACCTGCTTCTTCTTCTATGAATAATACAGTATACAGTAGTTTTGTATGCGATGATACTGATTTTGTGTGATGATTATTATGGCCAAAATAACTGCGATTAACGATTATATCACAATAATTATTAAAGTTGCTGACAGTTTAAAAATGTTATGGATATGAGTTAGAGATATATCAGTTAGCCAATACATTAGGACTATATTTTCCCTTTGTAGCACATCAGCTATCAGCCTTAAAACTAAAACACTTGTTGATATTTTGTTTTGGCCAACCTGCTACCTAAAATTTGTTTGAACACTTCGGTGCAAATTCATAACTGTAAATAAGGGCCTATGGGTAAATTTATAGTAAATTTAAATGACATAATTTCGGGAAAATTATCCAAATCTGACCCAAATACATCGGCAGAGCTTATCGGCCATTGGTTTCTCTGGCTTCTAAACAATCGCCATGGACATCGGCCATGAAAAAACATATGCATCCATCTCTAATATGAATAATCATCATTTTAATGTGATGAATAAGTTCCATGTTTAAACATTTGTTATATATAACTGCACTTTGTTATAAGTGAAAACTACAATCTAGAGGAAAACAGGAGAAGTAGGTTTGTTCTGCACATTCTGGAGATGTAATGGCAATTATCCTTGTTGGCAATTATCACGATTATTACGATAAACAATATTTTTGTTTATTATCATGTACATATGCATATGGAGTAGGCCTTCAATGATAATTACTATATCAACTCGTTCAATAGATGACAGATGGAACAATACTATTTGGTAGTTGTCATGTTTGTCATACTTTATCTAATACTACTGGCAAACTTTTAGTTATTTTTCCGGTTCTACAATTAGATTTGAGCTTCAGGGTTGAATAAGTAACTTCTACGACTCATTATAGATAACTACAGCAGTGTATTTATTTAGTGCTCTTTGTGTTATTTTAACCATATTACACATTTAGAACAGTTATTAGGGGATAATTCCACTTTGGGTTTATTATGTCAGTGGTATAAATTTGTTCCAGTATTATTGTTTATCGGCTATATTTTTGTTAGCAATAGTAATATCGAGCACATTGGTCTTGGTCAGTAATTGTGTTTTTTCAGGTTTGCATTTATTCATAAGAACTAAAGAAAACATATACAATTCAGAAGCAAAAATAAGTCTTTATAATTCAATATATACCAGGGCTGTTACTCATAATTAGAGATGGATCAATATGGGGTTTTTTCATGACTGCGTTTCAGATGACATCGCAACATTCTATTGGCCAGTAATATTTAATACAGTTGTTAGAGTGGGATTTGAACTGCCAACCTTCGAATCCGACAATCGCTCAACCAGCTGAGCTACTGTCGCCCCCGTATAGTTCATCTACGACACCAAAGGATCATTGTTTTATATTTTGGACCTTGATCTAAAAAGACTTAACAAAAAATACATAAATTGTGCACTTAGCAGAATACATAAAAATGTACATAAAGTTCTATACTACAAAAAAGTCCTTTGAGTTAAGATTAAACTTGAATAGGACACCGTACGTACTTGAGCATATCACCTCGTTGACCTTTCTGAGTGTGTGCTAAAATCCAACCGCAGTTTTAATGGCAGGTGTGAAAAATGCCAGCAGCACCGACTGTCCTCACCTCACTTCCTATAAACTTTACTGGAGCAACCAAAATGTACTTAGCCCCTCACCTCTGCAGCCCTGTACTTAAGACTTACGTACTTAGAATTATGTCTGCACCTTAACACAGAGATGAGAGCCGAGGATGCGGTTTGATTATTCTAATTTCTGGTTTAACCTTAGGGAAACATGTAAACAATTCATATAAATTAAGTAAAACTCTACACTAAACTCTACACACAGAAAGTAAGCACCATTTTGAATCTAAACGTAGTGTAATGATCTGATATTTTGTGTTTAGCTCAGATTTGACACCTTTTGTCGTTGCAGGCTAACTGTATATGTGTTGTTGTCATAGACTGTATATATAAATGGACATAGCTAATCTGCTAACTTCCCTACTCCAAACAGGAAGTGATCAAGGGTGCGCTTCCGGCTCCATTGACACTGGCTCCAATTCACTTTACATGGGAAAACCGTCACCCATCTCTCTGTAACTGCTGCTGTCAGGCTCTTCATTTTCATATAAAAATGTTCATATTAACCCGCTCTACATGATTCTGGTGTTTTTATTTCGCTATTGTGTCCGTAACTCCAGATATGAACATTAATAACTGCTTTTGTATGTGACACTTGGTTGCTATGCTGCAGTTAATGTGATGGTTGTATTTGTCAGTTACTTGGCTGGTTTTGGAGACTGGCTGTGGTGAGTTGAGACTGCTGTTGTTTAGCTCTTGTTTTGGCACAGAAGTTTGGGGAAGTACCTTTTTCCTTTTTAGTTCATAATTTGTTTACAGATTAGAAAGATTCAATATGGTGGTGAGATTATAAAGCCAAATCAAACAGTGTGGCAAAAACAGAAAAGTACATGATGTACTTGGATTCAGAAACAGAAATCTTGATCTGACTGGTTTCAACATATAATGTTGATTTTGATGTGTTAAATCCACAGACTGTATAAACAAGTGGACTGAGGGAATATGATGTCACCCATAGACACAGAGAGACCTTGGGGAAAGAAGGCGCCTGATCTGTTATTAATGTTCATATCGCGGCTTCGCGTTTTTTTGTGTGCAATTTTGCATGCTTTTTTTTTTTTTTTTTTTTTTTTTTACAGTGTATGAACGTGCATTGTGTTCTGCGTCCTGATTGGCTGAGGGACTGTGGACCATTGTCCATCAGTCTCCTCCGTGCCGTGTCTCCTGTACAGTACAGAATGTGTTCAGACAAATTTACATAAATGTTGGATCGCAGTGTGACTCTGAAGTGCTGTATGTTTGCAAGTTTTCTCCCTGACAAAACCCACAATGTCGATGAAACGTTCAGCACCGACAAATTTCAGAAACGCTTTGGACTTAAGTGTTTCTCTGCACAGAAGCGCCTCTGTGGATACCACTGGAGCAGAGGCACGTGAGCAACAAATTTAAAGCGATCATCGAGGAAGAGGGATATAATATACAAAGTTTGAACTTGAGAGTGTTTAAACAAGAGAGAAATGTGAGAAAATGTTAATGCCTGTGTGAGAAAAGTGTATAAAGTGTGTGGTGAGGGGTTTTACAGCCACAAAACATATAATAATTGTAAAAAATAAAGCTGACTACTTCATGGATTTCGACTATTGCCGGTTATTTTTAGAAAGTAAACCCTGCGATAAATGAGGGACCACTGTATTAAATCATTTTTTTCTGTCCATAGTGTATGAATATTTCGTCATGACAACAAGCCTGAATTAAAGTTGTGCTGTGGTCTACTAATGAATTTCTTGGTTAACTAAAGACATTGCTTATGCAACTATTAGTCAACTAAAAGGGTCTAAACACCATGAAGCATCTCTATAATCTGACTGGATTTCATGCAAATAAATAACTATTTATACAAAAAAGTACAGTTAAGTATGTATTTACATGTACAAAAGGTAGAACAAACTCACACTTCACTCCTAAATCCTTATAATCCCAGTAAAATAATAGTCAATTTATACAAATTTGGGTACACCAGCCACCAAATCATTGACTAAGAGACTAAAGACTTACAGCCAGGTTTTGCTACCTGCCTCAACACTATAATTGCGCATATTTATATTTGTTTAATACAGATATTCATAAATGTGCTCTGTTCTTAAACAATAGTTCAAGGTTGGCACTTCGAATCCCGCTTTCGACATAAACATCATTAGTAAAGTGGTCATATCATTTACATTTTAACTCATGTAGCTGTCCCTATATAATTCTAGCTAGACAGGATATCTTGGTGTTTTATTGTTCTTTGCCTATGGACCCTATATTTTTGTCAACTTTTGTGTGAAGCATTTTGGGTAGTTTAAGTTGTATTTTAAATGTGCTATATAAATAAAATTGAATTGCACTGAATACAGCAGTGTACCTGTAATACACTTTATATACACATATTTCTACTCACTGTCGAATATGATGACCCATCCATCACCTCCACACGGCTGGTTGTGGTTCCCGAAGCAGACGTGATTACACTCCATCCCAGGCGACTCCCCGTTCTCCTGCAGGTCCACCTCATTGCCACAGAAACAGGCATATCCCGACTCCATCCCGGCCAACTGTCAAAGCAAAACAAATGTTCCGCAATGCTCTTCAATTTTTATCTATGAGAAAATGTCACGGGTGGGTGAAATACGCTCATTCGCTTCCTGTTTGTTCAAATAAGTTTAAATATGCGAGAGTTTAGTCTTGGGTGTCACAGTCAAATAAAAATGATTTATGATAGATGTTTTGGAATGTGTAAGCAGTTGGATGTTGTTAAGTTGTTTTTTTTGAGATTTGGATTGTGTTTTGTCATGATTACACAACACCATTATGTAGGGGGACCGCAAACTCCCAGCTGATTTGTGGCACCGCAGACCAAATGGTAGAATTAAACTAAGAACAAAATTTAACTGCAAAACAAAAGTTGAAATTTAAAGAGAAAATGTAACCTCTCTGCCAACTACAGAAAAAAATATCAGAATTTGGAAAAAACACAAGTGTATTTAAAGGTCCTATACTACGCAAAATTGACTCTTGTGAACTTTAGGCCATGTTAGAATGTTATTACCTCCTCATAAACATATCTGGAGGTGTGTTTTGTTTCATTCATAATTTTGCGTATTATGAGTTTGTCTATAAACAAACTAATAATTGTCTCCAGAGGTTCACCTTGTGATATCATGAAGTGGTAGTTTTCAAGTTAACAGCTCCTTTTACATTTAGTTCAGTTAATATGGGCAGTTCCAGGGAGGAAATTATCCAAATGATTCTAGTGAAGGTGTATGGAGTTTAAAAACACAATGACATCACAGGGTGGAACAGAGTGTTTTCTATTTGAGAGAAGAACTCAGCATAAATATGAAGGGTCTGTGTGTTAAACATGTGTGAATGAAACAAAACACAACTCCAGGTCTGTTTGTGATGAGGAATTACAACAGATCAGAGTAATACAGGCCCTTTAAGGTAAGTTGGATTTCATATGAGGTAAATATAGTAAAATCATGTATTCATTATTAATAATAAATGTGGATTTATTCACAATTTAAAAAAAAAGAGTTTTGGTTCTCAATTCAGTTATCCAATCAGAAAGTGGAGGATGTTTCTGATTTTTGGTTGCCAGATCCAAAGATAAAATTCATTGTGCATGAAAATGTAAAGGGGCTTTCTTTGGAAGTATTCCAGATTCTGTTGTGATTGGATAACATTTTTTTGAGCACGTTTTACAGATTTAACATTAAAAGCTAAAATTCATGAAAGCCAAATATATGATGCTTTTTAAAGTAAAACCATTACACCAGTGACTTTATCTCATAAACTGTATATATAAATGGGCACAGCTAATGCACTAGCCGGCGTATTCCAAATAGGAAGTGATCATGGGCGCTTCCAGCTCCATCGACTCTGGCTCCAATTCACTTTACATTAGAAAACTGTCGCTCTTTGTAACTGCTGCAGAGAACCTCATCATTTTGACCTCAAAATGTCCGCATTAACCTGCTTTACACAATTTTTATTTCACTATTGTGTCTGTAAATCAAGATATTAACTTTAATAACAGACGAATCACGTGCGTTCTTTCCCCGAGGTCGTTTCGCTACCATTCCCAACAGGTTTGATTGACAGCGTTCCTAAGCACCCGCTCTCTGCTAAACCAGCAGTGTGGGTGGGAGGCGGCGTTAGCTTCAACATTCTCGCTGTGGACTGGCTTTTTGGTTACTGTGATGGTTACAGAATTCCAGATATCAAACTCGGCTCCAAATTCACTCCTATAGCTGCTACCCTCAAGGAGCTTCATTTTTACTGAAGATGAGTGCTATGGGTGACGTCACACTCACTTAGTCCACCTTTTTATACAGTGTATGCTCTAACTCTTAAATATATGAGGGTAAAATGAAAAGCACGTTCCTAGAGGAGTTGGTGTAGGAATGTGAAACGCCATATAGCATTTTGTATCCTGACCTCTCCACCGATCTCAAAAGAGCCTTTGTCCTTTCGATAATGACACTATTGTACCATTTTTGAGCCTGAAATGAATTGACACCACTGGAGGTGTTACACGATTCCCCAAGCAACGCTCTTTGCCTCAACCACTAGGAATGCAAATGGCTTCGGCATCATTCTATGCCTCGGTTCTTTAAGGGTTCACACTTTTGGTTTGGTCCTGGTTTGAAGTCAGTTTAGTCCTAATGTAGAGTTTGACTGGTCCTGTTCTAGACCAGTCAAACTCGACATAGTTGTCATGATACTAAAATGTTGATTTCGATACTAGGGAATAGACTTGATTCTCAACATCGATTCCAATGAAAAGAACTCTTTACTTAGGCAATCGAATGTGATTTTCAACATTAAATGGTAGTACTTTCTATATTACCATGTGGCCTTATATTTGTGTAATCCCTCGGTCATCCGATAGGGGGTGTATACTAGTCTTTGTGGTCTTATACTTGTTTTGATACAGCTCAAGATCATTCTAAAGCTATTCAGAATTAATTAAGGTTAAGGTAGTTTTAGTACTGATTAGTTTTCAATACTTTTGTTAACCCTGGTCCTTCTATACAGGACTCGAACAGGACTGGTATAGTCCTGTTTTAGACCAGGTATAGTCCTGTTCTAGTCCTGCTATAATCCTGGTATAGCCTTGGTATAGTCCTGGTATAATTGTGATATAGTCCTGTTCTAATCTTGTTCTAGACCTGGTATAGTCCTGTTCTAGTCCTGGTTCAGCTCTCCGTCGCGCTCTTACTCATCACACAGGCCCCTTTGTCAGTTACAGATGACGCATACTTCTAAGCAGAGTTACTTTTGCTCAATAATATATGTCGTCATGGTTTTCTTCGAAGAGATATTTTTATGGATGTAAATGAAACAAAAAAAAACAAAACAGACTACAGTATGACTAAGGGTCACCACACCACATAAAAATGGATGAAAACGGGACAAAACAGGAACTGAAACTGGACTAGACCGAGACCAAACCAAGTCTACGTCAGGACTAATCTGGGACCACACAAATGTCTGCATAGGGTTTTGTCATGTTATATCATTCATGACATATTTATATATTTTTGGGTGGCTAATTCCCCCAGCAGTTTTGAATGATGGGTCAAATGCAGAGTACACATTTCCATAGACAATTTATTTATTTATGTTTATTTATACAGGGAAATCCAATGACAGCATTCAGACTTTCTTTTTCATGGGCGCCCTGTTTAAAATACAATATAAACTGAAAAAGGAACGAAACAAACAGGTCCATATAAAACATTAAAAACAGGGGCAGGTGTGTGTATAAAAGTCTGTTATCAGATCATTAAACTGCAAATGTGTGACCAACATATCTAGTCTTGCTTTTCGTTGGATTGTGTTCCATTTTGGTAAAGCAAAACAGCAAAAAGCCTCTTTCCCGTCTCAGTTCTAGTGTGGTCACGTGATATTAAATGGTATTAAATGTCCCGGTAATGAAGTGGACCTTAACCATAACCTTAATTTGGTAGTTTGTTTTGTGGACTAACCCGATAGACTGTATAAAGAAGTGGACTAAGTGAGTGTGACGTCACCCATAGCGTTCGGCTCCAGTCAAATGAAACCATTATAATGACAGAAAGGATTTGTGGAGAGGAAGCAGACAATTTAACTAACATGTAAACAACTGTAACAACTTTGACCTAAAGGGTAAAGGCCATGGTTGAAGAATTTTGTCTATGGCAGGCTGTTATCAAACTGAAAACAAATTAGGTTAAAGACCATAGACATTATAAAGAAGTGGACTAAGTCAGTTACAGATCAGGCATTAATGCGAACATTTTAAGACCAAAATGACAAATCTCACTACAGCGGTTACAGAGAGAGGGGTGACTAATTTCCAAGGTAAAGTGAATTGGAGCCAGAGTCGTTGGAGCTGGACGCGGAGCCCGTGCTCACTTCCTCTTTGGACCACGGCGGTTAGCTATGTCTTGTCTCTATGTTTGCGACATATTACAGATTCAACAGACTAAACTAAATCCATCCACTAAAACTAGACCAAAACAAAAATGATTCACCAAAATCCTGACTAAAACTTCAAATGTCAAAATGAACCCTGCCCTGCACTCATTACAAACAGGAACAGTCGGATGGTAGGCAGCGGTGCCAGTCTGCTGCCACTTCCTGTAACATCTGTAGAGCTGAGCACGGAGGAGGCTGTCAAAGTCTGCCCATGCACGTCAGGAGAATTACACGCGCAGAAAATAAACACCTGGCATGGGTTTAAAGGAGGGACAATGGGACTCTATGAGGACAAGTACCCACTGGGCTAATCACACTCATTTCCAGCTGTCAGTTCTGATTGCTGGGCTGGTTTGTCATGCGCTGGCTGACTTCATAAAAAGAGTCAGATAGTGGACATGGTAGTGATTACTGCCCGGAAATGCCACACCAGTGAAGCTGATTTCCGCATTAGAGAGCTTATATTATGCTATTTTCTGATCTATGTTATAATCTTGTTTCCTTATTTAAAAAAAAAAACAGACCTGGAGTTGTGTTTTGTTTCATTCACACATGTTTAATACACAAGTTCTTCTCTCAAACAGAAAACGCTCTGTTCCGCCTTGTGATGTCATGTAGTAATACAGGACAGGAAGTGCTCCACTGTGTTTTTAAACTCTATAAACCTTCACTAGAATCATTTGGACAATTTCAGACCTGGAATTGCTAATCTCTACAGAACAAAAGGTAAAAAGTAGCTGTTAACTCGAAATCTAATACTTCATGACATCACAAGGTGGAACAGAGTATGTGTGAATGCAACAAAACACAACTCCAGGTAAGTTTGTGATAAGGAAACAACATTATAACATAGATCAGAAAAGCCTTTAAGAAAAAATAAAGATAAATGAATGATACAGTGTCACTAAGATGCCCAAAATTACTACAGGGAACTTTTGTCTTGCATACAGGGTCGTCTCTCCATAGATCTGACCTGTAACTTGGCCTAGTGCCATCATCTGCTTATTACCATGGAGATAGCTAGGTTTGATGACATACCGTGAAACATTTTAAACAAAGCAACTTACCCTGTATCTCTGTTTGCGACAGAAGCTGATGCAGTTTTGGATGGTGAGTTTGTTGGAAGTCTCGCTGGTGCCGGACAGAGTTGGAGGGTCCCCACTGTCTTTGTAACAGCCTAAGTTTCCAGGCACTGCAAAGAGACAATACACAACACCATAAGTCAATATAACATCACAAAATGACAGTTAAAGAGGAAATATTATGGTATTTTCTGGCAGTGGGCGTGTCTAGGGGGGAGTTGAAAAGGGAAATTTCAGTCATTTTCCACTTTCAACGCATTCAAAGCAGACATCGGGGGTGAAGGGGGTTAAGTGTCATGCCAACAGTAATCATCCATGGGAGCTGGAATTGCACCACCAACCTGTGGGCCAGTGAATCTGATCCGCCTATCAATGATGTTTTAAGGTTGAGAGCGGGATTTGAACCACCAACCTTCAGATCAGTGGACAAACACTACCAACTGTCTGTCACTCATCATTAACACGATAAGTGGAAGATAGTGGCTCAGTTGGTAGAGTGTTTGTCCATTGATCTGTAGTTGGCCGTTCAAATCCCGCTCTTGTCCTAAAATTAAATCATGATTAAAAGTCAATTTAGCTAAATATTTCTCCTTTAAGAAAAGCACGATCACACCTTAATTTAAGCCAAACATCTTATCTTATCGCAACATTTCAAAATTTGCAATTAGTACATTGCATCAACTCAAAATAGTGTAACTTTGTGTGGAATACGTTTACTACATTTACTGGGAACACACTGTGCTTTATAAAGTGCTGTGGTCTATCGCTGCAGTCTGGCCAGTGTAACCACAACAACTCTGCTCAATGCATTCTTCTTAGATAATTGGTATTTTTATAAATTCATTTTGTCTTTTTAGGAGAACTTTGATATGATATTTAGCAGATAAATGGCCAAGTGGTTGTCATTATGAGAATATATCCACTGTTTTGAATGAGGCTTTTAAATTTGCATAATTTAAAGAGGAAATCCCAACCGGACATGGGACGATACTGAAATCTGGTGTCACGATTATCATGGCCGATTAATGATTATGTCACGATAATGATTAAGTTGCTGACAGTTTGGCAATTATCTTTTGCCGATTCTCACAATTATATAAAATGTCGCACATAAGATTTTTGTCAACCTTTTTATCTCAATAAATGATATTATGATCTATTGTCCCATCCTTGTTCCCAACACAATATGCCAAATGTATATAGCGATGTATATGCTTCTTGGAGTCTCGAATCCCTGGTCCATTCAGCAACTTCTGTCAAACGTGGCCACCAATATAGAGCCTCTCTGATCACCTCCAATCACTAAGCAGATTCTGTCAGGTTAGTTGGAAAAGTCAGCTGTGTGAAGTGTTTTCATTGTACAGTAAGAGGAAATCTGTTAAAACAAAAATAAAATAAGACAAAACTAATTCACATGTGTTATGTAGCTATGAATTAACCCTTAAGAAACAGAACAGCTTTGTATAAAGGTATAAATAAAGTTTCTTTGGGCCAATTACTATTTGTAAATACTTCAATTTATATGTCCAACCAGGATATCAGTTGAATTGATATTTGCAATCAAATTTCCAATCCAACAATTTTTTTAAGCATTGGCTCTGATATCTGATACCACATTCCTCTACCAAATATGAGCCATGTGCCATAGAGTATTCCCTCATCTTTCTCTCGTGTTTATTGCAAACTTTTAATTACAAATGGATATATTCAACAAACATGAACAGATAAGGAGCTTCAAAGGCAAATCTTATTTAAGTCAAACTCCATCCAAAAACGATACAAGAAGTTTGAGGTCATTCCTGCAGTTTTACCAGTTTATCAGTTTACCCTCGTCTATGACCTCTCTCCTCTACTCCTCTTCCCATTCTGCCAGTTCATAACCACACAATGCTCTGAATATCTGACCTGTGTGTCATTGTGCTGCTGGGAAGAGGAGCCGTGTTAATCACCATCTTTAGTTTTCAGTTTTTGTTTGTACAAACTTGAGCCGGACTTGTTTTAAGGAAATAAATGCAGTTTTTAGTTGCTACTCAGTTGATATTGTGTATTGGCAGATGCTTAAACATAGTATCGAAATTGGTATCGGACCTAAAAAAATAAATAAATAAAAAAAAAAGCAGGATCAGTGCATCCCTGATCTAGAAAAATAAAGCACGGAAATGTACTGCTCTCTATAATGCTTACGTAGTACATTTAAAAGTATACTGTAGCCCTTCCTACTATGTTTGCTAATCAGTCTTCTGTGAGATAGTCAAGTATAATGTCATACTATGGAACATTCAAGGCAAAGCAACATCATCTCCATAGAGACTAGAAGGTGACTACGTTCCCCCTGAAAGGTTACAAAGTGCTCTTTATGTCAGACACCATATTATTTGGAAAGTAAAATTGTTTATCAGGAAAAAATAGCCTTAATAACCACTGTGTTGTTTCTACATTCTAACCAGGGGAAGACATAGGGATCCCCATGTGAGGTTTCATGCCCCGGGCCCCGAAATTTCTGTCGACGTGCCTGATTTTAACAAAACATTATCACAGTCTTTAAGAGTTCACCTCCTGCTGGCGCACACAAGTACTGCATTCTAGCGTCATTCTAAATACTATTACGTAAATAATCAAACAACAGAACGTTATCAGAGTGAAGAACAAAACTTTCCACATCTTTCACATCTTCACCACCCAGACTCCCGCTGCCCCCAACCATTGTGTATTCATCAGATGCTCCTCAGTCTTACCAAATCCGGCTCGCTGATTAAACAGTGCAAGTGCATTCAGTTCTACATAATAGGAAGCGGTAACAAAGCCCGCAGCAGTCCGTATCCCACTTGTTATTTTCCGTGGGAGTCAAACTGGCTTCATTCATTTACATAATCTGGAGGTAAAGCACTTTGAGTTCAAACAAGTGCCATCAACACTTTTTAGATAATCAGAGTCTGTTTCACTCAAAAGAGCATGTTCCACAGTATGGCATTTAAAGTGCCCATGTTACACTATGGTCTGATCTATGTTATAATGTTGTTTCCTCCACAAAGATATCTGGAGTTGTGATTTGTTTCAATTCACACATTTAACGGCTGAGTAATTCTCTCGAACAAAAAACACTCTGTTCCACCTTGTGATGTCATGTGGTGATACAGGAAGTGCTCCACTGTGTTGTTAAACTCCATACACCTTCACTAGAATCATTTGGATGATTTCAGCCCTGGAATTGCTATTCTCTACTGAACTAAAGATAAAATGTAGCTGTTAACTTGAAAACTACCACTACATGACATCACAAGGTAGAACAGAGCATTTTGAGCTTTGGAGATGTTACAGAATAATAATAAGGGGTTGCTCAAGCATGTGTGAATGAAACAAAACACAACCCCGGGTATGTTTTTGGGGCGGTAACAAGATTATGACATAAAGCTCACAAGAGTCAACTTTGGATTTTTTAGCTACAAAAAAACTTGCCATTGAAAAAAAATACAAGATAGATAACTTTAAGTAGTTTAAAGGTCCCATATTATGCTGTAGGTGGAACAGAGTGTTTTCTGCTTGAGAAAAAAATACAGCCTAAATATACAAGGTCACATGTGATTGAAACAAAACACAACAAATACAGGAACCAACATTATAACAGATCAGAAAATTGTGTAATATTTGACCTTAAAATGTGTTTTCTTTTGTATCAGACTCATGCAGTGATCTCACAGTGGTCTCTTTTTTATGCACGATCCCATTCTCTGGCTCTTTTTGCCGGGCCGGTTTTGTCAGAATCGTTGGGCTGTGTTGTTCCCGACCTCGTGCCAGTTGTTTATTGAGGGAGCTCAGCCGTCATCATTGGAGTTGGCAGCATTCCTCATGCAAATGTTTGGGAAGACATGCTTCACAACACAGGAGAGCTCAGGAGAGATGGAGGGTTTTGTTGGTGCTGCTGCAGGGGACCAATTCAACTCTCATACATATGTAGACAGTGTGAACTCATCATCAGGATCTGCCCCAGTTAAAACTACACGAGACCTAGACTGTCTGAGCGGCCTCATACTTACATAATAGTGTCACATCTCGATATACATTTGAAATATACAAATGTCATGCTTATTTTGACAAACTCCAGTTAGGTTTTTGACGAGGTAACAACATCATAACACCGCTTAAAGCCTAAAGAGTCCATTTTGCGTAATATAGGACCTTTAAGATTCTCCCAGTACACCGCAGTCTGGAAATGTCAAGTTTAAAAGAAAGTCAAAAAAGTAGAGAAAAGTCTTGGTTTTGTGTTGAGCGCTGACCTGCAGGATTCTGGTCTTGATTTACAGCTATGTTAAACTGTATCTGACAGGCGTCTCACCACCCCAATACAATGTCCTCAGTCTCTCTTAGACATGCAATAAATCATGTGTACCAATCCTTTTCAGACACAGCCCGCAGAATCTCATTACAGGATTAATGCGTTTAAATGACTTAAAGAGCACTCGGAGAACACAGAGGCAGGATTACACTGACAGCAGACATGACAGCGAGAGGAGTGTAGTTGTGACGCTGTGCTGAGGTAAACACTGAGGAAACTAGACTTAAAGAGGGGTCTGTCTTAATAGGCTCTGTGCCATAGACTGTATATATAAATGGACATAGCTAACCTGCTAGCCACTGCGTTCTAAATAGGAAGTCAGCATGGGCGCACTTCCGGTTACATCAACTCTGGCTCCGGTTCACTTTACATTGACAAATTGTCTGTAACTGCTGCTGTGAGCCTCGTCATTTTGGTCTTAAAATGTTCGCAATAATCCGGTCTAAATGATCCTGGTGTTTTAATTTCATTATTGTGTCCATAAATCAAGATATGAACATTAATAACAGACAAATTAGCTGACTCCTTTCCACGAGGTCGCTCCAACCAGCGTTAGCATCAAGTCCGCTCCAACTCGCCCCTATAACCGCTAGCCACGATGAGCTTCATTCGCCTGGAGCTGAACGCTTTGGGTGACATCACACTCCTTTAGTCCTGTTTTTATACATTCAGTCTATGCTCTGTGCAGCTCACTGTGTCTCAAAGTTAATGTCTCAAAGTCACGTTAATAAAAAAAAAAACACATAAAATAAACAACCTGTTAAAATAAAAAATAATTAAAATAGAGACTACATGATTTTTTTTTTTTTATGAAAATACTTCAGTTTGTTGCATTGTTTTAATATTTATTATGCATCAAAATTAGCATTAGCGTTAGTATTGAGACACAAACGTCTCTCTTTCTAAACACAGAACTTTCCTCCGGTGAAGTATTCATGTTGTCGGTGACATCCACCTGCAGCTCTCTATCCACTGCCTCATCTTTAAATATTATTCATTTTAGTGTGACTTGGCACACACCTAATAAAGATACAACTGAACAGGAAGTAGTGATGCTAACAGTGAGGTTGATGGGCACTACTCTGCACATAAAAATTCCCTGTGACCCCAGATTTACAATATGAATTTTGAATTTACTAAGAACAGTGTATCTATAATTTACATTAGATAATATGTTATAATATGTTTTAACTCTCATCCAAGAAAGCACAAGGAGCCTCACTTTGCTTCAACAACTAAGTCTGCATTAAACCCAAAAACCCTTTCTTTAAATGGGTTTCAGAATTACAACAGCTGCCATAGAGATTAGCAATTAAAAAAAATAAATATTGTGTTTTAATTGGAAAAAAAAAAATCCTCAAAATGTTTATGTTCACTCAAGCTGAAACCATGAATTCAAATGTTTTCTGCATAGACACCATTTTGAGGACTTAATCATTCAAAAGACCATTCAAAAGATATATTTTGTTTTAAATTGAGACTGAAATTATGTGTCCTATAGTAGCTAACGCAGCAGAGTCAGTTGTCATTGGATTGCCGTTTTAAGCCAGTAATATGTGTTAATTTAAGAGCAAAGAGGAGAACACGAGCAGATAAGCAGCCGTTTGGGAGCGGAGCGGCAGGTCGGACTTGAATGGCGTTCTGAAAAGGCGTGCGAGAAAATGCTCCTGCAGGGCTCAAACGCAGATTAAAGGCAGTGAGGCTTTTTTATGCTTTTCTGAGCTTTGACAAGAAGATTGCAGACTACACACAATTTACTACTCTTTGTGTTGTCCTGTCCCGCCGGCAGAGGAGGAGCATCGGCGGGGATCACATCACAGAACATGAAGCGGAGGTGCTGATGGGGAGGTAAAGGGGGATTATGTATCGGTATTAGTGATAGTGATGGTATGTTTAATATAATGATTCCTGGTATAAAGCCAATGTTGTTCTACCAATTTCTTTCTTTTTTCACCTAAATATTTTAAGTAGAGATGCACCAATGCAGCTTTTTCAGTTCCAATACTGATTTCGATACAATGGCTTTAAGATGTGGTGGAATGTAACAAACTAAAAGTAGTAAAATTCTGTATTTAAGCATATATTTTAGATATCTGTACTGTCTACTCCACTACATTTTTTCTAAAAAAAATTTTTTTTTTTTTTTTACTATTTTTTATTATAGTTTGGGACCTGCTGAAAAGGCTGAGGCTTTATTTTTAATTTGAGTTAAAAATATACAAATTAAAACAGGTAGAAAAACAAAATTGAGCACAAGTATTCACAAAATCAGTGCATTTTAAGCTTTATTAGATGCCAAAATATGCATGTACTTTTCCTTTTTGCTCTTTAAGTACATTTTTAAACAGATATTTGAATACTTTTACTTTATGAGATTTTTCATGTGATATTTTTATTTTTACTTGAGTATTTTCTTTGCACTGGTATCTGTACTTTTACTTAAGTAACAAAATGAGTACTTCTTCCACCACTGGCTTTAATTATTTGCTCATACCCAATATTGCACGATACCAGAGCAGAAACTGAAACTAAAATAAAATAAAACATAACGACTTGAAATGTGTTATGCAGCTTATGTTTATCTCTTATGTAACTACAGAGCATCTTTGTGTAACTAAAAGCTCAAACATTCTGAGACTTTGTGGACCAACTACGGCCAGAAAAGTCTTATTACATAATTTAAATGTTCAACCAGGATAGCAGCTAAATCGATATTTTGAAACTGATATCCAACCTAGCAAAATTTTCAGTATCGGCGTCACTATTCGATTCTAGTATTGGATTGGTGCATCCCTAATCTTAAGTAAAAGGACAACTTTTTCAGATTGGCAACAGACGCCATGTGGGCTAATTGTTCAACAGACTTACCGTGGTCTATTTTTCAAACCATAACAACAGTCAGTAGGCTTTTTTCTTCTTCTTCTGTTTGTTAAAGGTTCAATTTCTTTTCCATGAACTTGACCTAAATGTGTCTTGTCCCAGTACAGATATAGATATATTGTATAAACAGGTCTTGAGGTCAAAATAAGTCTGCTGCATGATGTCTATGACTAATTATACAGCGCTTTACTGTCAGATAATCAGGCAGTGTTGTTAGCTTTACCATCACATAGGCATTATAAGTGCCTATAAACAGATTGCGTGAATAAAAACAATGCTCAGAACGCATAAGGTGAGTGAGGAACAACTTTGGACCATGGCAACCTATTGTTCCTGTTTGTAAGACAGTAAAAAATCACATACAGCGCCTTTGCATGTGGTGGCTAATGCACTAATTCCGCCAGAAACGAAAGCCAAACACTGGTAAGTCTCGTTAGTAAAAAAATACGTATCTATATATAATTAAAAACATTCTTTCATGTCCCACCCCTCATTGTTGTGTAGTTATAGGAGCCTGGAGCGTGTTCCTGCTGTTTTTGGTGCTGAGTGGGGCACAACTTGGACAATAGCCAGTGAAGTGTGAAGCTAATTGACATATTTAACTGGTTATAGTTATATTAATTCCTTATGGGCATTCCACATTACATCTGCAGTATATGTGTTAGTATGTGAATGGAGGAGATAAAAATGAGAGAGAACTAAGAGATAAAGACACTATATGTAATTTTAAACTGTGAATCTAGTTAGCAAAAACACACACAACTATAACGAACAATAGTAGTAAGAGTTTAACTGCAAAAGGTTTGATTTAGTAAATAAAATGCAGTGATAAAACTAGTAGGGGATTAAAAGTGTAGATGGGGTTAAAGGAGCACTATGTATTTTTTCTGTTGGGGGTCTGCCAGTTGCTTTTTCCCATAAGGATATTACTGCTTTGCTTGGAAAGTTCCACAATATGGCATTAAACTTGTCTATTTACATAAAGACAAGCAGGTGATGTCAAGTTTTTTAAGATTTTTTTTTTTTAGCAATTACAACACCTATATCAATGTAACACTTATATTTTAATAATTGTAAGACATGTTAGTTTAATGCCACAATGTGAAACTTTCCAAAAATACCATCTCCGTGAGGACAAGTAGGTGGTTGTTCAACGCTGGAGAAGTTACTTAGAGTTGTTTTAAACTTGCCTTGTAACACTTCAGTTGGAGAGATTTTATTAATAACATACTGTACACTTGGCCTCGCGGAGATTGAAGTTTTATGGAATTTTCAAGGCAAAACAATAACATCTCCATGGAGACAAGAAGTTTTCAGAAACTGCACCAGAAAATCTATTAGTCCACATTTAAGTCCTATATATATGGACTCTTGAGAGGTTTTAGTCATGTCAAAAGTATATCTGGAGTTGTGTTCTGTTTCATCCTTTTAATATTAGTCTGTCTACAACTACAAAGCTGAAAATGCTCTGTTCCACCTTGTGATGTCATGAGGTTTTTCAAGTTTTCAAATTAACAGCTACCTTTCACCTTTGGTTCAATAGAGATTCAATAGGATCAGCAATTCTAGGGCTGAAATTATCCAAATGTTTCTCGTGAAGGTGTATGGAGGTTAAAAACACAGTGGAGCACTTCCTGTATTACCATATGACATCACAAGGTGGAACAGAGTGTTTTCAGTTTGAGAGAAGAACTCAGGCTAAATTGTAGTATGCAGGGTTTGTGCGTTAAACAAATGAATGAAACAAAACGCAACTCCAGTTATGAAACAACATTACAACATAGATCAGAAAACGGTATAATATGGGGCCCTTTAAAGATCTCCTCGTTTAGCTGTTGCTCTCAAACATCTGCTCTACAGGTGCAAACGTCTTAACTCCATGTACAATAAAAGTAAAAAGTAAATAAAAACACGCACAAGAACCCACAGCTGCTGCAGGAATCTGGACTTTACCAAGACGTGTTCCAGTAAGCCAGCAGGAGGGACCCCCGCTGAGGAGTGCAACGAGCGCCGCACTTGTTAGCCTACCCACAATGCACCACGGGAGGCGGCGGGGTTATGGCAGGTGACACCTTTGCCAGTGAAGCAGACACAACACGGGGGGAAAATCACAGCGCTGAGGGTATCATAAACAAACATCAAAAAGTTGAAGCAAGTTTTGGCAAGAGCGTCTGGCACAGCGAAGGAGCCCGGCGCTAACGTGTTATTAGAGAAGCTCAGTGACTCTTGTAAATCCAGTGACATCAAGACAGTGAAGAGATGAAAGAACAAGGGCAAATAAGAGGTTTGTATGTTAGAACAATAGACGGGGGCGGGGTTGGAAAAATATCAAATGGATGGTTTTCTCTGTCTGACACATGTTGCCATAGCGATTAGATATGCTAAATATTTTTTTATGAGCAAATTTTACACATGTCCGGAGGCGTTAACATTTGAAATAAGACTGAAAAATGAACTGACGTGTTTGTAGAGGTTTAAACTAAAGGGTTGCAAGGTTTGATACACAGGCCTGACATTTTATTACCTGCAGTGTTGCAAATTGCATCTATTCAAATTGTGATTTCAGTTCAGTTGCAACACATTTTTATACAGCGCTTTTCCACCTTCAAGGCTTTATATCAAGGAACCACTCACCCATTCACACACACGTTCATACACCAGAGTACACAGACACTGGGGGTGAGGTGGGTTAAGTGTCTTGCTCAAGGACACAACAACAGCATTCATCTGTGGATCAGTGGATCTGACCGCTCAACCAATGATGTTTATGTCGAGAGCGGGATTTGAGCCACCGACCTTCAGATCCGTGGGCAAACACTCTACCAACTGAGCAAATGTCATCCTAATATATAATTTGAAGCTTAATTTGAAAATATGTAAATATATAAATACACACATACTCTCAGTTATATTGGTGATGCATACAAACTGTGCAGCTGAAAGGTGAAGTGGTCAGCCATTTTTCCAACAGTCCAATTCTAAACATATAGTGTCATTACTTGCAAAGAAAACTGAAAAGAAGTTAATATCATTACATAAGCAGCTTTTCAAACAGCGCATAATGCTTTGGTGAAATTGTATTAGATTCTACAAAACCGTCTGCCCTCCCAGCGCTCTGTTCATCTCCAGCCCCATGGCTCATTATTAGACATTTGTTGAAGGCTGTTTGTTCCAATGAAACTTTGTGCTTGCTGACGAAAAGAAGAAGTATACCAGACTGAACCCATTTTGTGTCCAGACATGTTCATAATAATCAACACTTTTCCGATAAGAGTGACGGTCGCGTTTCCACTCCCCTCTGTAACGCCGATGAATACATAATTGGTTCTATAATTAATGATTTCAGCCAGATCTTTTTGTTTTTAATTGCAAATCTATAGCACACAACAGCTAATGTTTGTTTCTTTAATCGGCACTGGCTATAGGCCCATTAACATCTGAACGCTTTGAGAAGTTTCATTTTCTCTTTCTATGCTGTCTGGATAAATGGATATAGCTAACCTGATAGCCGCCATGTTCCAAACAGGAAGTGAGCATCCGGCGTCATTGACTCTGGCTCCAATTCACTTTACGTTGAAAAATTGTCACCCATGTCATATTGACCTGCCCTACATGATCCTGGTATTTTTCCGTAGCTCAACATATGAACATTAATAACAGAAAAATCAGCTGACTTCTTTCCCCAAGGTCATCCCGCTAGCTAAGAGGTTTGATTGACACCGTCGCTCAGCTCCCCCCTCCCTGCTAAACCAGCGGCCCAGGCGGGAAGGGGCGTTACCTTCAACAGTCTCACTCCAGCTTGGCACTTCGGTTGATATGATATTCGCGGTCGGACCTCCGAATGTGCAACTCAGCTCCAAATTCGCCGCTATAACTGTTAGCCTCAATGAGCTTCATTTGACTGGAGCCGAACACTAAGGGTGACGTCACACTCACTCAGTCCACTTCCTTATACAGTCTATGGTCTAAAGTTTTCTTAATCACCATCCATGTTTACTTGAAATCTTGCTTCACATTGAAATAAAATCTAAAATCCAAAATCCAGACAAGATAATCTCAAAGAGGCTTGTAAAAAACATACAAAGAATTCTTCAAAGAGAAAGAGTCGTGGAAAAAAGCTTAACTTAAATGTTTCTTTAAGCATCAAAAGAGCGTCATTAACATCCAATTACAGAGAAGCAGGCAGCCCAAGTCATTAGCCACACCACTTTAGTGCTGAGATGCTAACAGGCAGAGGTCAAGAGAGGAGACGCAGGATTAACGACACACTTTAAGCCTGAAGAGAAGTAAATATAAACTAAGGGCGCGCTTCTAACTTATACCAACAGCACTTGGGCTATGTGAGGTTACGATGGGCTATATGAGGTGTCGTTCTCTGTGTGTTTATGCTTTAGTCGTGGGTTGGTGGTTTGATTCCAGTTAATGGCCTTGCATGTTTTCATTGTAGCCATTGGGCACGACACTTCATTCACCTTGCCTGTATGAATGTGTACGATTGCATACGTGTAGGTGCAGAATCACTGGCAGCCAAATGGTCTTCAGTCTGCCCCATTCCACCTATGGCTACAAAAGCTGCTTACCTCAAGAGACTGACAAAACAATATAACGAATTTAAAAGGATGTTGTCCTCCATTGCTGTGAATAAACACATTTATTTTATTTGCACTGTATTGCCTGTTACTTTGGCCATAACACATTTTGAAGTGTGATATACTGCAGAACAAACTATAGACAATAATCGATAACATAGAAACTAATTTTTGCCACTGATACAAAAATCAAATATATAATATGTTTATAATATGGTTAAAAACACAAACTGCTATAAAAAATAAATAGCACAATTACCTATTCGAGTACTTTAGATCTGTATCTATAAAGAGTCATAGAATTTATTCAACCCTCTTCTGCTCAAATCTAGTAGTAGTAGTAGTAGTAGTAGTAGTAGTAGTAGTAGTAGTAGTAGTAGTAGTAGTAGTAGTAGTAGTGATAGTAATCTCATAGTACAGAAAAATAAAGAGTTCCCCAATCACCCCCCAAAGAATATTGTTCCATCTAACATATATTGAACGATAAGTGGATGTAGTAATTATCGTGACAAGCCTAGATACCAGTGCAGAGACTAAAAATATTTATTTATTTGTTTATATTTTGCAAAAAAAGTTCAAACATTATGAGGCTTTCTGGGCCGACTACAACCAGGAAACAATTAGAATTACCAAAATTATTTCTATTTGCTGAATGCCAGAATGAGAGAAGGATTTTTTTAAATTACTTTCTGTAAAAGTCAGAAGTTTGCATACAGTAAGGTTACTATGACTTTAAACAATTTGGGGACACCCAGATGATGATGTCATGTCTTTGGAAGCTTCTGATGAGGTGACACCATTTAAGTTAATTAGAGACACACCTGTGGATGTCTGTAAAGGCAAACCTGAAACACACTGCTTCTTTGTGTAACATCATGGGAAAGTCAAAAGAAATCAGCCAAGATATCAGGAAGAGACTTGTGGAGCTTGTCAGCTTTTCCCGGAGGCACACCGCAAACAAAAGTCCAGTAGGCTCAAGTAGATCCATAAACCAGGTTCTTTATTTCGGCACAGGCATCATTCAAACTGATTCAACATCATGATCTCTTCATCTCCTAATTTTACATCTCCAGAGTGGGCTCTATATACTAGTAGCACACGTCACATTCTCTTAATGATTAGCTTAGAATATACAGACATGTACATGTTATCTGGGTTCAATGAAGACAAAGTCAGCATGCTGATCTGGTCTTTCTTAAGAAACACACGTCTTGCACGTTTTGGTACAAAAATGCACATAGCACTTCCACGTCCATGTATGTTCCAAGTACATTATGACATCATCGTGCCACACTGGCACCCACAAAAACATACAGGTCAAAGTATAATATATCAAGTATAATAATATCATGTTACATGAAACATTAATCTCACAATCCCCCCTTTTGATCACATTAAAAACATGTGATCACACCAAAATTAAAAACAAAACACTACTTTCACATAATAATGCATTCAACTTAAAGTTCCCCTAATGAGTAAAATATTAGCATTAGCTTTAGTCACTGCATTATAACACATCCCAGCCCTTAGGCTAACATAACACATAAATTAACACATGACTCTCGGACAGCAAATAAGAAACAAGGAGCACTTACTAGGATTCAGAATTTGGATTTTATATCTTTTAAAACAAATGATCAATCTACATAGTTTTGACCAAACTTAGTCAATTGGTTCAGGACATGAGAATTGAGACCTTACGGAGAATAACGAAATTTGTGACGAGGGAACTTCTTCATTAGGACAGTGGCCCTGCACATGTCTTCGACCTCTACCAGCAATCTAAGACATGGCATGACACAACATCCAATTATGACTAAGATAACAAACATTTTGTAGAGCCAATTTGACCAAGTGTTTTCAGATGCGCCAGGATTTTAGCAAATTCCATGGACAAAGACTTAAGGTGGTTCAGATCCTTAGTAAAACTCCCATCAGCAGAGGTATTATTTAGTATATAAGTACAGCATTCTGCTTCAAACTTGATACATATTTATTATTCTTTGGCAAGTAACATATCTAAGGCAATCCTTTGGGTTTGGGTTTAGATTGATAAGACAACGACCTCTTTAAATGCATGATTATTTCTTGAGTTAACTCTGTATGACAATTTAATTTGTTTTAAATTTAGTGAATTTGCTACACCTTATAGTGAATAGAATAATTAACATAATTGATGCACAAACACCTGACCATGTTTTTGATAGAATGGCATACAAATGTAAATTTGCACATTGCAACCACCAAATATCTGCACAAGCAGTAGTGTGTTCAGTTAAAAGCAAATTCTCCATAATTATCAAAAGATAAAGTCTAATAACAGAAATCGTTAGTAAAACTTTCCATTTCATTTTTATCATTACTTCTTGTGTCTATATGTATAACTGCATCTTTAAGGACACAAGTAGCCATTCCCATAGTCCAAGATGGTACATCTTTTAAAGCTACTACTGGTAATTTATTATGTAAGTGATAGCATTCAGTTTTATCAAATTATTTTTAGTGAAGAGGTTAAGTATACAGGTCAGGTCTTTTTCATTAGAATATGGTATTGATGTAGTATATTTGAGCAGTATACTGTACCCATTTTAGCCAAGTATTTTCATTCATTACATATTTCAGTTTTGTTTGTTTCAATTTTATTTCTCTGGTTAAATCATTTTCTGGAACAGGTTTATTAGGTTCAAAATTGTTGTTTAGATGTAGCCTTCAAAATTTAACTTTATTTTTCTATTGCAGGTACAGTATCAAATTTGGAACACTGGAATCCCATGGAATATTCCAGAGTCATAAAATGTAGGATTTTTGATAGATAATATTAAAGGATTGCATCGTTGAGTAATTGATTTGCGCCCTCTACAATGTTTTAGGTTCGTTTGATAAGAAGCATAATTTTCCTATTTTTTTTTAAAGTAATTCTCTGTTGTAAGTCAGTTTCAAAATTATCTTTCTCTTTATTATATTGTCCATTGGTGCTGGTTACAACTCTGGCGATCTCTATAACTTTATCATCGTAAACATTGTTTTTGTCAGACATGTGTCCTTACAGACAACTTGTACATTTATTGCATGATCTATAGCAGGTACATCTCGCACACAGTCTAGCACTTCACATACTGTAGATTGAAGAGTATGTTGCAAGTTTGTCCCTTATAACAATATTTTACAAGTTTTGGTGTCCTTCTCTTTACTCTTTTCAGTGCCCATTGTCTCTTACCTGTATTATTGGTTGTCAGCTTGGTTTAATCGAGGCTTGCCATTTTGATTGTTGGCTGTCCGAGGCCATTCTCAACACTTCAATGAATAAGGGGAACGTACAACACTAGAACAACAGAAATTAGCATAATTAGCATAATCAAGAATACACATGGAACATTTTCAAAACATTTTTCAAAAAATATGGCCTATACTCTCCTTTTCCTTCGTCTTCTTCTCTTTTCCTTCGTCTTCTTCTCCCCCTTTTCTCCTCCTTCTCTGGAGCCCTAGTGGTAGCAGGTGGTCGGGGTTGCTCCTCAGAGTCACCGTGTCCAGTGATGTCCGGATTTGGTCGACTTTCTTCATCCTTCACAAGTGTTCTCTTGACAGTGGCATTTATTCGTTCACAACTCCTTGACTTATGCCTTGTGGAATTCCAAATTGTGGAAAAACATCAGCAGTTAGGTGTTTGACTGCTTTCTTCTTTAAGTTCAGTTTGGTATTTCTGCAATTGCAACTTCACAGTAGTTAGTCCCCACTTTTTCTGTTCTTCAGTCTCCTTCTTTGTGTGTTGGTAGTAATGTTTGTTTAGGCTCCTCACTGAAGCAAGGGAGGGGCAGCTCAATCTCCAGGCAGCCAGTGCTGGCTTTCACATATCTCTGAGCCTCCTCAGACACTTGTTGCACAGTGCTGTGCACAGTCACATTGAACTGGTCGATGACGTAAATAAACATATCTACAACAGACTCAAAGACAGGGTTCAGCTGTTCCATATCCAGGGTGGACACTCGGTCTGCAATGTCCTTCACAGCAGTCACAACTCATCTGTATGCTGTGTTCACATTGGCCAAAAGACCATCCAGATAGTCAGAGTTGATGGAAACGACAAACTCTTGAGTTTTGTTTACAACCGCTTTCAGGGTCTCGCTGATCTTGACCAGCATAGTATCCAGGCTCTCCATGTTGTTCACGAAGTCCACATTTGGTCAGAGATGCCTTTGCCAGTTATTTCGACATTGTCGATGATTTGACCAAAGGTCATCACATCTCCGATTGGCATGCGCAGCTCCATAGTGTTAAAGGTGTTCACAAAAGCATTTGTAGTAGTACTCCATGTTGTCATAGACAACTTGGATGGTGGTGCGAAGAACAGTAGCAATGCTGGTGGTCATATCCTTCAGAACAACAGGCAGGGTGGTCATCTCCTCAGAGCCAGGAAGACAGAACTGGGTCTCCCTGAGCACTTTGATGGCAGCATCCAGGAAAGCTTGGACATTTTCTGGAACTCAACAATGAAGTTGCGGAAAAAGATTAAGAGCTGGCTGAGCTGGACGTCGTAGTTAATGTCAGTGTTGTAGGCCTCATTGATTCTGGCCACAATAGTGTCTCTCCACTCCAGCACATTGCTTATCAGTAGGTTGTTATCAGTGAAGCTTTACAGAGAGGACAGGACAGCGGGGGACTTGAACTCAAACAGCATAGCTTTGGGGCCTCCATGTTGTAGGCCACCTGAAGAGTCATCCTATCACTGTCTTTGGGAGTGGAACACAGTACCAGGATGTCAACATCAGCATCTGTGTTGTCTTTATTCCAGCTTCATGACCTTTGCTTTTCTTTGATGTTTTACTGCTAGTTCTTTCTTCAAGAGTTGGATATATTCCCACAACAGGTTCTCTCAGAAGTTCTTCCTTTAAGATCACCCCTTCTCCTTGTAGTAGTAATCACTTCTTGATTATGCCTTGAATGATGGACTGGTTTTCTCGAGCCTTCTTTGGAATCTGTTTCTTCGTGAAGTGCCTTATTTTCCAGAACTCTATTAATTGGTTTAATGTGATTTAATTGGGACATTGTGATATTTTAGTATTTTGTTAAATTACCTTCTCAGCTGCTGTATAACAATTTGGATATTGCTTTGATTGTATTCAAGACGTAGAGTCTATGATTTTTATAGAATGAGTCACTATTTAATAAACGGTTTACTTAGATAGCGTGCGAAATCTATCTAGGAGCCAGCATTGCCTTATTATAGTTCTTAATTGAGATTATTTATTTTATTTATTTAATTTTTTTTATTATTATTATTTTTTTAACAATCTTAATATTTTCTTAATTTTATTTATGCATTATTATTTATTTTATAAATTTAACAAGCTTAGTATTTTCTTAATAACAGTTTTATTTCACATTTATTAAGCATTTATCTATATCTTCTAATAACATCTAATGATATCAACTGTTTTCTAAATTCTTATTTATTTAGTCAATTTATTTATATGAATAACACTTTATAAGAACTATACCCCATCTGGCCACAACAAGATACAGTCACTAATAAATGCCATCCAATTTTATCCTAATTTAATCATTTCAACTGTCTTCTCTATTTTGTGTTTCAACATCCCAACTCGAGGTAGAGGCTGAAACAGGAGGATTTAAGGTCATGACCTTAGCGTTCCCTGCCAAACGCAAACACAACAATATAGCCATGACCAATATGGATCCTAAAGTTTAAAAGATAGCAATAAATGCAGCCAAAGTGTAAATAACACTTCCTTTCTTCTTTTAGATCTTTTAATATTTTAGTGATATTTGCTAAATTTGACGGACACTGTTTTAATTTTACAGTGGCAAGATAATTCATGTCCATTCTGGGTGTAATTCATTTGGACAGGTTCGTTTCCTTGAGATCTTATCATGTTGATAAAAATTGCTGCTAGCGTTACATATAGTTTTTTGGGTACCACATTTTTGTGTAAACTTGATTAAAAGTTTTGTTTTCTTTTTAGTGTAAAGTTTAACCACTAAGTGTATTTTTTATAAAACTTGCTTTTTTTCTCTCTTCGTGCTAAGCCATAAACACGGAAATGATTAACTTTTTTCTAATCACACTTTACCTGATCAAAGTCTAAACTTGCTACTTATTATTAATTCCAGTGCTTTTTTTCTCTCTTCGTGCTAAGCCATAAACACGGAAATGATTAAATTTGTTTCTAATTACACTTTACCTAATCTAAGTGTAAACTTGCTACTTATTATTAATTCTAGTGCTTTTTTTCTCTCTTCGTGCTAAGCCATAAACACGGAAATAATTACAAATTTTACATAGTATTAAAGTTATAACTTAATTAATTTCACACAACGTCCCAAAAAAAAAACCCATCACATTAATTTAGCATTAAACCAATTGACAGAAATTCTATGAAAAAAGGCCTCTGTCGTACCGTCTTTCTGGAGAGCTCGTTTTTGCGATGTCTTTCTCAGGCGTTCTGTGGAGGAGATGATTTGCCTGTGCCTCCAGGATTATCACGTCGGGGGTCACCAAACTGTCAGCTTTTCCCGGAGGCACACCGCAAACAAAAGTCCAGTAGGCTCAAGTAGATCCATAAACCAGGTTCTTTATTTCGGCACAGGCATCATTCAAACTGATTCAACATCATGATCTCTTCATCTCCTAATTTTACATCTCCAGAGTGGGCTCTATATACTAGTAGCACACGTCACATTCTCTTAATGATTAGCTTAGAATATACAGACATGTACATGTTATCTGGGTTCAATGAAGACAAAGTCAGCATGCTGATCTGGTCTTTCTTAAGAAACACACGTCTTGCACGTTTTGGTACAAAAATGCACATAGCACTTCCACGTCCATGTATGTTCCAAGTACATTATGACATCATCGTGCCACACTGGCACCCACAAAAACATACAGGTCAAAGTATAATATATCAAGTATAATAATATCATGTTACATGAAACATTAATCTCACAAGCTGCACAAGTCTGGTTCATCCTTGAGTGCAATTTCCAGATGCCTGAAGGTGCCACATTCATCTGTTTAAACTTGGCCTACAAACTTGGTTTAGTTACACAGTTCTGTCAGGAGGAATGGGACAAAATTCCAACTATTGTGAGAAAGATATCCAAAACATTTGACCAAAATCATAGAGTTTAAAGGCAATGGTAGCAAATACTCATGACATGTATGTAAACTTCTGAGTTTGAAGAAAGTAATGAAAACATGTCTAAAAAAAATCCTTCTCTCATTATTCTGGCATTTAGCAAATAGAAATAATTTAGGTAATTCTAACTGACCTAAAACAGGAAACGTTTACTCTGATTTCATGTCAGAGTGAGAAAAAAAGCATATGTATCTTTTTATAAAGTGTACCTAAACTTCTGGTTTCAACTGTTTCACTTCTGGCTCCATTGATAATTGACTTTACGTTGAAAACCTGTTGTCCCCCTCTCTGTAACTGCTGCTGTCAAGCCCCTCATTTTCATTTAAAAATGTTAATATCAACCTGTTGTACATGATCCTAGTATTTTTTTTATTCCATTATTGTGCCTGTGAATCAAGATATGAACATTAATGAGAGACAAATCAGGGGCCTTCTTTCCCCGAGGTCTCTCCCACTAACGTTAGCAACAGGTTTGATTGACAGCACCGCAAAACCATTCATATGGGTGGGAAGGGACTTTAAATGAGCAATATCGCCCTAGATTGGCTCTTTGCTTGGTATGATACTCATGGTCGGACTTCCTAATATGGAACTCGACTCCAAACTGGCCCCTATAACTGCTAGCCTCGTGGAGCTTCATTTGACTGGAGCTGAGCGCTATGGGTGACGTCACACTCACTTAGTCCACTTCTTTGTACAGTCTATGGAGGGACATGGTGTACAGCCCATAAGTGTTAAAAAACTACCCTTCGCTTGTTTAGTATAAGACTCAGGTTCTTGCACATTTGGTAAACACACTCATGCATTACAAGCAAGTAATCTATTGAATTTTATGCAACAGCCCCACTAAACCCATTACAGACTTTTTCCAGCCGGTTTCATTGTGGCGTGGGCCTCATCTATTACCTCTTTTGTGTTACAGTATATTGAACGCATAAACAAATACAGCTGCCGCACTCCGTCAGCCCTGTGATTACTCTTGTTGACTGAGCACCACAAACCAAAACAACCCCGAGAAGTGGAGGGACCCCCAGGACAGGACTGTCTGGAAGTACGCTATTGTTTTGGGGGAATCAGGAGTCGTTTGCTTTTCTATTGAGATCGTGCTTCCTCTACAGTACAAATGGTTTATAATCAGACAATGAGACGTGGTTTGTTATTGAGAATGAGAATTAGAATGTCTTATAGGAGTGTTTTGTCAGTTACAGTGGAAAAGGATGTTGTTCATGATATTTTCTGACTATATTTTTGTTGGGTCATAATCATAAACTGTATGTATAAATAGATATAACAAACCTGCTAGCCGCCACGTTCCAAATAGGAAGTGAGTGTGGGTGCGCTTCGGCTCCGATTCACTTTCCATTAAAAAATTGTCCCCCCTCTCTCTGCAACTGCTGGGTTTGTCATTTTGGTCTTAAAATGTCTATACTGGCCCGTTCTACATGACTTGGTATATCTACTTAGTATTTTTATTCCGCTATCGTGTCCATAACAAAAGATATGAACATTAATAAAAGATAAAGCAGCTGACCTCTTTCCCTGAGCTTGCTCCTGCTAGTGATGATGAGCTTCATTTGACTGGAGCCAAACTCTATGGGTGACATCACACTCCCTTAGTCCACTTCTTTACACAGTCTGTGGGTCATGTGACCACTTTCATGTGACCCAAAATACCTATTGGGTATTTTTTCAGCTCCACTGCTGTTCACATTTTCACGTTGGTATATGCTGAACTAAATCTCTGTTCCTCCATTAAATAATATTACTTTCATTTAAATTACCTTGTGGTCTTATATCTGTGTAATCCCTCAGTTGTCCAGGTATGCCCCACTGTGTACTTATATGTATTGGTGGAAGACATACTAAATTTTGTTACTTACTCAGTACAGATATCGGAGCAAAAAATATTCAAGTAAAAGTATCACATTAGTATCACGAAGTATATTCAAGTAAAAGTATCACATTCAAAAATCTAGTTAGATAAAAGTAAAAGTATTAAAGTACATGTTAAAAAATTATACTTAAAGAGTAAAAAGTAAAAGTATTTTCAGGTTTTGAGATCTTATAAGGCTTCAAATGTAGTGATTTTTATACAGATTTGTGCTGAACTGGAACAACTGAATCAGTTGTTTTTTTAAGCTGTTTTCATTTGTATATTTTTCTTCGCTCAAATTACGAATGTGTTAAAAAATAAACCCTCAGACTTTTCAGCAGGTCTCAGACATTGATCAAAAATACGTTTACTTTTCAGTCCAGTTCAAAAATGTAGTGGAGTAAAAAGTACAGATTTCTGCTCTCAAATGTAGTGAAGTAAAAGTAAAAAGTATCCACCTTAAAATCTACTTAAGTAAAGCACTGATACCTATATTTTGTTACTCAAATACAGTACTTTACTACTTGTACTTCGTTATATTCCACCACTGCTCATATGACAAACCTCATGATTCACTTGCTGTTGCTGCTGTTCTCCAATTCAAATCCTTAAAATCTAAACAGAATAACTGTCGATTAATGCAATTTTAATACTGATTACAACTGATTAATCGATTTAACAACTAAAGCACTACAGACGCACATTATAATGTCAAGGACTCCAGTCTCATTATACCCAAAGTGTCCTTCCCAAGTCTGGCAGTTTGGGCTTATTTGTGCACTACCATTATCTCTGTTGTTATTACAGCTGCAACTGAGGGCCCACTTTATCTGATTCAACTGTATGTGTGTGGGTGTGTTTGTGCGTGTTTGTGTGTGTATGTGCGCACAACAAGATAGAGATGGAGGAGATCAATGGGCCAGCCCGGGGCCCAGGGATAGTGAGTAACCATCTAATTAGAGAGAAGAGGAAAGGGACCCAGTTTTAAATGAATAATTAGTGCTTGGGTCTTAACAATGAGACGAAGATGAAAAATGGCTGCCATACCACCACATCAGTCAAAGCCAGTAGATTGCGTCCCGAGGAAAGGACCTGATACGTAGCAGCCCGTATATGAAAAGATGAGCCGTACAGGGTGACCTCCTCGGGCTATAGTCGCACACGGCCCCTGTACTTCTATTTGTCATCAGCCACTTTGAAACCTAATCCCGGCCCCACCGCTACTGCCAAGGGTCTGCTGTCAGCGCGGTCATAAGTTCTGGAGAGGTTCCCACGACGCCAAACTTTAAAGGTCCTATATTACACAAAATGAACTCTTGAGATTTAAACAGTTATGATCTTGTTACCTCCTCAAAAATATACCAGGAGTTGTGTTTTGTCCCATTCACACATGTTTGAGTAACACTTTATTATTAGTCTGTCTACATCTCCAAAGCTCAAAATGCTCTTTTCCACCTTGTGATGTCATGAAGTGGTACTTTTCAAGTTAACAGCTACGTTTTACCTTTTGTTTAGCAGCGATCAGCAATTCCTAGGGCTGAAATCATCCAAATCTGGTGAAGGCGTATGGGCATCACAAGGTGGAACAGAGTGTTTTCCAGTTTGAGAGAAGAACTCAGCCTAAATATGCAGGGTTTGTGTGTTAAACTTGTGTGAATGAAACAAAACACAACTCCAGGTCTGTTTGAGATGAAGAAACATTATAACATCGATCAGAAAATAGCGTAATAAGGGCCCCTTAAAGCCATGAGAAACAGTTTTATTCATGTCTGGATTTCCCTATCTGGCAGTCAGCTTTTTAATTTGCACGTTTTAAGTCTGAGTGATTCACAACTTAATCTTAACTTTGCTACTTGGTTTTAAGGTTTGGGAACGGGTCCAAGTCCTGTAACTATGAGCTTAAGCAGGGTACACCATAAAAGAGCTTTGAGTCACCAAATCACCACTTGCCAGATTTTTAAGGAATAAGGGAAGAAGCCACACAAAAAGAAGCAAAAAAAGAAGAAACTAGATAAACATTGTGATGCTACTGAATGAGTACTACTGAGATATGTACAGAACTTATTTTTAATAGCATATTCTACATCGCTAACCACTACTTCCTGTTTTACTACATGACATCACAAGGTGGAACAGAGTGTTTTCAGTTTGAGCGAACAACTCAGCTTAAATATGCAGGGTTTGTGTGTTAAACGTGTGAATGAAACAAAACACAACTCCGGGTATGTTTGTGAAGAGGAAACAACTTTACAACATAAATCAGAAAACAGAGTAAACAGGGTGTATTACCGTGAAACAGAACTAACCCTCAGCTCTCAAAATGTGCAAGTGACTTTCCAAAAACAGAAGGCCAAGGTCGCTAAAAAGAAGTCGACTTGGCAACACTGTGAATTACAATTGCTTTTAGGATGCTGGAGTTGCTGAAGCCATTTACTCTTCATAAGAAAATAGGACATTGTAGATAAGTCTCCTGTGCAGTTAATCCAGTTTAAATTTTTAGATGCAATAGAAATCTAGTTTAGGTTAACAGCAGCCGACTGTCAAGACCACTGCACAAGACATTTATTTTCTTTGCTATATAATTTCCTATATCTTACTTTATATATTTGATGTTGTCTGTGTGTATATAAAATGTAGAAAGTAGTAAAAGTAAAGAAGTAAAACACTGAATGAGAGGGTGTGTCCAAACTTGACTGGTAGAGTACTTGGAGTAGTATTTCATATAAAGAGTTAGGTGCCTTTTATATGGGATTCATAATGGCCACTTCAACATCCCAACCCAACTGAATATAGTATCAGAACTGCCCTAAAATCTGCCATGCTTAAAAACTATTAGCAAAAATAAGCATAGCTATGAAGTCTGGGTCAGCCTTTAGAGTGATTCTCACCTCATCAACCCATATGTTAAAGACTTATACGGGTTTTTATGAGTTTTCTAAGCGTCTACAGCTGGGGACGGCACTATCTGAATAACACATGAAGTTCAGATTGCATTGGTGCACCTGTGCTCATCTTTGGCTGCCAGCCCTGTTCTTTTTTACTAAATGGGTTGACCGCCTATTCATCTCCCTTTTCCCAAAGACAAGTCCTAAACAATGGCCATCTACTCGCTCTCATTAGCAAACACTCTCCCAGACCCACTCTCCCTGTAATCAATACCTTTAATTCCCTAATGGGCCGGGCCGATTTGAGCCAGGAAGTGCAACCGGAGAGATCAGTCCAGCGTGCTCTGTCCTCGGCCTGTCACGATAATGAATTTAGAAGAACAATATAGTGATACAGAGAAATATCGAGATAAACGACAATATTGACAATATTTTATGGCACTGACACAAAACAACAAAGGCCTTATATTACGCAAAATTGACTCTTGTGAGCTTTAAGCCATGTTATAATGTTGTTACCTCCTCAAAAACATACCTGGAGTTGTGTTTTGTTTCATTCATACATGTTTCAGTAATCCTGCATTATTAGTCTGTCAACATCTCCAAAGCTCAAATGCTCACTTCCACCCTTTATGGCTCAAATCTGACCTTATTACATAAAAATGGCAAAAATCTCCCCACTATTGCAAAGAAAATGTACACACGATAAACATGGAGCCCCAAAATATATTGCTCAATTTTGATAAGTCGATATATTATCATGACAGCCCTACTCTGCCCTACTAATTCAAGGTTTAGTTTTAGTTAAGGATCTGACTGGCGGTGGTGAAGCGGACAGGTATTTCCCCCGAGGGCACAGCTTAGTGAGGAGGTCAAAGGTCAAGGGAGGACAACAAAGAGCATTCTCATAGCAGCCCATAGCACATTCACCTGGTAATGGGCCGGCCTAAAGCAGGTGAAAGAGAACGCTGAGCTCAGAAAGTCCCTAATTTGCAATGCTTTGTGATGGGACATACCAAATGACATTTTCAAACTCAAATAGACTCAATACTGATTCTGATACCACAATAATAATAATATGGCTCCAGTCAAATGAAGCTCATCGAGGCTAGCCAATCCGCAGTACAACTGTTGAAGGTAATGCCCCTTGTCGCCTGCACCGCTGGTTTAGCAGGGAGTAGGCTTTTAACAATTCTGTCAATCAAATCTGTTTGCTAACGCTAGCAGGAGCAACCTCGGGTAAAGAAGACGCCTGATTTGTCTGTTATTAATGTTCATAACCCAATTTACAGACATGATGGCGAAATAAAAATACCAGGATCATGTGGAGCGGGTTAGTGCGAACATTTTAAGACCAAAATGATGAGTCTGACAGCAGCAGTCACAGAGAGAGGGGCGGCAGCTTTTCAATGTAAAGTGAATTGCAGCAAGAGTCGATGGAGCAGGAAGTGTGCCCTTGATCACTTCCCATTCGGAACACAGCTAGCAGGTTAGATATGTTCATTTATAACTATATAAAACTATTGACGAAAGGTTCATTTCTGTCCTACTGATGAGACTTTTTTTTAGTATCGATACTTGCTCAAATGAGTATCTAGTTTCAGTACGAGTTTTAGTATCTGATGTCCGATACTTTTGACAACCCTAGTCACAATATCGTCATTATAATCTGTGTATTTTGTCTCATTTTTAATCATTTCTCTGGAGTAAAACAACTAGCTCCATGATGACACTAGGTCTGATCTGGATGACCTCACCGCTCAAAAATTACTTAAGCTTTCAGAGCAGCTCCCAGTCACGTCTGACACTCATCCTCGGAGTGATGTCCAGGCCTGCCTCTCTGCTGCAGCTGGGAACGCCGCTACAGAAGACCACCAAGACGGAACACTCAGGGTCTCAAAGCTATGACATAAACACTGCAATAACAAGAGCCAGAGCACCCCAATGGAGATGAGACTCAGGGCCATGTGTTCAGTGTAACCTCGCTATTGGCCTGAGTTTTATATGTTGTTTTAGATGGGATTTTTATGAAGGAAAAATATACTGCAAGAGTGAAGTAGCAAAGCAAACAGTAAGCTGACCTTAGAGAAAGCGTACTTACTTGGGTCATCAACAGTGGCGATAGTTGCCTAGCAAAACTACTACTGGATGTAAATCTATTTTGTTTTGTTTTTTACAGATGGATATCGATCTGATCCCCACACCCTTTGTCACACACACTTTCAGACAGTCAGGTTTGTTTATTTCAGTGACGTATGTGAAACAAAGTAATCTTTCTACCATTTACAAACAAAACCACATTTCTATTACCTCAGATTAGTTGTTGAGTTTAGTTCTTCGCTGTCTGATTCTTCAGAAATCTGCCATGTTTTCAGCCTCCTGTGATATTTATTTCATGTTTTTTTCCTTGTAAGCAGACATCTTTTTTTTGGATACAGACAGACCATGTGTGTCCCTGATTTGATTTTTCATGTGATACTTTTACTTGAGTGACTTTTTACCTCTGTATCTTTTACTTAAGTAACAAAAATGAGTACTTCACCGACTGTTCTAATTAACCAGACTCACATCTTCATAAAGTATTGAAGACGAGTGTGGCTATAGATTTTGGGTTCATGTCATCACAAATAATATCATTTTCAGATCAGTCTTATGTAAAACCAATAGGGATTTTAAGATGTTCTAATAAACTTAATGCTAACACGATAGCGTAGATCCACTTCTTAGGGCAATTTTTTACAGTACTTTTATATTTCTCTGATAGCAATTTTTTTAGTTTTGAAAATGTATCTTCTGATTCTAATTTTTGCACTCCAAATAAGTCATATACTGTATATATAAATGGACATATCTAACCTGATAGCTGCTGCGTTCCAAATAGGAAGTGAGCATGGGCGCGCTTCCAGCTCCATCGACTTTGGCTCCAGTTCATTTTACATTGAAAAACAGTCGCTCCTCTCTAAGTGCTGATGTCAAGCTCATCATTTTGGTCTTAAAATGTTCATATTAACCCGTGCTACACGATCCTGGTATTTTCATTTCGCTACTGTGCATGTAAATCAAGATATGAACATTAAAAACAGACAAATGGGGCACCTTCTTTCCCCAAGGTTGCTCCCGCTAGCGTTAGCAACAGGTTTGATTGACAGCTAAATCAGCGATATGGACAGGAAGGGACTTTATCTTCAACAGCCTCACTTCGGATTGTCTCTTTGGTTGCTACAATACTCATGGTCGGATTCCAAATATGAAACTCGGCTCCAGATTCACTCCTGTAACTGCTCTAGCCTCGATGAGCTTCATTTGACTGGAGCCAAACGCTATGGGTGACGTCACACTCACTTAGTCCACTTATTTATACAGTCTATGAAATAAGTATTAATATATTCCTTTTTGTCAATACAGCCCACACCGAATTACAAGGTAGATAGTAACACAACTACTAACTAAGTCAGTGTTAAAACAAAAAAACTCAATTGTTTGTGGCCCTGTGGATCCTCTCTACAGCAGGAGTCTATAAAAAGAATACTACACATTTACAACCATTGAGGCTGGGAAAGTTCAAAAAAGACTTGTATGAAACATCGTAAAAATGTGCCCCATATAACAGCTCAATTTCTTCTCTGTGTTCCGTGCACCTATAGGATTGTTTTTGTTCTTTTACACAACCAATCTAGTTCATTTTTTACGACTTGAAACTTGATATTGAAAATTGACTCAAATGTCACCTCTTCTCAAAGTGCCATTCACCGTCAACATTAATCAATCAGAATTAAAGACGAGCTGTCACGGCGTAGTATTTTCCACTGCTTTTTGTCGTAAATTCTCAAGACAAAAGCGTAACTACTCTGTTCTAATGACATTGAGGCGTGGCGCTGGTACGTTGCCAGATAGTTGAGGAGTCTTAAGTCATAAAAGTATTGACAGACAGGCTCAATTAAAACCCACCAGCTTAGCAAGTATTTTAATAAATGAAAGTAGTTTATAATTATCAAGGTCATTAAGTGTTCCAGTAGAAAGATATCCGATGATTTAATAAGGTTGTATTAAATGTTGTTTGTTTTGAAATGTTACGTCCTGGTGAACCACGATCAAAACACAAAAGGCATTTGATTGTAAACTAATAGGCTCGATGAAATATGTCAAATATCCAAACCAATCAGGGAGGCTTATTCTTGTAGTACTCATGGTATTGCAATTTTTATATACTTAAATACCATAGGAAAGTTGAGCATTGTTCTAGTTTAGACCTAGTTTAAAAATATGCTATCTATGCAGATGTTCTAGGCTTGGTAAATGGGCACATTTTTATATACCACATTCAAAGGAACCACCCATTCACACACACACACACACACACACATTCATACACCAGTGTACATCAACACAGTGGGCAAGGTGGGTTAAGTGTCTTGCCCAAGAACACAACAACAGTATTCATCTGTGGGAGCTGGAACTGTCAACCTTTGAATCAGTGGACAAACACTCTACCGACTAAACTACTGTCGCTTGGTCTAGTTCTGATAGAACAAGTGAGAAAGGTTTACTGTAAACACTGCCCCAGGAACACTGAAAGATGGGTCAAATGCAGAGGACAAATTTCTCTATGGGGACATTAAAGTGGACCTTAACCTTCTTCTTCTTCGTCTTGAATTATAACGTGTACATTTAGACGGTTAAGTTGTATTTTTACTGCCTGGGATCCAGAATACACTTCTCCAATACTTTATAAAGATGTGGGTCTGGCTGGTGAACCTCTCCGACTTCAGATGGGTGTGATTGACAGGTGGATTAGCCAATCTGGCAGACCATGCGTGAAAAAGTAAGAAAAAGTAAAGGGAAAAAAATCAGAGGGAGCTGAAAAACATGGGGGAGTACTGCAGATTTCATAAGTGAAGCGCCCAAAAATCTGATAAATTAAACTTTATTTGTAAATCACAGGTGACCAATGAGCTCCTTCGTTTTACATGTGTCACTGAAATAAATGGATCTGATTGGACGATCACGTTTGCCGTAGGGACCAGACTGATATCAATCTGTACAAAACATCCAGAGAGATATCATTCTGAAGTTGCCAGGTAAGTATTTTCAGTCCATTTCTCAAAAGTTCCCGAAATTCAGTGATCTCTATATAATTCTTACTGATCACTGCAAATTAAAAACTAACCGAAAACAACCTGAAAAAAAACATTGGAAGGTAAAAGTTACATTGGAAAACGGACATGTGAGTATTGTCTCGCACTCACAAAACACACACTGCCCCAACGAGTTCTTCTTGGTTGGATGCTGTTGACAGATAAGATCCCAGGACGCATACTTCAAAGGAGTCTTAACTTGGCAAGAACACATGACAGTTCTGTTCTGTCAATCAAAACTCTGCACAATATTTCATCAGGCAAACACAAATAATCCACTCCAAAACAACAGCGGAACCTCCCTGGAACTTCACAGAAAGCGTTGGTTTAAGTTAGGGGCGGTTCAGTTCCAATAGCTGAAGAATGTTTTGTAATTACAGGTAATAGAAAGGATATTTGCTTTAGTCATAGTTTTGAGCAGCAGACAAAAGCCAAAAAGGTGATGGGGTTAAGTAGCTGTTGTCGTCATAAATTATTTAACGGAAGAGGTGCAATTTAGTAAGGTTAAACAAGGGTGAGTGATAATGTTGGCGCTAATTCAATGTATTTTTTTCGTAAGTAGAAACTAGTTCAAATTCTCACAACTGCAACTGTGCTACTGAAGTTTGGTCTCATCTATTAAGAGAGATAGAATGTTTAATAAGGCTTTTTTATGTCCTAAAGGTACAATAAGGAACTTTTCTGGTGGAAAATCTGCAACCCGCTTGTTTCCCATGAATATGTTGTTACAGAAATGTTCCGCAATACAGCATTAAAGGTCCTATATCACGTGAAATTGAGTCATGTGACCGTTAAGCCATGTTAGAAGGTTGTCACCTCCTCAAAAACATACCTGGAGTTGTGTTTTGTTTCATTCACACATGTTTGAGTAACTTTTTATTATTACTCTGTCTACATCTCCAAAGCTCAAAATGCTCTGTTCCACCTTGTGATGTCATGAAGCAGTAGTTTTCAAATTAACAGCTACGTTTTACCTTTAGTTCAGTACATATTGGCAATTCCAGAGATGAAATTATCTGAATAATTCTAGTGAAGGTGTATGGAATTCAAAAACACAATGGAGCACTTCCTGTATTACCACATGACATCACAAGGTGGAACACAGTGTTTTTCTGTTTGAGAAAATAACTCAGCCGAAATATGCAGGGTTTGTATGGTAAATGAAACAAAACACAACTCCAGGTATGTCTGTGATGAGGAAACAACATTAACATCAGAAAATAGCATAATGTGGGTCCTTTAAACGTATCTATCTCCATGGAGACGAGCATGTGATGCCTCCAGGTAAGTAACAGGTCAGAACTGTGGAAAGACCAGTCTGCTCACAATAAGAATCATGTTTGTCAAGCTTCTTCTGAACAGTAAATCACCCATAATTACAAAAAGAAAATAGGTCAGCTAAATGCTATGCTGTGGAACATCGCAGGTAAAGCCATAACATCTCCATGGAGACAAGCAGGTAGCAGATCCTCCCTAAGAAAAGTCATACCATTTTCCTTTTGGCTAGTTTGTCCTCGAAACTTTACTATCAAACTGAAGTAATTCTTGTTTGGTGTTATCTCATCGTGCCCTTTGACCTCTGAAACACTTTAAACAAAACACATAGAGCGGAGCAGCCAGCAGTAGTAGCCTATTGTTTGGCTTGAGGGCTGGGTCATTACGCAACATTACCCAGTCTCATAAATCCTGATAAACGATCTAACCACTATCTGTAAACAGCCCACACTATTGTATTCTTCCATCAACGTGATTTGTGGCTTGCAATAAATACGCAAATGTTGTCAGATCTGCTGTTTAGGTTGAGAGGATGACTAGAAAAGTGAGTCAAGGTGGTAGCGCGTATTGCGATGGTTTAAACTTGTTAACATACAGCTTTTGTCACTTAAGACTTACTCACAACAAGGAGAGAAGCCAAAACTTTCACTCAAGTACTGCTACACATGCATTTTAAGACATGTTTGTATAGGGAAAAGATACAAGGTTAGCATGTTTTAATAGTAAAACCAGTGAAGAAGAGATATTGTGTTGTTTGTGGAGAAAACATAGACTGTATATATAAATGAACGGAGCTAACCTGCTAGGCGGTGCGTTCCAATTAAGAAGTGAGCATCTGTGTGCTTCCAGCTCCATCGACTATGGCTATGACTAATGCTGTCAGGCTCGCCATTTGGTCTTAAAATATTTGTATTGATCCGCTCTACGTGATTTTGGTGTTTGTATTTTGCTATTAGGTCCATAACTCAAATCAGGCACCTTCTTTCCCAGAGGTCACTCCTGCCAGCGTTAGCAACAGGGTTGATTGACAGGGTTGCTATGTGGCCACTTCCTGCTAAACCAGCAGTGCGGGTGGGAAGGGGCGTTACCTTCAACAGCCTTGTTCCAGATTGGCTCGTTAGTTGCTATGATACTGGTGGTCAGAATTCCATATGTTGAAGCTCTAAATTCGCCCCCTATAACTGCTAACCTCGATGAGCTTTATTTGACTGGACTCGAACTCTATGGGTAATGTCACACTCACTTCGTCCACTTCTTTATGCAGTTTATGGGAGGAAATGTTTCTATTCAGATAATAGCAGCCTTTGCAATCACTTCAATGCCTAGTAAATGTTCTGCTGTATTTTGGTAAATTTTGGTAAGCCATCACATTTTTATATAGCGTTTTTCCACCTTCAAGACACAAGCGCTTTACATCAAGGTACCACTCACCCATTCACACACACATTCATACACCAGTGCACACAGACACTCAGGATAAGGTGGGTTAAGTGTTTTGCCCAAGGACACAACAACAGTATTCATCTGTGGGAGCTGGAATCACTGAAACTGACCGCTCTACCAATGATGTTTACGTCGAGAGTGGAATTCGAACTGCCAACCATTGGATCAGTGGACAAGACACTGTGGCACTAAACATATATATATCGCCATAGAAACAAACACAGTAAGAATGTTTATTTTTAGCATTAAGCGTTTTAGCATTATGTCTGTAATTAAATCAATGCATACAAAACTTTAATGCCATACAGTGGAACATACCAGACAACATAATAAAGAGACAAGCAGTTCTAAGAATAGTTACTTCTCTAATGTCTTCAGTGGTGGAAATGAGTGTGTCCCCTTTATGATGTTGACATAGCTCTGAGTATTTTCAGAGTCTGGTGAGTAAATGGCCTGGTGTGACCCGCCTCCTCTCCAGGGTGGCACGGTCCAGATGACAGGGCTGTGGACGGGATGATAGACTGACCAAAGATCTCTCAGCACCAACACGCGACATCAAACGTGGAGCAGAGCCGCAGAGCAGACAAAACAATGGTCAGACTGAATAAAAACAGTCCCACAGCACGGTGTCTTCTGCAGCAGCAGGAGGAGGAGCTCACACTGGGCTGGTTTAACAGGGTTTCACACAGGGCACAGACACACTTTAAAAGTACACTATGCAACTTTTCTAGGGGAAGTGCATCACTCGCTTGTCGCCGTGGAAGCCATAGACTCTATAAAGAAGTGGACTAAGGGAGTGTGACCTCACCCATAGCGTTCAGCTCCAGTCAAATGCAGCTCGTCGAGGCTCGCAGTTATAGGAGCGATTTGGAGTTAAGTTCCATATTTGGAATCTCAACCACGAGTATCATAGCAACTAAAGAACCAATCCGGAGTGAGGCTGTTGAAGGTAACACCCCTTCCCACCCGCACCGCTTAGCAATGCTGTCAATCAAACTTGTTGTTAACACTAGCGGGAATGACCTCTGGGAAAGAAGGTGCCTGATTTGTCTGCTATTAATGTTCAGATCTTTTTATGGACACAATAGCGGGATAAAAATAGCAGAGGTTAGATGTTCTCACGATAACAATTACAGAGAGAGGGGCGACCAGAATCAATGGAGCCGAAAGTGCGCCCACGATCATTTCCTATTTGGAACGTGGCAGCTAGCAGGTTAGCTGTGTCCATTTATATATACAGTCTATGGTAGAAACACATCTAACTTGCACTGATGTTTTTTACTGCTTAAAGAGGGAGTCTTTTACTTCTATGGGGTATTAACTGCTAACCTATAACATATTTAGATCCCCATGTTTCCTTTTATTGTTTTGAAAATGCTATATTCACCCAAAACAACGTATTAATATGTTTATACGTTTATATGTTAGGTATAAGTTTCACTTTAGTTTTCAACGCTCTGAGTCTCTCCTCCCTTTGTCAAGTTGCTGTGGGCGGATCTTTGGACAGAATCTTACAATAAGGAGGGTTCGAATAGGGCCCCGGAGAGGTCACTAAATTATTGAAACATGCATGGATGACATCTAAAACCTCCTCAGACAGTTTTTTTGTTTTTTTTTGTTTTGTTTTTGATGAGGGAACATTATAACATGGTAGAAAGCTAAAAAAAAAAAAAAAAAAAAAAAAAATCGATTTTTGAAAAACATGCATTCAAGTGAGTAGGACCATCTCTCCACAGATCTGACCTGTCCTGTCCATGGAAATAGTTTAACATAGATAGTTGAAGTTTAACGCCATACAGTGGAACATTCCAGTGGCAGCAATATCATCTCTATGGAGACAAGCAGACCAAAACATACATTGTGCACTTTTAATAAGAGTTTTGATGTTTTAATTACAGGTATTATATGAGATGATAATTGGAATAAGAGTAACACCCAAAGAGAAAAGGGTGATCGGGTTAAGAACTGGTTTGCCTTAATTAATTGGTGCCATTTTGGTAAGGTTAAATACAGGTCAATAACAATGTTCGCAATAATTCAAACTCCATTAACTCCTTATTCTGGGCCGTGTCACGGGTGCAGCAGACTTCTCTCACCCCATAGCCCCTTCAGCGTCTCCTGGGTCTTTCCTTTTCATAATCAGAAACCAATTTACATTTGTACATCTGCTGCGTTTGCTCATCATTTATTTTCTTGGTATTGGTAGAAAAAAGCATTTTTATGTCTTGAAGGTAGAGCTGGGCAATTCATCAAATATGAATCAAGCTCGTGAAACAGTTATTTGTAATTATTAGTGATCAGTTTGTGTCTTGTTAATGGAAAGCTCATAGTTTGGAGAAATAAACTGTTTGATTTTTTATGACAGTGATTTAAAGTAGCAGATTTTAGTGTCTCCAAAACATGAAAACAAAACTAGTTCATTTTAAACATTTTGCAGGGGTCCAAAGTTATTCCTCACTTAAATTATACAGTCTGAACATCCTAATTATTCACCACAATGAGTTTAAAAGCACTTTTCATATCTTTCAATGACCAATGTATGAGTTTTGCTGTGACGGTAAAGCTAAGTTGTAAATATTTGTAGCTAATCTTTAATTTTTTTTAAAATCTTTGTTGAAAACTCAGTAGTATGCAGATGTACTAATGTAAATTGGTTTATAATTATGAAAAGGGAAGACCCAGGAGATGCTGAAGGGACTATGTTTGTCGGCTGGCCTGGGAACACCTTGAAGTCCCACCGGATGAGCTGGAGGAAGCGTCTGGGATGAGGGAAGTTCTATCATGTTTTTGCATGTTTATAAGATCGCACTTTAAATTGCCTTTATATAGCAATTTGGGCAGCTGTGGTTGTTTTTAAATGTGCTTTATAAATCAATTTGACTTGACTTTAACAACAACTAGCATTATAACGCGCACTTCCTGATTATATGGCAATAAATCGGTTTATAATTAGACAAAGACAGCACGCAGTAGACTTATTTTGACCTCAAGAGATGCTTATCCAATAGATCTGTACTGGGGCAAGAACAAATTTTGCTGGGAAATAAACGGAGGCAGGGGCTTTAAAGAGTAATATGTAACTTTTCTGGTGGAAGGTTCGCTACTTGCTCAACTCCACAGAGCAGAGCCGCGGAGCAGACAAAACAACGGTCAGACTAAATGAAAACAGAACCCCACAGCACGATGTGTTTGGCAGCTGAGGAGGTGCTGACACTGGGCTAGTTTAACAGGATTTCAGACAATACACAGAGACAGCAGGGAGCTCCATGTGGACACTGGGGTTGGACAGTAAGTGAGTCATGAGTTTCCTCTGCAAGGAACAACTAAGCAGACAGGATTTAGAACACTGGAAGTATGATCGTATTCTGTAGTGGAGGAAACGACTCTGTTTTGCATAGAGATTTGTATAACGAGCTGGCTGCATATAATCATAACAAATACATAAACACACATATTGTTTCTTTTCACTGTTGGGAAGAACACTTTGCAAATGTATTTAGTTACACAATACTGAACACCTGCATTAAGTATGTATTTTGTAACATATTCAGTTACATGGGCCAATCAGAGTACTGTGTTCTGAATACTCTGAATACGTTTACACTGAGTTTGTTACGCATTCATTTATGTCTAAGTAGAGAAGGAAAAAATTGTACGCGCACACATCACTTGAGCTGTGTTTTCTTCACTCTCACTAATACTGTGCAGTTCAAAGCTAAAATGGCGTAATGAAGTACTGCCACGTATTACTTTGATTTTACTGCAACTGTACCAGAATGCAGTTACTCAAAAGAATATGTATTTTAGTTACTTTTCAACACTCATTATTTTTAAGATGGATATGGCACTATTGACAACCAGTGGTGAATGAAGTACTCCATTTTGTTACTTAAATGCAAGTACATATAGAGAGGTAAAGGTAAAAAGTTACTCAAGTAAAAGTAAAAGTATCACATGAAAAAAATCTACTTAAGTAAAAGTATCTAAGTTCCGATTTAAAGATGTATTTTAAGAGTAAAAAGTAAAAGTATTAGCTCAGCAGTCTTTTCTCCCTAACCCAAAGTTTGTGGTTTGATTCCTGATCTCACCACTGCTTCTGTGTCGTTGGGCAAGACACTCAACCTATAATGCATCCAGTATCTGCAAATACCTTCTATGCGTTGCGAAATTTTAGTCAATGCTAAGGCTGCACGGTTTTGGAAGAAAAACATCTATTTGTGTACTGGGATTTTATTTATGAGTTTGTTGTTTTGTGTGGATATTCTGTAACTTATCCCTTAAGCCCCAATGAGGTCACCCAACAAAACATGAATTACATTTGAGAAACAATAATAACTCATTATAACTGAAGTCACAATTATTGGGTTTGGCACACTGGATCCAAGAACAACCACAACATTTCAAAGTTTTCGCGAGACAAAGCTTTGGCTAATACCATCAAAGTCCGTATCCTTGTAAGCTCCTCTTGGACTTCACCAGAGACAGAACACAAGCTAAATGCCCATTTGTTTTAAGTAGGTCAGTCCGATGCCCGTTCTGCCTTCTTACACAGAGAGTACTGTGTCGTGCGGCTAACAGCTACCATTAGCAGAGCGGCTAATGTCTCCTGAGCTTTTCAAAGGGTGGTCTTTAGTGAAGAATGCTGCTCAGATGGGATCGCAGTGAGGAGGCTGCAGGGTGGTGGGGGTATGAGGGTATAAACATGTACAAATAACTGTAATATTCTGTAGGTGGCGAATGTGTGCTGCCCCTGGTGGTGTGAGGGACCCTCTGCAGTTTGAGTTTTTGTTTATGTTAGAGACAAATGTAAATGTATTTGCGTTTGTCCCTCTCTGTCTCATTTTAGACCTTGTTTAGACCTACTTTTGGCCTGATTAAGTTTAGATCTGGTGGTACTAACAAACTAAATATTATCGAGTTAAAAGTTTGAGAACCAGTGTCTTAAATATTGTCATTTGAGTTCGTGTACAAATGAATAGAATCTGTTTGTTTACGGTACAGAGGTGGCACCACACCTGCATAATTCTGTGGAAATAGAAAGTTAAAACCATACTTCGAAACATTATCTATGGAGGTAGAGCTTTATGCCATACTGAGGAATATTATAGCCAAAATTACAATATTTCCATGGAAACATCCCTTTATTTGTTATACACATTGATGTCAGTTTGGTCCCCACACCTTCCATTGCATGTCAGGCCAGAATCAAACATAATCATCCAATCAGATTTGAGTTTTTTTTAAGTGACATGTGAAACAAAGGAGCTCATTGGTCACCTATGATTTACGAACAAAATCACATTTCTCGCACCTCATTGATTCTACAGAAATCCACAATGTTTTTCCGTCCTGTGTTATTTTCTCCTTTCTTTTCTGAATGTAAGCAGCCATATTTGTTTTGATACGGAAAGACCATGTATGTCCCTGATTGGCCAATCCACCTGTCAATCACACACATCTGAAAACAGGGAGATTCACATGTGACCAGACTCATATCTTCGTAAAGTATTGAAGAAGTGTGTGTTCTGGATCCCAGGGAAAAACTAAAAACTTAAGTGTTTCATTCTGCAATTTATTTATTTCAGTTAATGATTTTTAACAATATTGCAGATTTAGAATATTTTTGCAGTTTTAATCTGCTCTTGGGTTAGTGTGTCAGTGGCATAAATTTGTTTCAGTCTTATCGTTTATGGTCTATATTTACTTCAGCCATATATCAAACTTCAAATTTTGTTAGCATGACAGGCTTAGCAGGATTTCCAGAGTTTGGCATCAACTCTATAGTTCCACATCATCCTCCTTTCATCAGCGCTGATTAAAAAGGTGGAGAAACTAAAGTGAGGAGATTACATGGAAAACAAACACACGGAAGCCAAACTGGTCCTGAAAACAGAACTTCAGTCAAGCTAATCGATACAACACAACCCATCTCTAAAGCGCACAAAGCCAACCCAACAAGAACATACCATTATTCCTCACAACATTGTCAAAACAAGCACAACGCCAAAGGGGAAAAGTCCGCAAACCCACACACACACGCAGTCAAATTAGAGAGATGATTGACAGCTCATATTATAGGCAGGACAGGCCCGGGCACGGAGGGGGAGGGGCAGCGGCACCAATTAGAGACATTTTTGTGCATGATAATAACTGTGTACAAGTCTATAAAGGCTATTGATGGCAGCAGTGCAGATGAGCAGAGTAATGAAAATACCTGTGTGTGCCCAGAATACGGCCCCGAGGGCATGACCCGGTGTGTGTGTGGGGGGGTGCGTGTGTGTGTGTGTGCCTCTGCGTGTGTTTGCGCCGGGGTGTGTGTGTGTGTGTGCCTCTGTGTGTTTGTGCCTCTGTGTGTTTGTGCCTCTATGTGCCCATGTGTGTTTTTGACTCTGTGTGTCTGTGCCTCTGTGTGTGTGTGTTTGTACCTCTGTGTGTGTGTTTGTGTCTCTGTGTGTGTCGGGGTGTGTGTGTTTGTGCTTCTGTGTGTCTGTGCCTCTATGTGTTTGTACCTCTGTGTGTGTGTGTTTGTGTCTCTATGAGTGTGTGTGTGCTTCTGCCTCTTTGTGTGTGTTTGCGCCTCTGTATGTGTGTGAGTTTCTGCCTCTGTGTGTGTTAGTACCTCTATGTGTGTGTGTGTGTTTCTGCTTCTGTGTGTGTTTCTGCCTCCGCATGTGTGTGAGTTTCTGCCTGTGTGTGTGCACCTCTGTGTGTTTTTGTGCCTCTGTGTGTGTGTGTCTGTTTCTGCCTCTGTGTGTGTGTGTGGGTTTGTGCCTCTGTGTGTGTGTGTGTGTGTGTGTGTGTGTGTGTGTCTGCCTCTGTGTGTGTTTGAGCCTCTGTGTGTGTGGTGAAAGGGAGAGAGGGAGGGAGAGAGGAAGAGAGAGTGAACGGGAGGGAGAAAGTGTGAGTGAGAGAAGGAGAGAAGGAGCAAACAGGAAGAAAGAGAGATAAGGGAGGAGAAGAGAGGGAAGGAGAGAGAAAGAGAGAGAGAAAGAAGAAGAGATGAGAGAGGAGGGACGGAGTGAAGGAGAGTGAGAGTGAGGGGACTGGAAGGGGGGAGAAAGAGAGGGTGGGAGAAATGGAGAAAGATGGAGGAAGTAGACGGGTAACTGAAAGAGAGAGAAAGCGAGGGGGCATAAAAAGAAAAAAGAAAGAAAGCATGAGAGAGACAGGATGACTGATGAAAAGAGGGAGGGAGAGATTGGGATGGAGAAAAGGGAGATAGAGGGAGAGCAGAGAGAGGGAAAGAGAAAGATGAACGCAGAGAGGGAAAGTCAGAGAGAAGGAGAGTGGAAAATAGGAAGTATGAGGGAGAGGAGGATGGAAAGAGATGAAGAGAATGGTGGAAACACAGAGAGAGCAGGAGGAGGAGGAGGAGTGCCCAAGACTCACTCTGACAGGTGGGGATGTCACAGTAGCGCCAGTAGATGCCGTCTTCATGGTCTGCGATGTAGCACCAAGGCTGAACGTCTCCATCTGGATTCCTGCAAAAACAAACAAAAGGGTCAAAACACTTAAACAATGGAAGAATTAACATCTAGGACAAAAAAAAAACATAAAAACTGTTATATAATCCAAACAATTGGATTATACAACTACAAGAAGCCATGTTAAGTACCAACCATAGACTGTATATATAAATGGACATAGCTAACCTGCTAGCTGTCACATTGCAAGTAGGAAGTGAGCATGAGCACACTTCTGGCTCCAATTCACTTTACATTGAAAAATAGTCACCCCTCTGTAACTGAGCCTCTTCATTTTGGTCTTAAAATGTTCGCATTAACCTGCTATACTTAATCTTGGTATTTTTATTTCACCATTTTGTACATAAATCAACATATGAACATTAATAACAGACAAATTGGGTACCTTCTTTAAAACTGGCATTAGCAACAGGTTTGTTGACAGCGTTGCTAAGTGCCCGCTTCAGTAGTCTGGTTCCCAATTGGCTCTTTGGTTGCTAGGATACTCACGGTTAGCCTCAATGAGCTTAATTTGGCTGGACCCGAACGCTTTAGGCGACGCCACACTCACTTAGTCTATTTCACAACACAAAGAAAAAAAATCTACCACGTAACAGGACAGGACAACTCAAGTGTGTGTTTTGTTTCTTCCAGTAGTAGCCAGTAGTTTTGATTTTTCTTTTTAATTTAATGACCAGAAAAACATTTGTTATGGAGAGATCAGGGGATGAAAGAGTCACTCAGAGGAGGTGAGGACAGAATGAAATGAAAGTAAAAACAACAGAGACGGCTCTTCCTCTGAACAGTTGGCTCTGTTACTCAATATTGTTTCAAGGCCTAATCCTTCCGTCACTCAAACATGATCACCCCACAAGCCTGTTGTCGTCGTCCTCTACCTCTACTCGGGCCTGTCAGTCATGGGGCAAAGGTGAGTGGAGGTCATGAGGAAGGCTACTGGTAAATACCTTCTCGTTTAGGTTGATACCAGATGGTTAAATCCGTGCTCCTGTTGACACTTGACACCATCTACTTCATGGATGTCTATGGTGAAATATTCAGCAGTTACCACGGTGAGCCTCTGATCAATACAAGCATTCTTGGTCCCATTTGGCTAGCTAGCTTGTGACTGCTATGTTATTTGAAAGAAATGTGTTTAACTGTACCAATTGGCTCTCATGATCATGGTGTTTTTATTTCGTCATTTTGTCAGGTGCCTTCTTTCCACGAGATTGCTCCAGCTAGCGTTAGCAACAGGTTTGATTGACAGCGTTTCAAAGCGCCTGCTCCCTGCTAAACCAACGGTGCGGGCGGAAAGGGGCGCTACCTTCAACTGTCTCCGGATTGGCTCTTTGGTTGCTACGATACTCGCGGTTGGAACTAGTCTCCAAATTCCCCCCCTGTAAACTGTAACTTGTTTAACTGTAGAAACTGGCTCTCATGTTGTTGTTCAAAGCTCAGATTAAAATCTAACGTGCGTGACACAGCTTCAGATACAGAAGCAGACACAGTAGTAGTAGTACCTCCAGTTAGCTTCACTTTGCCTCTTCCAAAATTTGGTCATGTCAATCAGGGGACACTCTGCTGCTCCAGAGGTTTTAGTGGGGGGCGGAGGTGAGTGGAGGTCATGTAGAAGGCTCTTTGTGGAAGGGATTGTTGTAAAACTCCGGGTGATGAGCCAAAACCTTTTGTCTGAAGTCAGGGCGTTTTTGAACCTCACAGAGATACTTTTAAGTCATCACAAGGCGCTGACAACCCCCTTGGTGCTTTTCAGTGTCACTTTCAATAGCAAAGATAGAGAGTGGAACATTTAAATGGCCCATAGCAGTCTTCTAAGGTGAGGGGAGACGATGAAATTTGTACTGAAGTAAGAGTACTGTTCAAAATAATATTACTCTAGTGGAAGGAAGTAGTGGTCCAAGAAATGGCTCAAGTATGAGAGTAAAAAAAATACTCATTATAATTTAAAGTCAATGTATTTGTAAGGGCAAAGGATATTTTCAAAGGATAAACCAAAAAAAAAAAAAAAAATAGACAAACTAAATCATATCTGAAAGAGTAAAGCAAGAAACACAAACGCTCAAATAATTTCATTTTGTCAACTTAAAGCCTTTGTGAGTAGCCGTGTACAGCTACTCACAGAGGGAAGAAGAACAGAAACTAAAAGCCGGAGTGGTTGGTAACAGTTATGAAAACTACAAGAGTAACTGTGAGCTGCACTGAAAGAAGCCACAACTTAGAACAAGTGTATATTTGTTTGCCCAGATGCTGAATGATGAAGGTAACTCAAACATGTTATTTTTTCACATTGTTAAACTCAGTGGTCAATGTGTAGCCTGTTCTGTTATGTGTAAAAAGCAGGAAAAGTCCGCTAGCATAAGGCGCTAGCTAATGCTAACATGTCGTTTAATAAAAAACTTGTTAACACTTTTGTAGCCACACTGGCTTCATCTACACAATTTACCTTGGTATAGAACTTATTAAAAGGTAATACACATCATAATATCACATAAAGGTGACGTACTGTCTGAATTCGGGTTAGCTACTCTAGCCCCGCCCCCCGCTGTCTTCAGCCGCTGCACTCACAAACCTTTTGCCAGTGTACAATTCAACATTTACGCATTCAAACTTTTTGGACCAATTGTACCTTTATATCAGGGACATCAAGTTTACATGCAAACTCTATGGTGGACGCGCATCTTGGCCGCACTGCATTTCTACAGCGTCAGACACAAGAGTTGATCTCCTCCATTGTTGGGTTTTATGTATTAAATACACTAAAGCCATTCTCTCGACCTGATCTGCATCGTTCATAAAGAGTCTGGGAAAACAAAACATCCAAAGGCACTCACAGACTGCAACGGACACCCCTGGACGTGCATCCAGTATTTTTCTCAGATTTTCTTAAATGCAAGGGCGTCCAAGGCATTTTTGATGCCCGAGTCTGAACGCAGCATAACAGTGAGGTTGCCGGGCGCTGTTGTGCACAGAGCCAATTGTTAAGGCGATATTTCGGGATGAATATGAACTATAAAAAACACACGCCCGTCAACCAGTACATCGTCTAAAATGTCAGTGCTACTTTTCGGTCCTGTTGTAATTGCCGGAGACCCTTTGCGTGGTTTCTTTTGACACAGCTCATTGTAACTTCATGAAAAAGCCCTGTGGCGCTGCCCTATCCCATTTCGCCTTTTGTGAGTTGAGTTGTGAAGGGCGTTTCCAATTCTTTTCTTCTCCTATCAAAAACACTATCCTGGGTTTCCTCCTCTCTTTTCACAGTCAGAATGAGGGGATGACAAAGATGTGGCCTCTATAGACTTTTTAGCTGCTGAACTCGGGTTTAAGTGCCTTAAGCTTTTCTTTATCATCAACAACAAACTGTTTTACAACTGAAAAACAATTCACTGAGAAAAATAGGACTTAAAAAGATATCAAATTGTAATTCAGATCAAGATTTAGGAATAAATAGGGCTATTTTTGTGTTGAAAAGCACTGATTAAAAGTCTGTATTGTTTTTGTTCATGAAATCATTACTGAAAACCATTTTTTAATTTAGATTTTTTTTTTTTTTTTTTTAATATATAAATTCAATCAGATATTGAGGTTAAGATTAAGGTACAGTTTATTGTCCCTGTAGGGAAATTTGTCCTCTGCATTTGACCCAGATTGGTCAATATGAGGGAAAAATGTTGAGTCATCAACATTCCCTGGAGGTGTGATGCTAACTGTGAGCACTACTCTGTTAGAAGCTCCGTTACTAAAGTTAGACTTTAATTTGAGCTTTTTTTTAACACAGTCTGACCAGAAAGCGCTGACTTAGCTGGAACTACAACAGGCGAGATGATTTGTGCTGTTAAACAAGTCATTCTCAAATAACATTACAGTCACAAGCTAGCGAGCATTAGCCAACAATTTTGTTTTTCAATAGTTTTTTGTTTTTTTACAGTTCAGTTTTTGTTGAAAACCAAACACAGGACCATGAACACTCACATTAATCACAGGCTTTTGAAAACGTGCTGTTTAAATCCATTTTTTGTTTTTTCTTATGTTTTCAGACTATTGTAAAAGCTTTTTTTCTTTGTTTGCTAATGCGTGCGTGGTGTCATCATGGTAAATGATGAACATTGCACCAACAGAGCTACGTGCAGAACACCCCCAGCGTTTATTGGCTTTAACTTGACTTTTTTTGCCTTATAAAGTTGTTTTCATGCCTGTTATGTTGGGTTTAAAATGACATTTTTATTCAAATTTTAAACCGTGTTAACTTACTCAACTTGGCACCATCTCCCGTTACAGCTGTTGTTGACGAGACAGCAGATTTGTTTACCTGCAAAGTTTGACATTGTATCTTGGACAAAGATCTGTTTGTGGCTCCACCCTGACACCTGTTTTGTCACGCCTGAAGTCACTGGTAAAAACACAAAAAATCCTCATATCCATCCTAAACTGAATTGTATAACCTTCCGCCATTTTCCTCTTCTCTTCTCTCTTACAATCCTGTCAATGTGAAATACGACTCTTAAGAACTCATCCAAGACTACTCAGGTAATTTACTGCAGTTTATAATCACCCCCTACGGACAAAAATGTGAATTACAACTATCAGAGTAACTGTAAAGACGATCCTGACCAGACCACCCCAGCTAATGCTTAGCCGGCGGCCGCTTTGATGGCTAAATGATGTAGTGAGCATATGAGATTTCTTCTCCAAGCCCTCGGTCCCAAAATAAAGAAAGATCATGTCTCGCTATCATACACCTGTGCACGGATCGCTTGAAAAAAGGAGGGAAAAAAGCAAAAAAAGCATGGGAATATCAGATACAGGTCTGAGCTGAGCTGAAAAGTAGAACCAACTGTGCCCCAGGCCACAGATTGTTTTTAAGGGTGACAGGGGAGAGAGGTGGGGGTGGATTAGGGATCAGAGCAGACGCTGAATTAATTTTAAGACAGGAGTAGGTAAAAAGTGTAATTATAAGATTCAAGTTTTAAGTTTTCTGGTTAAAAACACCAAAAGTTTTCTGTAATTCTGCTAATACTGCAAAGATATGAGAAAAGAATAACACACTAGATTCATTACTAAAATATGGGGAATTCATAAAAAAGTATGTTTGTAGAGTCTTATAACCCAGTATTTAGATATGCAAATGTATTATAACTATGAATTGTGTTTTTAAAGCCCCAAAATACAATTCCCTCACTGGCCAAATTTGACAAAATGTTGTTAAAATCGGAAAATATTAAACTACTTAAAAGAAACGATTTACTTAGATAGGTTGAAAAATTGTACAGTTCAAAACAATCAAAACTGCATACATATTTTGACTTTTAATTTTATGAATAAATACCATAGACTGTATAAAGAAGTGGACTAAGGGAGTGTGACGTCACCCATAGCGTTCCGCTCGAGTCAAATGAAGCTCATTGAGGCGAGCAGTTATATCGGTGAATTTGAAGTCAAGTTCCATATTTGGAATTCCGACTACGAGTATCATAGCAACCAAAGAGCCAATCCGGAGCGAGTCTGTTGAAGGTAAAACCCCTTCCTATCTGCACCACTGGTTTAGCAGGGAGCGGGTGCTTAACAATGCTGTCAATCGAACCTGTTGCTAATGCTAGCGGGAGAGACCTCAGGGAAAGAAGGGCTCTGATTTGTCTGTTATTAATGTCTGTATGTTCATTTACAGACAAAGTAGCTAAATAAAAATGCCAGGAACATGTAGAAAAGGTGAATCCGAACATTTTAATACCAATGGAGCCAGAAGCGCGCCTATGATCGCTTCCTATTTGGAACAGCTAATGCGTTAGCTATGTCCATTTATCTACAGTCTATGATAAATACACAAACAAATGATAGTTCTAAATCTGACGCAGTGATATTATAATCTGTGCTCATGTATTTAATGAATGTTCTGACTTCTACATCCCCTCTGACAAACGGCCTCATTGCCAGAGCTGGATGCCAGAAGATGTTTGGACACTTCATCGGGACTATTAAACTGATTGACTCTTTTAGCTCCAACTGAGAGACAAACTTCACTATAGAGACAACTAAAGACTCGTTCAATTTATATCCCACAAAACCCCTGTGCAGCAGTGGAAACAAGTGCCCAACCTGTGAAAGCAGTGAAAGCAAATGGGTTCTCCATTCTGTTATCAATTCTTCAGCTTTCACTAAATGCCAGTAGGGTCTGGGGCCCCCTTTGGCAGCTCAGATGCACTACAGGGGATGCCAAAAGCTATTTACGTAACAAGCACATGGGTTTGAAATCAACTTTAATTATATTTGTTTAAAGATCTGATTAGCAGTGCAGAGATGGTCCACCCTTTTTCACTTTTCTGTCTGAAAATGCTGTTCTAAAGCTGTGCTAGTTGCCAAAATGTATGCATGTGAATACTGACTATGTGCCAAAGAGTTTGTGAACACTAGGAACAAATCTGAGATATTTAAATACTTTAATACTTAGAAAATTAGGTACCCAAGCTTTAAATGCACTACTTTTAGCAAAGTTAGTATTCTTTTTTAATATATTTATTACTGGCAGGCCCTGAAAGATTTTTGGGTCAATACGGGAGCCATTGTGCTGCAACATTAACAGAATGGACTTACTCACTTACTAATCTCAGTTTTCTAAAAGTTAAAAAAATATTATCAATAAATAAAGATTCAAAAAGGCCAATTAAAACAAAAACTTGTGTAACTAAAATGCCAAAATATAGATTACAAAAGTCTGTGTGGAGTATTCGAGGTCACCAGTCGGAAATAGTGCTGAGACAGTGTAATTGCCTGGGATGATTGAGCATGCAAACGCCATGTCTGCTGCTGCTTTTATGAATGCATGTATTGACAAGGAGGTCTTTTATGTGATGTGTATAGTCTACTGTCTATTGTGGTTCTCAGACTGCCTACTCCAGCAAATTACAAGGCCTGCATCCTGGAGTTATGAACGAACTGCAGTTATTTTCATCTTTCATACATGAAGAATCTAAATGTGAGACTGATAAGTGCCTTACAGTTATGATATGGTGGAAATAGAAAGTTACAACAAGTTACAAAAGTTACAAAATTCTAATCTGTCAAATGGACAAAACGTTCTGAAGGTACATAGATATAAGGCAGATATAAAGCAGTGTCCACCAGTGATGTGACCAGCACTGAGGCTTGGACGAGCAGCCAAACGTCTTCACTCGTACAACTTTTTGTCCAATGACAGATTTGATTTTTTCTTTTACTATAAATCATACCTGGACGATTGAGGGATTACACGGATAAAAAGTTCTTCAGGAAGATGGCTATGTTTTATGCCTTATTGTGGCCAAATAAACAACATTTCCATGGAAACAAGCAGGTGAAGTAAGATTCAGGTCTGTGGAGATGCAAGCCCATTCACAGTAAGGACGCATGGTCAGTGAAAATCAATAGGGACAAGAAACGTTATGGTATTTTGATCTCAAACAGCACAAGATCTTATCCCATGTCTACTCTTATATTTTAAATTCTGACTTGTCTGAAGGATGCATGTTTTTCTATATTGTTCAGTCCAATAAACACAACCAAAATGAAAAAACCCTCTTATTTTGGTCTATTTTTTGGACAAAACATTACTACTGTGGCTTTAACTTACCAAGCACCAGTCCGACATTAAAACATAAAAGTAGACAGGAGATAGTGTCTTGTGCTAGTGTTCTTTTCTTTGTATGTGTAGTAGCACAGTTAAAAGTCACCTTAAGGATCTGCATACAAACTTGTGCATGAACTGGCACAATGACTTTGTTTGAAATGTGTGTACACTGGCACGTTCAAACCAGAGCTCTCCTTATTTACAAGTCAAATTATTCTGCATGGAACAGTGGCTCGTATAATTCCTTCTCTCTCCTCCAGTGTTGATCTCTCACCCCTCTGCTCTGCTCTGCCCATCTTGTTTTGGACACCTCCATTAACTGGTTCAATTTAACCAGCGCTGCTCACAGGTTGTAATGCTCTTATAGCTCAAATGTGCAGCTAGCATCACAAAGATTCCATTACAACTTGAAGACTTGAAGAGAACCACTCACTCTGGCGTTTCTATTATGTCATCTCTGTATGGCAATGGCGTGGAGGACGATCACAGCATTCACATTACACAAGGTGGTATTGAAAATGTTGTCTTTAGGATATGTAAAGACTGAATCACTAATATAGAGTCTATAATCAGAAGCGTGTCAAAAAGGAGCAAAAAAGGATTTATTCCGGAAGTTGCCATCATTCAGTTTGTATTATTTTGCATGGGGCTGTCAACAGCAAATAAGCTCTATTAAGAAATAAGTTCTATCTAGATTCTAGAGAGCTGTTTTAAAGTGTTGATGAACACTGAACATTTTACACAAATCAACCTACTTTATTTCTTATGTTAGTAGCAAAACTTTTCCCAAATTCTCCATTGTGTCATGATGTCAGTTTCCCTGTCCTCCCGTGCTCTCTCCCCCTCCCCTACCTGTGTGTCTGGAGCTGGGTGGAGTGCCTGACTCCTCCCGTGCACACCTGGGGTGCATCAGCCTAATCACCACCACCTGCTGCTGAGTACAAGAAGGCTTGGCAGTCTACACTCGGTGCCAGACCGTCCGCGTGTAAAACGTGAATGTTTCTTGCTAAGCTTTGTTATATGGTACTTTCCGGCAAATGCTCATTTGGATTTATGCACCCTCCAGATTCCTGCCTCTACTCGCCCAGCTCCTGCCGCCACGTTCCAGTCCCGGTATCGCTTCCAGCTCGTCTTGTCTCCTGCTCGTCTCGTCTCCTGCTCGTCTCGTCTCCTGCTCGTCTCGTCTCCTGCTCGTCTCGTCTCCTGTCCGGTCCTGGTCTCTGGTTTGTCACCCGCTCCCCGCTCTGGTCTTCGTCTGATCCGCCTGCCCTGGTACCGCACCTGCTTCTATCCCCGTCCTGGTCCTGTCCTGCCCGCCTCTACCTGCACCGCACCCGCCTGACCCGTCTCCCGCTCCCCGGTTCCTGTACCTGCTCTTGTGACCTGTTTAAAGACTGCATTTTCACCGCTGTAAATAAACACTGTTAAAACTGCTCTGGTCTGCATCCTTTGGTCCTATCCGCACCGTTACGACAGAACGGTCTGGCCACTATGGACCAAGCAGGCTCAGATCCGGACCAGACGCGCCGCCTCACGCACTCTCACCCCGAGGCGGTGCTGGGTCAGCATGAACAATCCATTCGGACTCTATTGGAGCTAAATCAGACATTGTCCCAGCAGGTGGCACAGCTTAACCACCAGGTGGCCGCGCTCCTCGTCACCCCGCCTGCTGCAGCCGGAGCGCCGCCACGCCTCCCGGAGCCGAGAGGCACGGATCCGGAGCCGTATGCTGGACAACCTCACCTCTGTCGCGGATTCCTGTTCCAGTGCGAGTTCATGTTCCAGCAATGCCCTTCTCGTTTCAGCTCGGGGGCCACCAAGATCCGATATATATGTGGATTACTCCGGGGCAGAGCTCTCCAGTGGGCAGAGGCGCGCCTAATGAAGACGTCTGTGGATAGCCTGGATTTTAATGAATTTGTGTCCACGTTTAAGCTGGTGTTTGACCACCCGCACTACCAGGACAATGCTGCCTCCCGGTTATTGACTCTCAGCCAGGGCTCCAGGACGGTAGCGGATTATTCCATTGAATTCTGGACACATGCGGCGGAGCTGGACTGGACGGACAGCGCGCTGCGGGCTGTGTTTGTGCGGGGCCTGAACGAGACTTTGAAAGATGAATTGGTTTCCCGGGACGAACCCCCCGACCTGCGGACCCTCATCTCCCTCACTCACCGTATAGACAACCGCCTACGGGCTCGTCGCCGAGAGAGACGCCGGTCACCGGTCCCGCCGGAGCCACGCGCTGCCCCGCCCCCGCCGGATGAGCCCATGCAACTCGACAGGACCCTTGTGTCGGCCGAGGAGCGTCAACGGAGGCGTCGTCTGGCCGGGGCTTGCCTCTACTGCGGTGAGCGCGGACATTATGTGGTCACTTGCCCAGTTCGGCCAAAAGGGGGGGCCCACCAGTAGCACTGGGAGTACTGGTGGGCGAGCAACACATCCTGGACTCTTCTAATAGACTGCGGCTCAGCGCCACCCTGTGCGTTCGCACAGAGACCTTATGCGTTTCCGCCCTTATCGACTCCGGGGCTGAGAGGGACTTTATTGATGCCCAAGTCGCGGAGCAGCTCGGGGTCTACCTGGAGCCCCTCGAACGCCCCTTAAATGCCCAGGGGCTCAATGGACGTTTTCTGGGGCACATCACTCACATCACAGAACCTGTCACCGTGATTCTGTCCGGCAACCACCAAGAGAACCGTCAGTTTCATGTCCTGTCCTCCTCCGCTTCTCCTCTGGTCCTTGGTTACCCCTGGCTACGCGCCCACAACCCTGTTTTCGATTGGGCCAGGGGCGGAGTTTCGGGCTGGAGTCCCGATTGCCACGCCAAGTGCCTTCGGTCCGCCCTCCCTCCGGCCGGGAGGTCCGTTCCTGTCGCTGATCCGTCCCCAGACACCCCCAATCTGTCCTCGGTGCCTGCTGAATATCACGACCTGGGGGAGGTTTTTAGCAAGAGCAAGGCCCTCTCTTTACCGCCCCACCGTCCATATGACTGCGCCATTGACCTCCTGCCGGGTGCCCCACTACCATCTAGCAGGCTATATAACCTGTCTAAACCTGAACGCGAGTCAATGGAGGACTATATCCGTGGGTCCCTGGCTGCCGGAATCATCCGCCCGTCCACTTCACCCGTGGGAGCGGGGTTCTTCTTTGTGGCTAAGAAGGACAAATCCCTGCGGCCTTGCATTGATTACCGGGGTCTGAACAATATAACTGTAAAGAATAAATACCCGCTTCCCTTACTGGACTCGGCATTTACGCCCCTCCACGGTGCGACCATCTTCTCAAAGTTGGATTTGCGGAATGCGTACCACCTGGTGCGCATCAGGGAGGGAGACGAATGGAAGACGGCCTTCAAGACACCCCTGGGACATTTCGAATACTTGGTTATGCCCTTCGGTCTCACCAACGCCCCTGCCGTATTCCAAGCCCTCATCAACGATGTGCTCCGTGATTTCCTTAACCGATTCGTCTTTGTTTACTTGGATGACATCTTGATTTTCTCGCGGTCCCCCCAGGAGCATCATCAGCACGTTCGCCAGGTTCTCCAGCGCCTCCTCGAGAATAAACTGTTCGTGAAAGCTGAGAAATGCGAGTTTCACGCAGAGGAGGTCAGCTTTTTGGGCTTCATTGTAGGGCGGGGCCAAGTAAGAGCTGACCCTGAAAAGATCCAGGCTGTCACTGAGTGGCCCGTTCCTACCAGCCGGAGACAGCTCCAGAGATTTATCGGCTTTGCCAATTTTTATAGACGTTTCATCCGGGATTTTAGTAGGGTTATCTCGCCCTTAACTAAACTCACCTCTCCTGCTTTGCCGTTTGCCTGGTCTCCTGAGGCGCAGACAGCCTTCGAGAAGCTTAAGAGACTATTTACCTCCGCTCCCATCCTGCACCAGCCCGACCCTTCACGGCAATTCATCGTGGAGGTCGACGCCTCCGACTCGGGAGTGGGGGCCGTGCTTTCGCAGAGGTTCGACCCCCACAACCGCCTCTGTCCCTGCGCCTTCTTTTCCCGGCGATTGTCCTCGGCCGAGGTCAATTATGACGTGGGGGATCGGGAGCTCCTTGCCGTAAAGCTGGCCTTGGAGGAGTGGCGCCACTGGCTCGAAGGGGCGGAGCAACCATTCATCGTCTGGACCGACCATAAAAACTTGGAGTACATCCAGTCCGCCAGGCGCCTCAATCCCCGTCAAGCTCGTTGGTCCCTCTTCTTCAGCCGCTTCAACTTTCTCCTCACCTACCGCCCCGGATCTCGGAACGTCAAACCCGATGCCCTCTCCCGCCAGTTCGCCCTGGAGGATAGCCCGGTCACCGCAGAAACAATTATTCCCTCCTCGTGTGTGGTGGCCGCGGTCCATTGGGATATCGAGGACACCGTCCGAGAGGCCCAGACCAACGACCCCGACCCAGGTAACGGCCCTCCAGGTAAACTGTTTGTTCCCGATTCTGTCCGGTCTCAGGTGCTCCAGTGGGTCCATGCCTCCCGTTTCGCCTGCCATCCTGGTGCCGGTCGCTCTCTCTCCCTCCTCAGGAGACGCTTCTGGTGGCCCACGATGGACACAGACACCCGGGCTTATGTCGCCGCCTGCCAGGTATGTGCTCGGGCCAAGGCCTCCCACTCACCCCCTTCTGGTCTCTTGCATCCTCTCCCAGTTCCTCGTCGCCCTTGGTCCCACATCGCCTTGGACTTCGTGACGGGCCTTCCCCCTTCCCAGGGGAACACGGTGGTTCTCACCATTGTGGACCGCTTCTCCAAGGCCGCCCATTTCGTTGCCCTGCCTAAGCTCCCCACAGCCAAAGAAACTGCCGACCAGCTGACCAGTCATGTCTTCCGACTCCACGGCATCCCGGTGGACATCGTGTCCGACAGAGGGACCCAATTCACCTCTCAGGTATGGCGGTCTTTCTGCGACGGTTTGGGGGCCACGGTTAGCCTCACGTCCGGGTTCCATCCACAATCTAATGGGCAGACGGAGCGGGCCAACCAAGACCTGGAGTCGGCCCTACGGTGCACAGCCTCCGCCAACCCCGCGACCTGGAGTACTCACCTGCCCTGGATAGAGTATGCTCACAACTCCCTCGTGAGTTCCGCCACTGGTATGTCCCCCTTCGAGGCATCGCTGGGATATCAACCCCCTCTCTTTCCCACGGAGGAGAGGGACCTCGCCGTCCCGTCTGTTCAGCGCCATCTCCAGCGCTGTCGCCGGATCTGGAAGAAGGCCAGGGCGGCCCTTCTTCGGGCTGGAGCGCGCACTAAGGCGACGGCCGATCGCCACCGTGTCCCGGCGCCCGTATACCAACCTGGCCAGATGGTTTGGCTCTCCGCCAAGACGGTCCCGCTGAAGACGGACTCCCGTAAGCTGTCCCCCCGATTCCTGGGACCGTTTAAGATCATGAGGATCATAAATCCATCGGCGGTGCGCCTCCAGTTACCCCCGTCTCTCCGGATTCATCCGACCTTTCACGTCTCCCAGGTTAAACCAGTCCGGACCAGCGACCTGTGCCCTCCGGCCGATCCCCCACCGCCCGCCCGAGTCATTGACGGCCACCCGGCGTTCACCGTCCGCCGCCTGATTGACGTTCGTCGCCGTGGTAGGGGCCTCCAGTACCTCGTCGATTGGGAGGGTTACGGTCCGGAGGAGCGATCCTGGGTGCCCAGGGCACGCATTCTGGACCCCGACATGGTGAGAGACTTCCACCGCGCTCATCCTGACAAGCCTGGGGGTCCACCAGGAGGTGGACCTTAGGGGGGGGGTACTGTCATGATGTCAGTTTCCCTGTCCTCCCGTGCTCTCTCCCCCTCCCCTACCTGTGTGTCTGGAGCTGGGTGGAGTGCCTGACTCCTCCCGTGCACACCTGGGGTGCATCAGCCTAATCACCACCACCTGCTGCTGAGTACAAGAAGGCTTGGCAGTCTACACTCGGTGCCAGACCGTCCGCGTGTAAAACGTGAATGTTTCTTGCTAAGCTTTGTTATATGGTACTTTCCGGCAAATGCTCATTTGGATTTATGCACCCTCCAGATTCCTGCCTCTACTCGCCCAGCTCCTGCCGCCACGTTCCAGTCCCGGTATCGCTTCCAGCTCGTCTTGTCTCCTGCTCGTCTCGTCTCCTGCTCGTCTCGTCTCCTGCTCGTCTCGTCTCCTGCTCGTCTCGTCTCCTGTCCGGTCCTGGTCTCTGGTTTGTCACCCGCTCCCCGCTCTGGTCTTCGTCTGATCCGCCTGCCCTGGTACCGCACCTGCTTCTATCCCCGTCCTGGTCCTGTCCTGCCCGCCTCTACCTGCACCGCACCCGCCTGACCCGTCTCCCGCTCCCCGGTTCCTGTACCTGCTCTTGTGACCTGTTTAAAGACTGCATTTTCACCGCTGTAAATAAACACTGTTAAAACTGCTCTGGTCTGCATCCTTTGGTCCTATCCGCACCGTTACGACACATTGAAATGAATGGGATTCTCACTTAACCGGAAGTGCCACCACCACAGACTGTAAAGAAATGGACTAAGTGAGTGTGACGTCACCCATAGTGTTCAGCTCCAGTCAAATGAAGCTCATCAAGGCCAGCACCAAAGCAGTGGTGCGACACTTAGCAACTCTGTCAATCATATCTGTTGCTAACACTAACGGGAGCAACCTCGGGGAAAGAAGTTGCCTGATTTGTCTGTTATTAATGTTTGTATCTTGATTTACGGACACAATAGTGAAATAAAAATACGAACATTTTAAGAACAAAATGCACTGACTGCAACACTTACAGAAAGAGGGGTGACAATTTCTCAATATAAAGTGAATTGGAGCCAGAGTCAATGGAGCCGGAAGCACGCCCATGATCACTTCCTATTTGGAATGTGGTGGATAGCAGGTTAGCTGTGTCTATTTATATATATAGTCTATGGCAGTGGTGTCAAACTCAAATTCACAGAGGGCCAAATTTAAAAACTATCACTAAGTCGTGGGCCAAACTAAAATATTTATTGAAAAATTTCACCAACATCTGCATGTTTTTCAGAAGGGGTGAATTAAATTTGAGTGAGGCGACAAGTAGCAGATGCTCGTGAGTGACAACAGAAGTGGTAGAACCATTTGCAAAGCATTCTGGGATTCGTAGTATTAGGGGTGCATGTGCTATACTGGTGCGGCGGCCGGCGGGCCAGCTCTAATACATATTTGATATGACCTCGCCCGTGGGTCTGAGTCTGACATGTCTGGTCTATGGCCACCACAAAGAAAATGTGGTGTAGGAGCATTTACGGCAAAAATGGACGAAGCACAATAAAGTCAACAGTCTATTCAGTGGCTGCGGTTACATGAACAGCAAAATCTGATTATAATGTAAGAACCTTGGGTTGTCTGTAAAGACAACACTGTAGGAAATGCATTTACCTACCATTATAATCTGTTTTAAAATTAGTTAAATGACATACAGACAACAAAATCTATTATTTAGCTGTTCATGTGTCATTTATAACTCTTTTGAAGAGTTCTTTAACGTGAATGGTTGAATCTGAATCACATTTTTTTAAAGACCTGAAACTTTCTCTTTCTAATTTGTCTGCAATTTTATACTGATTAACATTGAACCGACACAAAAATCAACACAGAAGCAGAGCAGGTGTCATGAGCGTGCACAAAAAACATATTTGGCATCATAATTACAGTTAGTTTTAAAATTAGTATTATTGTAGTGTAACGTTTTATTTAGATTTTGAATAATCCCAAAGGTTAAACTCACTCCCTCTCTCAGTTTAAACTATTTTAAACACATTTAAGACTTGGTCATTTCTCTCTATTATTAGTCTGTTGTTAAAATGAGTTCTCACATTGGCTTCTGTCACATAAATAAACAGTAAAAGAGCCAGTCTTTGGAAAGGGTCTGAAATGAACACATCCAAAAGATTCAGATCCCATAAATGAGCCAAAAGTCCCATCACTAATGATTTCTATTATATCATCAGTTTATGGGAATGACATAGAGGACAATCATAGCATTCATATGACACAAGATGGTACTGAAGATGTGTTGTTTAAGATATTTAAAGACAGAATCACAAATATAGTGTCTAGAATTAGAAACGTTTCCAAAAGATGTAAAAAGGGATCCCTATAAGAAAAGACACTCTTGCAAACAGCCAACATATAAGACGATATGTCTGCACTGCACAAACAGCCTTTTCACTGGCTACAGCTACATTCACCCCCAAATCTGATTATAATCTAAAAGAGACAACGCAGTAGGAGATGTATTTACCTTTTTGACATGTTTTGGCGTTTAAAATAGCTTAAATGATAAACCCCAAAATTCTATGTGAGTAACCAGAGGGATCATGCAGGATCAGAGAGAAATCCTATTATTTAGCTGTTTACATGTCATTTTAATAGTCTTATAACTCCAAAAGTAACACAATAATCATTTTGAGTACGATTGTAACCGCAGTGCAAAACTACAGCACTGAACAGTAGGCCTGTCATGATAAGTGCTATACAGAACTATAATTTTTGGGGATAGGGGGGACTTTTCTTTGTAGTACTGGTAAATATTTGGTTTAACAATTTTGCACATTTCGAACACTTTTGGGGGATAATTCTGCTTTATAATTTGGTTTCAATATTATCTTTTATCATCTATATTTATGTCAGCAATACATCACATTTCAAAATTTGTTATCGTGACAGGCCTGGGTTACAGACACATTAACGCTACTTTGGATACATTCATCTTGTAAGTTACAATAAGACAAAACAAATCAAGATATTAACATTGTTGAGATGAAGCAAAAACATGATCGGATTATAGTTCTCGGGAGAATAAAAAGAGAAAACAAAGATCTGGAGAACAGTTTTTGTCCATATTGTCTACACCTGGATATAAAGAGGCAGGAAATGTCTGCTAGAAGTATTCACACCACTCACCCTTTGAACAGCAGGTGCTTCACACTTGCACTAAAACAGCTGTGGGACTGTCACATGTGAAAACAGAAATGTTAAGTGCATGTCTTGGTTTGATCTGTGGTTTAAAGGGCTCATATTACACTGTTTTCCGATTTATGTTATAATGTTGTTTCCACATCACAAACATACCTGGAGTTGCAAACTGAAAACGCTCTGTTCCACCTTGTGATGTCATGTGGTAATACAGGAAGTGCTCCACAGTGTCCACAAGTCAGGATATGAACATTAATAACAAACAAATCAAGCGCCTTCTTTCTCTGAGGTTGTTTCCCGCTAGCATTAGCAACAGATTTGATTGACAGTGTTGCTAAGTGCCTGCTCTCTGCGAAACCAGCAGTGTGGACGGGAAGGGGTGTTACTTTCAACAATCTTGTTCTGGATTGGATCTTTGCTTGCTATGATACTCAGGAATCAGTCAGAATTCCTAATATGCAACTTGGCTCCAAATTCACCCATATAACTGTTAGCCTTGATGAGTTTCATACAACTGGAGCCTAACGTCTATCATGATCTCTGTCAGTCCTGCCCTTTTTTGCGCTTTCTCCCCTTCCTTCTGTGTTGAACCTGGAGCTGGGCGGAGACACCTGGACCTAATCCGCAATCAGCTGCACCTGGGGAGGGTAAGAGGAGCCAGGACCTGACACTCAGCTCCAGATCGTCCGTGTATCTTTGTGGTACACTTTGGTTGGCTCGGTTCATGTTTTTTCACTTTTTGATTCCTGCTGAATTGGATACTCTTGCTCCTCACCAGATCCCGCTCCCTGGACCTGCTCAGCTCTTCAGTCTCCGACCCCGCTCTCCTCTACAGCACTGTTCATCTCGTCTCAGACTCTGCTACTCCCGCTCTACTCCTGGACCACAGCAATCACCCCGCTCTCAACTCACCGATCGATCTACCGTCATATTGCACTCTGTAAATAAACACCGTTAAACCTTTCCCCAAGTTCCGTCTTTGGTCCCTCCTGTCAGTCTTTACGACAACGCCATAGCTGATGTCACACTCCTTTATACAATCTCCACACCTTCACTAGAATCATCTGGATAATTTCAGCCTTGGAGTTGCCAATCTCTACTGAACAAAAGGTAAAAGGAGCTGTTCACTTAAAAACTACCACTTCAGGACATCACAAGGTGGAACAGAGCATTTTGTTCTTCGGAGATGTAGACAGACTAATAATAAAGTGTTATTCAAATGTGTGAAAGAAACAAAACACAACTCCAGGTATGTTTTTGAGGAGGTAACATTATAACAGGACTTAAAGCTCACAAGAATCAGTTTTTGCGTAAAATAGAACAATTAAGAATTGTAACAGAGAGAAATATTTCATACACTAATACTTTTAATAGGGATTATTATAATACAGTAGCTTTTATCAAACATTATAATTTAGCATCTCATAAAAACATGTTTACATAACTGCATTGCATAAGCATTACTCATAGCAACTCAAATATAAATGCCTGGTTTATTGCTACTGATTTTTAACGAGATATAATTGTTGTTCATTTAATTAAGTTGAACCAAGCTCAAGTTTCAGACGTCATATAAAAGTTTTGGGTGTAATTTTGGCTTGGAGTTACAGTACCAGTCAAATGTTTGGATACACCCCTCTCATTCAATGTTAAATATTTTTCGAGGGTGGTTACTTTTTTCTTTGCTACATAATTCCATATATCTTACTTCATATATTTGATGTCCTCTGTTTGTATATAAAATGTAGAAAGTAGTAAAAATATATAAATACAAAATACACATTCCTCGGGGAGTCGAGCTAACTAGAGGCACTGCTGCATCTGAAGATTTGTTACTTAAGTTAGACTTTAATCTGAGCTTTATTTTAACACAATCTGACCACAAAGAACTGACTTAGCTGGAACTACAAGAGGTGAGCTGATCTGTGCGGTTAAACAAGTCCCTGTCAAATAGCATTATGTCACAAGCTAGGTAGCATTAGCCAACAGTTTTTCAGTTAGTCACTCTCACCTTTTTTGCTGAGCCATGAACACGTTTATTAATCACATGTTTAAATCTATTTTGTATTTTTGTTTTGTTTTAAGACAATCTAAAAAAATGGCTGTGTTTGCTAAAGCGTAACTGCTAAACATTCCACCATAGACAGCCATGTATGTCTCTCCTAGCATGTACTGTCACTGCAAACCAATTGTTGCGATTGGTAGCCTCAGTCACCGTGTCACGATTCGCAAGTGATAACATGTGCTGCTAATTTCCAGCTGCAAAACTGAGGGGTATAAAATGTAATCTCCTAATATGAAATGAACTGTGAACAAGTGGGATAATGACTGTAGAGACTAATCCAATAAAAGAGCGCTGGCTGGACACAACGGCTTCTGTCCTTTAGCTGAAACTTTTGCCTCAGAATAATGTGACATTCCCCCTCGGCCTGCTCTCTGCGTTTTCACTGGATGATTTTACAGCCGGCCATAAAGATGAAATGTGGAGAGCTGATCCAGTCTTTCTCTTGCACCGCTGCGAGACCCTCTGCTAGGATCAGCTTCCAGAAAACTCCAGTCACAAGAGGACAGGAGGAGCTTCACAATACTTATACTCGAGATGCTGTAGCTCAAAGTCGTCTATGTGGCATAAATAAACCCTTACAGCTCCTTTACTACAGCAAATCGAAATCGCAGTTTGAGTTGGTGCTGTTATCCAATCGTAAAGCCTCCCAAGTATTTATGGTCACATTTTTATACGGCGCTTTTCCACCTTCAAGGCACTCAAAGCGCTTTACATCAAGAAACCACTCACCCATGCACACAAATACTCATACACGAGCATACGCAGACACTGGGATGAGATAGGTTAGGTGTCTTGCCCAAGGACACAACGACAACATTCATTTGTGGGACCTGGAATCGCACCGCCAACTTGTGGGTCAGTGGACAAACGCCCTTTTGCATCGTTGGTTCGATCCATACTTCATACGCTCCTGGAGTTGTTTAGAATATAGTCTGAATATAATCCTACTTTTTAAACATATTGCAAAACTAATAGCAATACTTTTTGTCCCCAAAACTCCACAGCCCTGTTATCAAATTCAATAGAAAATGTACCTTGGCCGGGACAAAAGGGTACGCATTAAATTTAAAAGGAAAAACGCAGCATTCTTTACAGCAAGATGAAGAGTTCGGGTTCAGTTCCCAAGCCAAGGTCATGTTCTCTCTGTTTGGATAGATTTCCTCTGGGTACTGTTCTTTCAAATAAAATAGACCCAATAGACTAATAAGTAGAAATTACATTATACAAAACGGCTTTTCTGGGCTGCCCAGATTGTTAAGATGAAGACATAATACTGGAGGATATATAAAGATGTTGGTTGAATCTTTGTTAAGCTTGTGTACAAATGTAAAACGTTTCCTAATGCTGCTAAGTACAGTATAAAGGTGGTTTATTAGCAAGGCAAGGTAACTTTATTTGTATAGCACAATTCATAAACAAAGTTATGCAAAGAGCTTTACAAAACAAGAAAGACATTCAAATCACAATACAAACAAATCAAAACTTAAATAAACATCATAACATTTGTCATTGTCAAAGTAGAGGCCTGTCTGGCATCTTCAGGAAGAAAGTTCCAGGTTTTAGCTGCAGAAAACTGAAACCCCGAGTCCTTATGTTTAGTCCTGGTTTAGTCCTGGTTTAGTCCTGGTTTAGTCCTGGTTTAGTCCTGGTTTAGTCCTGGTTTAGTCCTGACTCTGGGCACCAGCAGGAGGCCGGTCCCTGAAGTCCTCAGAGTGTGAGATGGTTCATATGGCTCTAACATGTCAGAGTTGTACTTTGGTGCTGGTCCATGTAGAGACTTATTCACAAACAGAGCTGCTTTAAAGTCTATTCTCTGAGCCACAGGAGTCAGTGCAGAGACCTGAGCACAGGACTTATTTGCTCGTACTTCCTGTTTCTAGTCAGGACCCGAGCAGCAGAGTTCTGGATGTACTGCAGCTGTCTTAACGCTCGTTTGGAGAGGCCAGTGAGCAGGCCGTTACAGAAGTCTAACCAACTGGAGACAAATGCATGGATAAGTCTCTCCAGGTCTGGTATTGACAGTATTCCTTTGATTTTTGCAATGTTTTTAGACAGTAAAAAGCTGCAGATGTTATTGATTTGATGCTGTTAAAGTTCAAGTCTGAGTCCATTATTACCCCTAGATTACTAGACTGATTTGAGGGTTTTAGAAAGAGAGACTGGAGTTGATTGCTGACACGTTATTGGAGACGATAAAACCATGAAAATACAAAATAATTCCACAAAGATATGACTGGAGCGTTTAAGGTTACAATAAGCTTGGAACATCATTTGAATTGCAAGCATATGTTGTGTAAATAGGGACATTTGCAAGACAAAGCAATGCAAAAACATGCAGGGCCACCCAGCTCCAAAAACTTCCTCCCTCCGGTGATGTGATTAAAGGCTCCTCTGATAATCTGCTCCTAAACAACTGCACGCCCTCCGTCTAAGCTGTTCTCATCAACACATACTTGACCCACAGTGCAACATGCCACAGATGCCTTCTCCGGGTTCTCACAATGGAACGGCCCCTGCACTGCCCTGGCCTCTGCTTCATTCTTCACAAGTCAAATTTGAGTGTGCAATTATTGCGAGAAGAAACATCAGGATTTTACCATTTCTGACAGTTATTAGCAAATGAACATAAGCTAGCAGTTAAAGCCAGCTTTCTTTCAAATTGTCTCTAGAGAAGTTCACCATTCCTCAAACTTTATGAGATCAAACTTTCTGAATGATAAAAGTTAAAGGTATACTATGTAACTTACCACTGCAGAAACTGAGAATATTAATTATTTCCTTTAAACACAAACGGGGAATGGGAAACAATGATACAAATGTGTTTTTAAACTAATTTATCATATGAAGTAACAAAACAGCTTTGAAAAATATACAAGTTCAATATTACAAGGCATTCTGGGACAATATTGGTAAGTAAATCATCTTATTACATTGCGTGCCAAATCCAGAATATCTCTCTCTATTTTTTATACAGATTGATATCAGTCTGGTTCCCACGTCCTCTGTTCCTCTGGTCCTCAAGCCCAATCAAATGTGATTGTGCAATCAGATCTGTTTATTTCAGTGACACATGTGAAACAAAGGAGCTCATTGGTCACCTATGATTTACAAATAAAATCTAATTTCTCTCATCTCAGATTAAGAGTTTAATGCTTCACTCATTGATTCTGCAGAAATCCGTAATGTGTGTCAAAATCCGTAATGTTTGTTATTTTTTACGATACAGTGGACCATGCGTGTCCCTGATTGGCTAATCCACCTGTCAATCACGCCCATTTGAAACGCAGAGATTCCCCAGTGACCAGACTCACATCTTCATAACGTATTGATAAGTGTGTATTCTGGATTCCAGGCAACTTATCACACCAGTTGATGTGCCAAAATGGGATATCGACCGAACCGATACCTTGGGACTGATATGCAATCCATCAAAATATTCAATATCAGTGTACTAGTACCAATACCAGTATCGTATTGGTGCCTCCCTGTCCACAGTATGGCATTAAACTTATCTACCTCCATGGAGTCAAGCAGGTGTTTCCACAAACCCAAGCTACAGATAAGGTCTATGGAGCTCTCACCGTAAGAATACATTTTTCAAGGTATAAAAACACCAAGCAGTCAAGCAGTTGATGGAACTGCCCCAGAAAAGTTCCATAGTCCACCTTTAAAATGGCAGAGATACGAGACAGGCGAGACAGAATAGATTGAATAGCAATATCTTTATTTTACTTCTAAAATGGTTAAATATCTTATTTTCCAGTCCATATAGTTCCTAGGAGTCAGGTGCCAAAGAGAAAGTGAGAGAAACACACAGCTGTTTGCGATGGAAAAAACTGTCATGTGTCCCCAAACAATAAAGATGTTGATTTTGAATTGTGATAAACACGGCACATCATGCTTAATGCAATGTGTAAGCTTTGGTGTCTGTCCCAGAGCTCTCCACATAAATCACAGAGATTCTCGTCCAGTTCTAGTAAAAACAAATGAGCCGGGTGCCACTTCAAAGCATTGCTGCGTTATGAGTTTACAGCACTGACTTAGAAAAATGTTTTAGCGGCTTTGGACTGAAGAGGAGGGGGCTGTGTCTGGCTCTCAAGCTAAACCTGCCAAGCCACTGTTCTGAATAGCTGTGTACATTTGTGATTTGGCTAACTGTGTGTGTGCTGTGCAAAAACCAGAACTGACAGCCTTTTGCCAGGGACATTCAAAACCACTGTGTCCACTTTAATACAGGTGTAGGTAGAGACGACCCGACCATAGACTGTATAAAGAAGTGTGACGTCACCTATAGAGTTTGGCTCCAGTCAAATGAAACTCATCGAGGCTAGCAGTTTTAGGGCCACGAGTATCATAGCAACCAAAGAGCCAATCTGGAGCAAAGCTGTTCCCGGCCGCCCCTCTGGATTAGCAGAGGACAGGCACTTAGCAACGCTCTCAGAAGGCGCCCGTTTTGTCTGTTATTAATGTCCATATCTTAAGTTATGGACACAATAGCAAAATAAAAATATCAGGATCACGTAGAGCGGGTTAATACAAACATTTTAAGATGTAAATGATGAGCCTGACAGCAGCAGTTACGGAGGGGCCACAGTTTTCTAATGCAAAGTGAATTAGAGCCGTTGGAGCCGGAAGCACACCCATAATCACTTCGTATTTGGAACGTGGTGGCTAGCAGGTTAGCTATGTCCATTTATATGTACAGTCTATGGTCCCAATCCAGTTTTTAGTGTTTTCTTGGCTCCCGATCCAATACAGATTTTTTTTATTACGGCTGTGCCTTTATAAAATTCCATGGTGAATTTCGGCCCAGTTGAACGAGTTGGCTCTTTTGAACAATTCCCCGACGTGAATGATTGGAATTGGATCTAATTTTTTAAAAGAACTAGGCTCATCACAATAAGTGAAATAAATATAGTACATACACAATAATACTGAAACCAAACCATAAAACAGAATTATCCCCCAAAAAGTATTCTTTAAGTACAATGCACAAACAGCAATAAATAAATAGCTGAATGCAACATTCAAGTTGTTAGTTTGTGTCTATAATGAGTCATAGAAGTTCATAAATCCACCATGGCACACACAATAACCAAACTTTTCGCACTAGTGCAAAGAAAAAGTTCTACGATAAATACTGACCTGCAAAAAGTATTGTTTCATCTGTCATGTACTGGACAATAAGTCAAAATATACTTTAAAGCAGCTCTGCTTGTGAACAAGTCTCTCCATGACCAAGCACTAAAGTCCATCTCTGACATGTTAGAGCCATATGAACCAACTCACACTCTGAGGACTTCAGGGACCGGCCTAAACCAGGACTAAACCAGGGCTAAAACAGGACTAAACCAGGGCTAAACAAGGGCTAAACATGGGAATCAGTGTTTCAGTTTTATGCAGCTAAAACCTGGAACATTCTTCCTGAAGATGTGAGACAGGCCTCTACTTTGACAATGTTTAAATCCAGACTCAAAACTGTTCTGTTTAGCTGTGCATATGACTGAAAGGATTTTATTCTGCACTCTTCTCTTTTAATGTTAACTTTATATAGATTATTTACTTTATGATTTGTTTTTTTGTGATTTTAATCTTATTCTGTAAAGCACTTTGTGTTACTTTGTGTACGAATTGTGCTATACAAATAAACTTGCCTTGCATATTTATAGTGACAGGTTTTATTATTCCTTTGCCTGAAAATTTCCACCGTATGGCATTAAAGTCATCTCAATGGAGCCAAACAAGAGACACCACCAAACCAGGTTACAGGTCAGGTCTGTGGAGAGCTGACCCCAACCATCATAGGAAAGTGTTTTTTTGTTGTATAAATGGATGTTAGATAAGTTTATATTATACTGTGTATTATCCCAAGCAAATAGCTAACATATACTCAAAAAAGTTGCATAGTGAGCTTTTAAATTGCTATGAGTGCTTGACGTCTTATGTTGGCCAAAGACTGAAGCGAAGACTGGCGAACACCAACACTCCAGACCTGTTTGTGTCCTTGCATTGACAAGGCCCAATACAATATTCAAAGAGTGTCACAGTCCATCTATTGTATACAAATATGATGAAAAATAACACCAACCTGTGTATGAATTATTCACAAGTCAAGAGCTTTGTTCCAAGAGGTCAAGGCCCATTGGAATGTGATTAGAATATGGCTTCTACTTATTGACTTGCATATTTCTGCAAATAATTTATGTAGTATGGGATTTGTATTCGTAAGCTTGTGTCAAAATCAAATTAAAATGGTGGTGTCAGGGTTGTATGTTGCCTAAATAAGAATGCATTGTATTTAGAACATACTTTACATTAGAATACACATGTCAAAGTGCTAAAGAACATGGTAAGAGAATGACCTATGCCTCCTTCTCGGTCTTTTCCAAAATGATTGTGTTCACATTGCTGTTGCTTTCCAAATAGGATGTTAGCATGCTCCATTAATTATGGTCCATTTCACTTGCTATTGAAAAACTGTCACCCCTTTCTCTGTAATTGCTGCTGTCAGGCTCGTCATTTTGGTCTTAAAATTGTCGTATTGACCTGTGCTACATGTTCCTAGGGTTTTTATTTCGGTATTGTGTCTGTAAATCAAGATAAGAACATTTATAACAGACAAATCAGGTGCCTTCTTTCCCCGAGGTCACTCCCTGTAGTGTTAGCAACAGGTTTCATTGACAGCATTGCTAAGAGTCCGCCCCCTGCTAAACCAATGGTGCCCCTGTAACTGCTTGCCTCAATGAACTATGGTTGACGTAACACTCACTTAGTCCACTTTAGTCTATGGTCTTCATTCATGAGGAAAGTTGTTTTGCTGTTACAAAGCGCTGTAGAACTTTCATCAGTCCTAAGAGATACTGACCTGCAGTAGTTATGGCTGCCCAGTCCGCCCTCTCCGTTGGGGTATTTGAGTGTGTTGTACGGGTGCTGAAACGTCTCATTCCAAAACAGACACGGTTTACCCCCATGCAGGCTGGTCACGTTCTGAAACCCTCTGTAGTCCTCTCCGTTCGCCGTGTAGCACTCTGAAAGAATAAAAAGAATAAAGATGATTAAAACCTGGCAACCCCCAAAAAGAACATTTAATAAGTTATAAATCAAAAGCTTGGATGGAGCCTTAAGCGTTTCAAAGACAACCACATGTGAGACCTGTTTTATCGAGAATCTGTTTCTGCTGAACTGTTTATTAAAATGTTTTGCAGCGATCATAAATGGTACAGTAAGAATAGCTGTTTTCTAGGCCGGGGATTAATCGATTTTCGCTGCAGCCAAACATGTACAAGCCTGATCCATCCTAGTATTGTTTTAATTAATGTCATCACACGTGCTGAAAAAAGCCTTCGAGATTTTCAGTAAAAGCTAACATGGCTTGAGTTTCCACTTTCCAGGAAGAGTATGACAACCATATGGTTGGGCAAGCGAGGGACGGGAGTGAGAAAGGCAGAGAGCAGGGTTCCCAAGGCAAAACAAAGGCCAGTGCAGGACTTTCTGTGCCCTAGAGACAAGAGTGAGATAAACAAGATGTGATGGGAGTGAGATGACGAGCCATCAGAGCCCGCCAGCCTCACGGGGGACCCTTTAGCGAGATTTAACCACCAACCAAGTCCATGTTTGATTGCATTATGGGAATAAATATTAATCCACAAGTGACATTGATGAATGCAGACCCCGACAAATGGTGTTTACACAGCAGTTCATGGAGTGTTCTCAGTAGTCCCAGTATGAAGATTATTTTTTCCAATAAAAATGGTACTGGAATTGGTAAATGATACTGGTGTCAGATATCGGCTTACAAATATCGGCTAAGTCGATATCCTGTTGAACCAATAACACTTTTTACTGGCCATAGTCATAGATGTCTCATAATGTCAAGTCTCATAATGTTAGAATTTTTATTTAAACAAAGTTGTTCTGTAATTACTTGAACGATAAAAAACATTTGGAGTTTCAGTTTTGTCCTATTTAATTTTAGTTTAAAGGAATTACACGCTGTTTTCAGTCTCTGCACTAGTATAGGTCAATATCAGGTAAAAGCGGCAGATACTTAACGCTACAATATTGAAATCGCTATCGGAACTAAAAAGGCTGGATTGGTGTATCCCTATAAAAATATATTAGCTTTCAAAATAATCGTTATTCATGTAGATGTAATATTTTATAAAGCCTTTAGGAGATCATGGACGCTATCTGCTGCTTTTAAGAGTTCTTACTTCACTGTGATTGGTTAACTCCACCTGTCACTGAAGAATATAACAGAGTCTGACCAATGGGAGGTCTAGCCTTAAAGCTGCACTATGAAAGTTTCTGGTGAAGTGTTTGTCACCCCGTTTGCCTTGTCTTAAAATGATATAGTTTTTTCTGGGAATGTTGTATAAACCTATCTAGCTTTCATTAGTTCAATTACTTTGTTTTATAGCAGAAAATATATTTGGTTTGGAGGAGTCACTTGCTTGTCTCCATGGAGATGGTTACGTTTTAGGCCATTTTGTGGAACTTTCCAGGCTAAACAACATCACCATGGAAAAAATAAGGTTCTTACCATCCACCTAAAACTACAAACTTTAAGTAACGAGTAAGAAACATGATGAACACACTAATAACATTTTCACATTCTAAGTATGGGGCACACTACATTCCATCATAAACAGTTATATACAGCGTAAGCATCGACATAGAAGTATTACAGGAGGTCACTATCAGGCCCCACTCTCTCCCATTACGCTTCAATCTGCCGCCATGTGACACTAAATGAATGGGTAGTTTTGAAATTCTTAAAATAGTTTCTTTCAAAAATGTCAAGAGAAAAATGCTACACTCTTCCTGTCAATCAAAGCAAAACACGGCGAAAACAAGGCGGACTTGTTTGGCCCGTCTCCATGGGGTCTCGTTGCTATGTACGTGGTTAGCCAATGACCAGAGCCTCTCATCAAACCAAGCTGTCTAGGGCCAGTATGAGGTAATGCATATGACAATCATTATGCTCCTCAGTCAAACAGCTGCGCTCCAGGACACTTTTTTTTATTTAGCGGACTTTAATACCTTTTACAGAAATGTGGGATTTTTGCCACACCAAATTTGCAATGGAGTAAACATATGGCTGCTTCTAAATTGTATTATTTATGTATTTATTCAAAGTATTTGGGAAGCGATGTTGAATACTATGTATCAAGAATTCATCGTCGACAGAAGCCATGAGCCGTAGGCATGGAAGACGATATTGTCTCAAGACTAAATAAATATATTCAGAAAATGTCATCAAATTATTTAATGCTAACAATATAAAAAAAGTTTAGAATACAAAATGCCTCAAGGGGTGCATTAAAAAGCAAAGTGTTATGTATTATGAAGCAAAAGAAATGGTACCTGTTGTCAACCTAGCTTAAACGCTCAGTGGAGGCAATTTGAGCTTTAACATAATCAGAAAAAAAACAATTATGGAAGGGGTATGGACTTTAAAAACATGGAGGATCTTCATGAATTGCTTCAATGGTAAACGGTTACATTTTTATATAGCGTTTTTCCACCTTCAAAGTGCTTTACATTGACACTGGGGGTGAGGGGAGTTAACAATGACAACCTTCATCTTTGGGAGCTGGAATCGCAACTTCAACCTGTGGGTCTGTGGATCTGACCGCTCGACCAATGATGTTTCCATTGAGAGCGAGAATTGAACCGGCAACCTTCAGATCAGTGAAGAAACAGCTACTATCACACCCCTCCTATGGTATCTATTGTCAACGTAGCTTAAATGCTCAGTAGAGGCAATTTGAGCTCTAACATAATCAGAAAAAATGTTTATTGTAGGCGTATGGACTTTAAAAACATGGAGGAGCTTCATGTATTGCTTATGTCACCAGTGAGAGCATTTTGGGCTCTAGATACAGAGGGAGATGTCACTAAAACATGCGCAAATGAATGAAGATATAACATAATTAAAACTTAAGAAATGCAGTTTAGACATTTTTATGAACTTAACACTTTACCGGAACAAATGTGTGTGCAAATATTTACGCTCATTGTAACACATTCTGGAGAGATTAAAAAGAAAGTTTTCTCTCTGTTTACATTTTTAGCGCCGGCAGCCACAGCAACAGAAAACACCGCCATTGAAAGTTTGGCAGCGGCACAAACAGCACAAACATGAGTCACGGCTCCACAAAACCAATGGTGATGTTTAGTACTCAGTCAGAGGAGAACATCAGGACGACAGGACCCTCACCACATCCCCAACAAGCTCGCTCCCTTCAAATATCACTCTCCAAAACAACCAGCACACTCTACCAAAGGAAATGAAACTTTCCTCTGGAGTGTAATAATGTTGACATGATACTAAAATTTCAAACTTAATTTCTATTCAAAGGAAAAGCCTCAAAAATCACATTGATAATACAAAACACTCTTTAGAAACGTGTCTAATCAAATTATACGGCTGGGCGACGTCCCTCATGTTGATCGATCATATATTCCTATTTAATTTTGACTTATTAAAGACAAATAGGAACGATATGGTATGAGATTTATTTCCTGAAGATAAACAAGACTTATGAATAGTCAAGTCCTCCGATGTCTGAAGTCTGCTCCAAACCACATGCTTTTACTGACAGAGTTTTGGCTGTAGATCTTTCAAGTACAGTAAAAAGATTCAAGCTGATCACTCATCATTACAAAAGACTGATTAAAATGTAATTAATAGCACAGCCTTGAGTAATTTTAAATGCAAAATAATAATATCCTTTATATTACCATGTGGTCCTAGACAAGTTCTGATACAGATAAAGATCATACAACAAGAAAGGTCTTATTTTATCATGTGACAATTCAGTATTACTACTTGTTCAGTAATTAATAATAAAGTAATTAAATATCCAATTTTGACACAAGTGTGAAGGTAATGAAGTACACATAGTAAAGTACTGTACTTAAGTAGAATTTGTAGGTATTTTTAGGTGTCTGTACTTTCCTTAAGTACATTTTACTGTTGGTACTTTTAACTTTAACTTCACTACATTTGAGAGCAGGTATCTGTACTTTCTACTCCACTGCATTTTTTTAAAAATTGGACTCAAAAGTAAAAAGTACTTTTCCTATGATTTTAAGATTTATTTTTACCATGTTTGTGATGACATCCTGACTAAAATTAGGATAAACACACAAAATACACCAAATTCATATGAAAAAATAATTGCCGATGACCAAAATATGTATTATTTTTGAATCAATATCTCTACATTCAACACTTTAACAAATTAACAACACTTGTGTGAAATACTTTTACTTTTTACTCTTAAAGTACATTTTTAAATCGGCACAAATACTTTTACTTAAGTAGATTTTTTCATGTGATACTTTTACTTTTATTTGAGTTACTTTTTACCTCTATGTCTGTACTTTTACTTAAATAATAAAATTGAGTCCCAAAACGAAGCTTCCATTTATCATGAAGAAGAGGAGTGAGTGAAGAGTGAGAAAACCATAATATACACAGTCCAAGGAGCATGCGCATAACAGAAAAGTATTTACACTAGTATTAGTATTGAAATGTACCAGAATATGTAGCATAAAGAAGTAGTTTTGCCCACACATGGTCTGCTTGGAACAGCTCACCACTTGGCTATCGTCCCTGCTCCACCGCAGCCAAGTGCTGTTTCCAAAACGAGATAGTAAATATGGCAGTGACTTGCTACCAGGAGGGGGCCGAGGGGGAGGAGACGTGTGTTCCATGTGGTTTCAAGGCACCATTTGTTTGCGGTGGGGAATGGGAAGTAGCAGATCTGTTTGGACTTAGAGATATAGGGAGGCCAACATAAAGATAAATGGGATGATTAATGAACCCTGAGGAACGCCACACATCTATTAAGCTATTAGGGTAAAATGGGAAAGGCAGGTTTTACAGTGAAGCAGCGTTGATGTCATGGCACAGTAGAATATAGGGCTTGTGGACCTTTATTTTTAGGCCTGTCATAATAACAAATTTTGAAGTGTGACATATTGCTGAAGTAAATATAGATGATAAACGATCCAAACCATCAAACAGAATCATCCCCCAAAAGGTATTCTAAATGTACAAAATTGTAAAAAATAAAATAAAAATGAACTACAATAAATACATGACAAAACACAAGAGTAGAGTAGTTAGTTTGTGTCTATAATGAGATATGGACGTTCATAATTCAATCTTCTGCAGCTCAAATCTCATTATGATGCAGAAAATTAACAAAAAAATTCCAATCTGTGCAAAGAAAAAGTCCCCATGATAAATATTGACTTCCAAAAATAATTGTTCCATGTGTCATGTATTGAAGGATAAGTTGACATATATTGTGACAGGCCTATTTATAGTTCTTGCAGTTTTATTCTGGTTATTGTTTAATCTTGGTTTAGTCTATTTGTGGTTAAGAACTAGTAATGTTGTAGTCTTGGTTTAGTTGTACTTTTTTCATTGATATTAAAAATTGGAGCACAAAATGTATATGGTTCAATTTGTTTGTTTATATGTATACATAAAATGTATATAGTGTATAGTTTTCAGTTTTGTGTACTATGTTTTTGTTGAAAAAAAAAAAAAAAAAAAAAAAAAAAAAAAATATATATATATATATATATAGATAGATAGATAGATAGATATATATAGATATATAGATATATAGATAGATAGATAGATAGATAGATAGATAGATAGATAGATAAAAGATTTTAGATTTTGTTTTGAACTGTTAACGGCCATGACAAGAGTATTATGTATTATTTTTGTTCTTTACAGTGACACCTATGAGCAACAGAAGCTTTGTTGAGTCAAACACATTTGTTATACATACAGTTATAATGTTGCTTACATATCATTAAGCGGAACATTTACTAAATAAAATGGAACTATTTTGGCTCCACTCTCACTTCCAAACACACCCAGCATCCCCTCTCAACTTGTCACCAGGCAACTGTTGCACCCTCGTCACACAGGCCCAGACTTTCTTGTGGTTTCATCATGGACCGTGATGAGAAACAGAGCTAACCGCTGCATGAAAGATGGGGGAAAGGCCTGGAAAAAAAAAAAAAACTATAAAATACATGCACATCTACAAATAGAAAAAGTCCGGGAAAATGGGAAGAAGAGGACTCGCCCCCAAAACCAAATGCTGCACCACCCGGCAACAAAATAAAAAAAATAAAAAAAAGCAGAGTGCAGTATAGCCAGTGGTGGAAGGTAACGAAGTACAATAGTAAAGTACTGTACTTGTACTGTAGAATTTTTTGGTATCTGTAGTTTACTTAATTCAGTTTTACAGCAGATACTTTTTCCTTTTACTTCACTACATTTGATGCATCCAATACTAGTATTGAATAATGGCTCCGATACTGAAAAATTTGCTGGATCATATATTGGTTTCCAAATATTGATTCAGCCGATATCCAGATTGGACGTATGTATCAATGTAGTTGAACTTTTATTTACACAAAGTTGTTCTGTAGTTACTAGAGAGATACATAACAGCTATATTTGGATAAGTTATTTTAATGTTTGTTTTAAGTAAATAAAGGCTGTTTACATTCTCTGGTATCGGTTGATATCGGGTATCGGCAGATGCGGTATCGTTACTGAAAAAGCTGGATCAGTGCATCTCTAGTTTGTATATGGTCTGGTTTAGGCCTATGGAATTGAAAAGAAACACACACTCCTGCTGTTCCTTCTGTAGCTGTAGCATCTATCAAACAAGTAAAGAAGTATCTGTACTTTTACTCCTAGTTTTGAGCACTATAGTTACTTTTTAATTTCATTTTCTATCAACAAGAAAATTACATAACATACAACATACATTACAAAAACTATGACTAATATATTAGTTGCAGTGGTGGAATGTAACCAAGTACAGGTAGTGATACCTTTTACTTTTACTTCACTATATCTGTACATCTGAGAGCAGGTATCTGTACTTTCTACTCCACATTTTTTAAAAGGCCTGAAAGGTAAAAAGTACTTTTCATCTGATTTGAGGTTATTTTTACCATGTTCCTGACTAAAGTTTTCGAATTCAAGCTTCGGCTTTAAGTAAACAAAAAAAACAAAAAACAAAAAAATCGATTTGTATTGCTGTTGACCAAAAGTATATCATTTTTAATCAATATCTCTAAATTGAACACTTTAACAAATGAACAACCAACCCTTGTAAAATACTTACTTTTTAGTCTTAAAGTACATTGTTAAATACTTTTGCTTGAGTCAGTTTTTTCATGTGACACTTGAGTGACTTTTACCTCGGTATCTGTACTTTTATTTAAGTAACAAAACTGAGTACTTCATCCACCACTGAATATAGCTGACAGAGCTCGCTAATCGGCCTGTTATTATATTTGTTGGGATTCACGGCTAATTGCTTCCACATTGTATCTTCAAATGGCAAACAGCGAGGGGGGGGGGGGTCAGAATGAGGTTTGAGTGGGGGGGGGTCGGTCATGTGACTTAAGGAACGCAAACAAACAAGTCTACATACAAATGAGTTGTGTGAACGCATCGGCGGGTCACATGCACACACTGCTCTATTTGTTGCGAGGGATGAAAAGCAGATAATTACAGACGAGGGTTGCAGAGGGTTGACATAAAGAGCTTCCTTCCATCTTTATTATAAGCCTGGGAGCTCTGACGACAGCGGAGAGGTTTGCTCTATGAGAAATACTAGCTCCAGCAAGGCCAGCACAATGTGTCACAAGATTACTGATATCAGACTGGTTAATACTCTTTCCATACTGCAAGAAACTAAATATAAACTATTACAATTCTCCAACTAACACAGAGTTTTGAAAAGTTAAAATGTAAAAAATGTCACTTTTCAGTCCATAGCTTTGACTTTGTGTTGGTTTAGTGCTTGTCTCCATGGTGATAGTTTTGTTTTGCCTGTTCCACAATATGACATTAGTCTATCTATCTATCTATCTATCTATCTATCTATCTATCTATCTATCTATCTATCTATCTATCTATCTATCTATCTATCTATCTATCTATCTATCTATCTATCTATCTATCTATCTATCTATCTATCTATCTATCTATCTATCTCTGTCTGTCTCTGTCTATCTATCTATCTATCTATCTATCTATCTATCTAGCTCTCTCTGTCTCTCTCTCTCTCTATCTCTCTGTCTATCTATCTATCTCTATCTCTCTGTCTCTCTAGCTCTATATCTATCTATCTACCTCTCTCTCTATCTATCTCTCTCTCTCTCTGTCTATCTCTCTCTCTCTCTCTAGCTCTCTATCTATCTATCGACCTCTCTCTATCTCTCTATTTCTCTATTTCTCTCTCTCTCTCGCTATCTATCTATCTAGTTATTTCCATGGAGACAAGGAATTGACACCACCACCAAATGTCAGATCTGTGGAAAGGCAAGTCTGCTCACAGTAAGAACACATGTTTGTATCAGCAATAAAAATGTCTGTAATTGTCTAACTGCAATATGGATTTGTTTTATGTTTTATATTCAAGGCAAACCAACCACATCGCCATGGAAATGGGCAGAGAGCATACCCCTCACAAGAAAAGGTTTCATAGTGCATATTTACTTTCGGGATGCACAGATACCGTGTTGAATATCAGTGCAGATCCATGGAAATTTGCTGGATTGGGTATCGACTCCAGAATATCAGTTCTGCCGATATCCTGGTTGGGCCTTGAAAGTGATGTAATAAGACTTTAAGACTTATTACTGATCATAATTGGTCCAGAAAGGCTCACAATGCAGCTTTTAATACAAAGTTGTTCTGTAGTTACTTACTAAATAAATAACAGCTACATGACACGTGTCTGTGCTATGTACTGACCACTCCTTTGAAGACAGTGAGGTACAGATCTTAGCCAAAAAAAAAGAAATGCTTTGAGTTTTTGTTAGGAAAGACAATCCATCTTTGAACAGGAATCATCTATCGTCGATCTTCTATTTATATCTCCATCCTCAGACCTAAAACAATAGAAAAAAAATTGGGCTAGCCAGTATGCTAATAGGTGTGAGAGAAGCCATTAGGGGCCTGAATGATTATCCTAAATATGACTGAACTGAATGTTTCTTTTACTAAGCTACATAACACATTTTGTCATATAATACTTCTTACTTTTAGGAAAATAAAGTCTATTTTCAGTGGTATTGGTTGCAATCTATTTGTACAAATGACAACACTCTACTCGATCTATTTGTACAAGTGACAACATTAAACGAAAGAAAAACACTTAAACGCTTCCAAAAACAACACACGAGGACGATAGGAAATGAAATGACAGATAATTAAAATGCAATCGTCTACAATATGGCTCCCCTTTACCGCGTCCTGGTAGCGATTACTGATGGTGCTCATTAATGTCACTGTACTGAGAACAGGGGCCAGGGCCGGGCCAAACCAGGCCAGATGTGGTGGGCTGTGGAGTCCTTTACTATGAGATGCAGCTGGCAACAGTTGAAGCCTGGTCCACCCGTAACAACATCCATTTCCACATCAAAACCACATCACAAGAATCTGGCCCGGGACAGATTGGAATGAGGCTATCCGGGCATGTGATACGCACTCAATCAAGGGAACGCCAACATTATTTGAAACATGCTTTTGCTTATTTTTGAATAGATGATACTTCAAATGTGTAGTTTTGTAGTTAACAGGAGAAGTAGTAGTAACAGTAGTGTAAGTGTTAGTGTTATTAGGAGCGGTTATTGTCACAGTGGTTTTACAGCACCTCAAGGAGCGAAGGGGTTTATTTGTTTTGGTAGTACTACAATGTTTGACTTGGACATAAAGAGAGCTGGACTTCTAATCCCATTGGTTTTGGTTAAATATCCAAGTTTTACAAAAAAAAAAGAAGTTATGAATAATAATACTTTATACTTCAGTTACAGTGGTGGTGTTGGTTCTTGGTGTAGAAACAGGCAACAATTTCCTGTTGGTTTCCTGTATTATCCATTTAACGACATACACTACCAGTCAAAAGTTTGAACACACCCTCTCATTCAATTTTTTTTCTCTTTATTTTGTCTACTTTCAGCATTTTATATACATACAGAAGACGTAGTAGCACATATGGAACTATGTAGCAAAGAAAAAAGGTAAATAGACTGTAAGTATAAATGGACATAGCTAACCTGCTAGCCGCTGTGTTCCAAATAGGAAGTGAACATGAGCGTACTTCAGGTTCCATCGACTCTGGCTCCAATTCACTTTACATTGAAAAACTGTCGTCCCTCTCTCTGTAATTGCTGCTGTCAGACTCGTTATTTTGGTCTTAAAATTTTCAAATTAACCCACTCTACATGATCCTGGAATTTTAATTTTCCTATTGCGACAAACAGACAAATCAAGTACCTTGTTTCCCTGAGGTCACTCCTGCTAGCATTAGCAACAGGTTTGATTGACAGTGTTGCTAAAAGCCTGCTCTGTGCTAAACCAGCGATGCGGGCGGTAAGAAGAATTACCTTCAACAGCCTTGCTCTGGATTGGGTCTTTGGTTGCTATGATACTCGTGGTTGGAATTCCTTCCTATGAAACTTGACTCCAGATTCGCCCCTATAACTGCTCTAGCCTCGATGAGCTTCATTTGACTGGAGCTGAACGCTATGAGTGACATCACAATCACTTAGTCCACTTCTTTATTCAGTCGGTGTAAATAACTCTGAAACATATTTATATTCAAAACCTCAAAGCAGCCTCCCTTTGCTTTGTCCAAAAATATTTAGTAGAGTTATTAAACTTTCTTTCTTTATAATTCCACATATCTTCCTTCATAAATTTGATGTCTTCTGTGTGTATTTAAAATGTAGAACTTAAAAACTGGTCGTGTATTCCTAGTGCTACTTCTATTTTGGTGCAGTTTCCATGTTACATTCTTGAACACATTTAATCATCTTAGAACAAGTGCAATAAACAGAAGTCCATGATGGGGGCGTTAACACAGGGGTTACTGCCTCTCACCTCTCACCTCCCCTTTAAGAGCTGTTAAAGTGTCCTCACGCAGGAGGGTCACAGTTAGCACTAGAAATAAAGCTGGGGAACTTCCAACGCTCTGCTAAAAAGCGCCTTTAACTTGTTCAATCGCTACACAATGACTCCTCAGTAGGATTTTACAGTCCCTACTTCTATTTCATGCTTTTGTCAAAGGTTGTAGCCCCCAGATAACCAGGCTGTAAAACCAAGGCTTCATTCAGTCCCAAAATAGACGACCTCACCGCTATTCCTCCACCACCTCCTGAGTTCACTTCCACAGTAGCCACAAACCAACCGAACCTGCCAAATTTGGGTAGCACCTATAAAACCCAGGCCCAGCTCATTCTAGTGTGCCCCCTATTATTTAAATCTGCAATGGAAAAGCTTTAATCTGCTGGAACTCATGGTGCACCGCCAGAAAAAGTTTGTTTGATCTCTGTTGTCGCAGTAAAGCATAAAGCATAAAAGATTTTTTGGAACAAATTGCTGCTGTCTGGTCTTTGATTTAGCATTATGTATCAGCGTGAAAAACAAAACATATTGGGAGAGAAACAAAGAGAATGCATTTGCTGGATCATGTGGGATGGGGTGGAACAAACCGAGCTTTTACTGCACAAAAGAGTAATAAAAGTAAATATACATAAAAGGCCCATGTTACACTATTTTCTGATCTATTTTATAATGTTTCCTCATCACAAACAGACGTGGAGTTGTCTTTGGTTTCATTTTACATGTTCAACACACAAACTCTGTATATTTAGTTCTCTCAAACTGAAAACACTCTGTTCCACCTTGTGATGTCATGTAGTAAAACAGGAAGTGCTCCACTGTGTTTTTAAACTCCATACACCTTCACAAGATTCACTTGGATAAATTAAACCTTGGAATATCCCATTATTAGACAGACTAAAATGGGATACTCAAACATGTATGAAATTGTTTTACTACTACTATTACTACTTTTAAATACTGTTGTAGAGATATTGAGCATGGCAAAATATCCTTAGCTGTACTAAAATAAAGATATTCCCTGTAAAAAAAAAAAAAAGTATTTTGAGATTCTTAAATTGTACTCCACCACTGGGAGAGGACATTGACGTCAAAGCAGCCCAGATGGACATAGGCACATTTGGTGGCATCACTGAACGCCAATGGAATGAGATGGGACAATTTTGCGTTAAGTTTGGCTTGAGTTCAGGCAGTGAATGATGGCTTGTGGGCCCAACTATGACGCAAAGGACGTTCAGGGACTCGTAGAACGCCCAAGGGGAAAAAAGCAGTTGGCAAAACGTCGACATCGAAGAACTGCCAATGAAACTGACAAGAGGGTGGACTTTAGTTTCCGCTAGATGTGCTGTCGAACGAGATTAAGGTAGTCGTGTAGGTTCTTGCAGTTGCTAACACCCTATCGCTGTGGCAACCTTCAGGTGAAAGGGTTAAATAAAGACGAGTTATCGCACATGGTTCACACAAGACAAAGAAACTGCTCTGACGCTACTATAAATGACAAAGTGATGGTACAGACTAGAGGTAGGCGAAGGTATTGTATAACATAATAGCCAAAAACTCCAGGAAAGAAAATAAACTCATGGGGCAAACTCTCAAATAAAGATCAAATGTGGTGTTTCTGAACTTATTTGGTTATTATAAAGCTTGAGAACAAATGCCAAAAACAATGTTACAGGAAAGATGTGCAAAATGTCCACAGAGATACACATAAGGCAAGATATTTGGTACACACAGTACGGTAATTCAAAGTGAAATTCAAATTCATTTTTTGGTGCAATACTTTAACCTAAACTAGGTAATATACAGCTGTTTTTAATATATATATTTAAGGTTATCAGGGAAAAAAATGTAGATAGAGTTCCAGACCCACTTGCAGCGAATAACTTAAGTGAAAGGCGACGCAAGGGTTAGAAATATGCTGCAGCCAACAGTAAAAACTTGATAATTCACATAAAATTCATGTAAAACCACACGCTAAAGAGGAGTTGATACACAAACACTGACCAACGAGACAGAGAGGGACTAAAACCAATTTTAAAACCAGACCCTGCTGATCGTTAACCCAGCCTTCAATTTTCATCTTTCATCTTTGTTTATTGCACCCTCAAAGTCTAATTTCCATTTCCCATGTTACAAACCAAAGGCCAAGAAAAGTTCAAGCTTGAAACATTAACAACACATTGCACACAACACAAAGACATCCAAGGGGACTTACAAATGCACACTCACTTTTAGTCTAAACATCTAACGCAGATCTGAATAGAAAAAACATGTTGATTTCAGCAAAGCAGCACTCATCCCATCTGGGCTCCCCCGTTGCCTTTGATAAGCAGAGGATCTAGAGGCCTGGGACTCACAACATGATGGCGCGCTCTTGCTAATGGCGGTATGCGCTCATATGGGGGTGTTTGGGACTTGCATGTTTTGCCTGTAAAAGGAAAATTGGAAAAATGATCTCTCAGTCAACTTGTGCTGTCAGGTCCCCTCTGATAAGCACATGCGCTGACAACATTAAGTCCTACCCACATCATTCCAGGATCTTTCTCTCGCTCGCTCTGTCGGTCTTTGTTTTTCTCTTCCTCTCTTTTTAGTTCTCTTTTTCTGTTCCTTGTGATGTCATGAAATAATACAGGAAGTGCTCCATTGTGTTTTTAAACTCCGTACGCCTTCACTTGAATCATCCGGATGATTTCAGGATCTGGAAAGGCCAATCTCTACTGAACTAAAGGTAAAAATGTAGCTGTTAACTTGAAAACTAACTCTTCATGACATCACAAGGTGGAACAGAGCATTTTGAGATTTGGAGATGTAGATGGACTAATACTAAAGGATTACTCAAACATGTGAATGAAGCAAAACACAACTCCAGGTACGTTTTGGAGGAGGTAACAGCATTATAACATGACTAAAAGCTTACAAGAGTCAGTTTTGTGTAATATAGGACCTTTAACAATGGAGGAAAAATAAAACCTATAAAAATAGTTATCTCAGGAAAATAAAAATCTCAGTCTCAAGTCTGAAAACTCATATTTGTCATGTTCAAAAAGCAGTGGGTTGATGTGACCTCATGAGCTCCCACCCTCTGTAACACAAGAGCTTTGATTCATATACCACATTATATACCACCTCATTTTGTATGGCGGATTCGTGAAGGGCACTTCAATATGACGACATATGAGAATTATTATTTCTTCTCTTTTCATCCATATTGAACTCAATATTATGCTCTCATCCCCTCTCTATTTTTCTCCCCTCCCTCTCTCTCTGTTTCTCTACAGCCCCCCGTTTCTTTATCCCTCTGTCTTTCCCTCCCTACCTTTCTCCCTGTTTCTCTCTCTCTATTTCTCTTTCTACCTGTTTTGTTCTCCCTTACCCTTTCTCTGTTTCTCTCTCTATCTCTCTCTCCCTGCCTTTCTCCTTGGTTCTCTCTCTGTTTATCTATCTCCCAGTTTCTCCCTCTCTCTCTCTCAGTTTCTCTCTTGCTCTCGCTTTCTCCATCTCTCCCTCCCCCTCTCTCTGTTTCTCTATTTCTCTGTTCCTCCCTTTCCATCTCTCTCCCTCCCTCGCTTTCTGTATTGCTTCATCCCTCTCTGTTTCTTTCTCTCTCTCTTTTTCTCTTCCCCCTCTCTTTCTCCCTCTCTGTTTCTCTACCCCTCTTTCTCTCTCCCTTCCTCCCTCTTGTTCTCTCTGTTTCTTTCCCCCTTCCTCACTCTCTCTCTTTGCTCCCTCTCTATTTCTCTCCCTCCTTCCTCTCTCTCCCTCACTCTTGTTCTCTCTGTTTCTCCCCCTTCTTCTCGCTCTTCCTCCCTCTTGTTCTCTCTGTTTCTCCCACCCTCTTCTTCTCTCTCTCCTTACCTCTTGTTCTCTCTGTTTCTCTCCCCTCTTCCTCTCTCCCTCCCTCTTGTTCTCTCTGTTTCTCTCCCCCTCTTCCTCTCTGTTTCTCCCTCTCTCTCCCTCCCTCTTGTCCTCTCTGTTTCTCTCCCCTCTTCCTCTCTCCCTCCCTCTTGTTCTCTCTGTTTCTCTCCCCCTCTTCCTCTCTGTTTCTCCCTCTCTCTCTCCCTCCCTCTTGTCCTCTCTGTTTCTCTCCCCCTCTTCCTCTCTGTTTCTCCCTCTCTCTCTCCCTCCCTCTTGTCCTCTCTGTTTCTCCCCCCCTCTTCCTCTCTCCCTCCCTCTTGTTCTCTCTGTTTCTCTTCCCCTCTTGCTCTCTGTTTCTCCCTCTCTCTCCCTCCCTCTTGTTCTCTCTGTTTCACTCCCCTCTTCCTCTCTCTCTCCCTCTTGTTCTCTCTGTTTCTCTCCCCCTCTTCCTCTCTGTTTCTCCCTCTCTCTCTCCCTCCCTCTTGTCCTCTCTGTTTCTCCCCCTCTCTTCCTCTCTCTCTCTCTTCTCCGTCATAAACCCGCACACTTGCAGAGTGAGAATAGAGAGGAGAGGTTTGGTTGGTGCAGAGATGGTCTTGATGTGGAGGCATAAACACACAGACCTCTTTGTTCTATTTACTGTTAGACCCAGAACCACTGAAGAACTGTTGTCTCCCACTCGTCTCATGCTCTTTAGATACTGTCCATGAAGTCACTCCTCCCACAGTGAACCTACCGCCACCAAATCTCTGCAGAATTAACGCTACGATAAATAATAAAAGGATTAAAACGTCCTATATTACACAAAATGGACTCTTGTGAGCTTTAAGCCATGCTATAATGTTGTTACCTGGAGTTGTGTTTTGCTTCAACACTTTATTATTAGTCTGTCTACATCTCCAAAGCTCAAAATGCTCTGTTCCACCTTGTGATGTCATGTAGTGGTAGTTTTCAAGTTAACAGCTACATTTTACTTTTAGATCAGTAGAAATCTGCAATGCCGGGGCTGAAATCATCCAAATGATTCTAGTGAAGGTGTATCCCTCCCTTTCATTCTCTCTCGCTCCCTCTCTCTCGGTTTCTCTCTCAATATCTCACTCTTTTTCTTCATCTTTCTATGTCTCGCTCTTGCCTTTCCATTTCTGTTTCTCTCTATCTCTCCATCCATCCATCTCTCTCGCTCTCTGTTTCTTTCTCTCCCTTCCTTTGTTTCTGTTTCTCTCTTGTGATGTCATGAAGTGGTAGTTAACAGCCAACTTTTACCTTTTGGCAATTCCATGGCCGAAATAATCCAAATGATTCTAGTGAAGGTGTATGGAGTTTCAAAACAGTGGAGCACTTCCTGTATTACCACATGACATCACAAGGTGCAACAGAGTGTCAATTTTAGACAAGAACTCAATCTAAATATGCAGGAATGTTTGTGATGAGGAAATAACATTATAACAAATCAGAAAATAGTGTATTATGGGCCCTTTAACTTAAGACTCTAGTACAGGGAGCAGTGAACAGGAGCTAAAAGTTTGGACAGATATCACTTGAGGAAAAACTCCCATCTCCAGCCTTATTCCAGCTGACCACCAAACTAGACGAGACGACGAGTTTAAACCTTTTCTCTCACACACTGTCCCAGAATGGAGCAGCCTATCAACAGAAGAAGTTTAAATCTCAACTCTGAAAACCTTCATAGGTCCATTTGCTCGTGTAACATCAAGTAACAAAGAAAAAAACTAAAGAAGACTGTTTATTTAAGCAGAAGTTTTGTGTGTGTGTGTTCAATGTAAAGTGAATAGGAGCCAGAGCTGATGGAGCCGGAAGCGCACCCATGCTCAATTCCTATTTGGAACGCGGCGGCTAGCAGGTTAGCTATGTCCATTTATATATACAGTCTATGCTGATGTGGTCAGCCTCTCTTCCTGTCCTCCAAACTGTGACGTTCCCTGACTCCCTCTCACCTCCAAACACCCTCTCACCCCAGATTCACGAGTTGTGCCCTTGACCCGCACACCTAGCTCACATAAGCCGACTTGAAAGCAGGACATAACACATAACAGAGGGTCGAGCCGTGAGGGAGGAAGACGAGGGCTGACGCTGAGCACACCTGTTTTCGATCGCCCTGTTTGCGCTCAGGTTAGCCGCTATCTGAGGAATGTAAATTATAAGGGGTTTGGTTTTGGGTAGGAGCTCTGTAGCAGTAGGAATAGAGAGCAGCCATTACCGACCCCTATTACCCCCCACCTCCTCCTCCTCCTCCCTCTCCTCTTCCCATGAACTACCTTTAAACCCACACTCGCAAAACAACCTCCTCTCTCTCTTTTTCTCTCTCTCCATGAACTACCTTCTAACGCATTCGCAAAATCATCTCCTCTCTCTCTCTCCCCCTGTCTTGCTCTCACCCTCTCTCTTTCTCTCTCTCTCCCTCCCTCTCTTCCTCTTTCTCTCTTTCCCTCTCCTTCTCTCTCTCTCTCCCTCCCTCTCCGCCCCTGTCTTGCTCTCACCTGCTCTCTTTCTCTCCCTCCCTCCCTCTCTTCCTCTTTCCCTCTTTCCCTCTCCTTCTCTCTCTCTCTCTCCCTCCCTCTCCCCCCTGTCTTGCTCTCACCTGCTCTCTTTCTCTCCCTCCCTCCCTCTCTTCCTCTTTCCCTCTCCTTCTCTCTCTCTCTCCCGCCCTCTCCCCCATCTTGCTCTCACCTGCTCTGTTTCTCTCTCCCTCCCTCTCTCTCTCTCCCCCCGCCTCCCTCTCTCTTTCTCTCCTTTTCTCTCTTGCTCCCCCCCCCCGCCTCACTTTCTCCCTCTCTCTTTTTCTCTCGGCCTCCCTCCCTCTCTCTGTGTTCCTCTCTTTCTTTCCCTCTCCTTCCCTCTCTCTCTCCCTCCCTCTCTCCCCCTGTCTCGCTCTCACCATCTCTTTCTCTCTCTCTTCCACTCTTTCTCTCTCCTCCCCCCTCTCCCCCCCTCTCTCTCTCTTCCTCTTTCCCTCCCCCTCTCTCCCTCCCTCTCTCTCTCTTCCTCTTTTTCGCCCCCCTCCTCCCTCCCTCTCTCTTTCTCCCAGGTCCAGGATGATTACAGGGTCCGGCCAAAAGAACACTCAGGTCGGATAAATAGAGGGAGAGTAGAAAAGAGGAGAGGAGGAGGAGAGGAGGAGGGATGTAACCTGCCCTGCAAAAGCAGCTAAAGAATAGCTTGTGTACCAGATCAAAAGAGCAGATTTTTTCCCTGTTTATTCATAACAGACTTATTATTAAGGAAAATAATGCACCGCAGACAAATGGAGAAATGGAGGACAGACAAGCAAATGAGTCAATACTGTCTGCCCAAAGTTTGAAATATCTATTTACACGGTTGGGTGCTTTTTAGACATAGTTTGAATAGTTTTTTACTTTTCTTGGAGTTAAGGGCTATAAACTGGTCACACAATGAAGGATTAGGAATGCATCGATCACAGACTGTGTAAAGAAGTGGACTAAGGGATTGTCACGTCCTATAGCTCCAGTTAAATAAAGTTCATCAAGGCTAACAGATACAGGGACGAATTTGGAGCCGAATTCCATATTTGGAATTCCGACCCTGAATATCATAGCAACCAAAGAGCCAATCTGGAGCGAGGCTGTTGAAGGTAACGCCCATTCCTGTCTGGTTTAGCAGAGAACGGGCGTTTAGTCGATGGAGTCGATGGAGCCAGAAGCGCGCCCATGATCACTTATTTGGAACGCGGCGGCTAGCACGTTAGCTATGTCCATTTATATTTACAGTCTATGGCACCGATACAATACTGGTACCGGATAATAGCGCTAATACTGAAAATTTTGGTGGATCGGCTATTGGCTTTCACAATATCAGTTCAGCTAATATCTCATTTTGGTCTAGGAATTGGTGTAATAAGACGATTTACTGGTCAAATGTCCTGTCACGATAGCACATTTTGAAGTACGATATATAGATGATGAAAGTATAGATAACACACGATAATACTGAAAACCATTACACCACTGACACGATCACTCTAAAGCAGGATTTCCCTCCAAATAGATTCTACATGTACAGTTTTGTTAATGAACATGAACTGCTATACGTAAATGAAACACTTAATGAGTCATAGAAGTTATTTATCCAACCCTCCACGGCTCAAATATTTTCATAGAACAGAAAAATAACAAAAAGTTCCCTACTACTACTACACAGAAAACGTACCCACAATAAATCCTGACCTCCAGAGAGTACTATTCCATTTGTCATGTGCTGAACGATAAGTCGACATAGTAATCATCATGACAGGCCTAACCAATGTTGGTCCAAAACGTCTCATTATATTAAACGTGTATTTTTACAACACTGTTCTGTAGTTTTTAAACACATTTGGATCATTCTTAACTTATAGCGTTCGTGTTTAATGGAAATAAATGCTGTTTTCAGTCTCTGTCCTAGTATTGGTCGATATCGGGTAATGGCAAATACTTAAAGCCAAAGTATCGACATTGGTATCGGAACAGAAAAAGCTGGATTGGATCAGTGGAGTTAAGTTCATGAGCTACTTGGCCTGTCACGACAACTGGAACAATACTTTTGGAGTCAATATTTGTCCTGTGTGCAGCTTCTTTGCACTACTGGGACATTTTTGATTATTTTTTGGTTATACGATGAGATTTAAGCCATGAAAAGTTGAATAAATAACTTCTATGACTCATTACAGATGCAAACTGAAGACTAAAGTGATTCATTCAGCTGTTTATTTATCACAGCTCAAGGTTTTTGTTTAAATATTGTAGATTTAGAATAGTTTTTGTGGTTTAAATCTGCTCTTGGGTTATTTTTTGTCAGTGGCATAAATTAGTTTCAATATAATCGTTTATTATCATCTGTATTTTCTTCATCGATATATATTGCACTTCAAAATGTGTTATTAACTGGCCTATGAGCAACTGCTGTTAAATGAATTAAGATCGACACATTATCTATGAGTCAGGATTTTGTCTGCCTTTTGTTATTCTAACTAATTTGACTTCTACTTCTTGGACAGGGAACCTTTTCTCAAGAGGATGGTATGTACAAAGAGTTCTTATCATGGTTAAATAAATAAAAAGAGAACAGGACAGAAGTGTTTGTTTAATTTTGAGAAGAATGTTTCAGTGTTGTAACGGAGTTGGCAGAGACGACAGTGAATTTTCCAAATAAAGGATCGATGATATATCGGGGATAATATCGGTATCAGTGATATCAAGGCAGATGTTTTCATGTTGTTGGGTCTATTTGTTTTTTGTTTTTTTACATATTTTGTTTAATTTTAATGGAAAAAGTAATGAAGCTAAAGAGGTGGCTCTATGTACTTTCCAGAGTATTTTCCAAAGTAATTATCCAATGAAATACCATTTGTTCTGTGTGTTTTGTGAACTTAAAGGTCCCATATTACACAAAATTGACTCTTGCGTGCTTTAAGTCGTGTCATAATATTGTTGCCTCATCACAAACATACCTGGAGTTGCATTTTGTTTCATTAACATGTTTGAGTAACCCTTTATTATTAGTCTGTCTACATCTTTTAAGCTCAAAATGATGTCAATGTGATGTCATGAAGTGGTAGTTTTTAAGTTAACAGCTCCTTTTTACCTTTTGTTTAGTAGAAATGGGCAATTCCGGGGCTAAAATCATCTAAATGATTCTAGTGAAGGTGTATGGAGTTTAAAAACACACCGGAGCACTTCCTGTATTACCACATGACATCACAAGGTGGAACAGAGTGTTTTCTGTTTGAGAGAAGAACTCAACCTAAATATGCAATATAATAATAATAATAATAATAATAATAATAATAATTATTATTATTATTATTATTATTATAGGAAGAAGAAGAAATAAAATATATTATACAAATTCAAATAAAACCCATATTAAACAATCCCTCCTTCTCCCTATTTTTCTAACTGCTCATTTTAACCACTTCTATATGTGAATTTGATAACGTCATACGAAGAGCTTATAAAAATAACTGATCACTCGTGAAATCTGTAGAGCACGTTGCGTTGCATTGATCTCCATTTGTGGCCTTTTAAAATATATTGGGCTGTCCAGCAAACTAGCAACAGAAAACAAAGAACAAAATACACAAGGCATTACTGTCAGCTTATCTGCAAATGATCTGACCACCAAGGCAAAACGCCATTACACATCAGAGCTCCCAGGCCGAGACGAGGCCCCGCTCTGTAATCGTTTCCTTCACAAATACAACCACGTAGTTTCTGGAAATTGGACTTAACTTGATCAAATGTCTGTCAGAGTCTGAAAGCCATGAGTATGTGATTAAATGTAACCAAAGCAGACCACTAAAGGAAGTCTCCCCTCGGCCGGACAGGACGAATAAACCAGCAGTCAAATGAACGCAAATAATACATGTTAAAGCTGCACTATGTAGCTTTTCTGGTGTAGGGTCCGTCACCTGCTTGTTTCCATGGAGATGTCATTGCTTTGCCTGGAATATTCCACAGTACTTTTTGTCCAGTTGACAGAATTTAATTTTTCTTTTAGTATGTTCCCCAGTATGGCATGAAACATATCTATCTCCATGAAGAAGCAGGTGATGCCAATTACAGGTCAGATCTGTGGAGAGGAGAGCCCATTTACAGGAACAACACATGTTTGATAATGTTTTGTTTGTTTGTTTGTTTTTTCTTTTGCCAATAAAAACACCACAAATTGAAAAGACTGTACAGCATTTCAAAACAAGAACAAGAAGGTACTAGAAAAGTTACACAGTGGACTTTTACATTTAGACACATTACAGACCTTATAGAGCAGTGTACACGTCACAAAACATGAAGTCAAAATACCAAAAAATACTAAAACTTGTATTGGAAGTAGATACTCATTTCTGCATTGATTCTAGCTAAGCTGGTCCTTAGTATCATAATCAAGAAAGTTTCATGATAAACTGTAAAATTCTATATAGAGCTTTTCCACCTTCAAGACTTAAAGCACTTTTGTTTCATTCACACATGTTTGAGGAGCAGTTTATTATTAGGCTGGCTAAAATCTCCAAAGCTCAGAAGCTCCTTGTGATGTCATGAATCGGTAGTTTCAGGTTAACAGCTACCTGTCACGTATAGTTTAGTAGAGATTGGCAATTCTACGGCTCAAATTATCCAAATGATTCTATTGAAGGTGTATGGAGTTTAAAAACATCATCGACCACTTCCTGTATTACCCCATGTGTTTTCTGTTTGAGAGAAGAACCTAAATATGCAGGACTTGTGTGTTAAAATGTGTGAATGGAACAAAACACAACTCCAGGTCTGTCTGTGATGAGGAAACAACATTATAACATAGATCAGGAAATAGCGTAATATGGGACCTTTAAGTGTTTTAGCCAAGAGCACAACAACAGTGTTCATCTGTGGGAACCGCCAACCTTTGGATCAGTGGACAAACACCAGTGACATAAACCATATTGTTGACCTTTTATTGATGATTTCAAAGTGGCTATTTTTGAGTTACGTTAGCTATAGTTTTATTTTTCTTCCCCTGAAAATGTGCATTGTTCAGGTCTTTGAAACGCTGAAACTTTTTTGCCACAAAGCCAACTCCATCCTTGTTTTGTCTGTGTTAGTAAAACGCAATTGGATATTGGCTTGTTCTGTCATATTCAATTTTTGACGTAAAAATCCCCAAAGTACGCACACTCCCACATCAAAGTACTTTTACATAATCTTTTGTCACAGCGAAACTGGACAAAACACTGAACGCTGGAAACGTCCTTAATCGCTATCACCAAAGGGCAAAGTCATTGTCGTTTTTTAGAGTGCAGTCTTTTAAAATCTTTCCGTCACGTACGTTGCCGCTGTGACCTGGTCAGAGTGCGAACAAAGCCCGCAATTCTCCTGTATCAGATCACAAAAGCTCCTCAGAAACCCACAACAGAACGTACTTCCAAGCGCACAATAACAAACGTGACAATAGGCCGCCACAGAAGGGGACTACACTGTTGGCCATTCAGCCCCCTTTTAAGAACCTTGTCTCCAGTTCTCAATCTTGACTGCAAAAGCGATCCGATTTCACTGCGGTTTTTGCTTCGCGATGGGAAGCGCCGCAGTAACCGGGAACCAGATGGTAAAAGAGACGCGGGGGTATCCCAGTGGCCCCTCAAAAAAAAAGGAGGTGGAGGGGTCCCAAAACGTAGCCTCCATTGAAAGTCCGGCGTATTGCGTTTCATGGCGGCGTTCGGCTATGACCGGTCCTGGGGTTGTTGTTTGGGATGGTGCCACGTAGGCTGCTGGAGGGTTGGGATGTCTACGCGCACCTTGGGGAGTGGCATTCACCTCCAAATGCGGGACAGACAACGAAATGGAGGCCTGGGCGCGTCTTGGGTTTCATCCCTTTTCAGCTCCAGTCTCTTTCAAAAGTGCAAGGGGATACGAAAGGCTCCACGGCTCGCAGGACAATGGATGTTTGTGTGAACGGTTGACTGAGATGTTCTTGTGAAGGCCCGGCTGAGAGCTGCTTAAGCCCACAGTGGCCGTATCACTGCTTCGGTTAATGGACACTCATTTCCATTTTCTTTTAGGGGAGAATGACAATTAGGCTTTTACCAGAACAAAAGATTCAGGTGGAATCTGATCTTGAACGAGCGAATGTGCTTCTCCTAATGTGAACTAAAAACTGGAACATTCTTGGGAATCTGTCTGACAATGACAATCAATGTGTTTTTGTATTATTTTAACATTAAATCATTGTTAGTGCTTTGGTAAATTGTTACATTTTTATAAAGTGCTTTTCCACCTTTAAGGCACTCAAAACGCTTTACACACATTCACACACACATTCACAAACACCAGACTACAAAGACACTGAGAGTGAGGTGGGTTAAGTGTCTTGCCCAAGGACACAATCACAGCATTCATCTGTGGGAGCTGGAATCACACCACCAACTTGTGGGTCACTGGATCTGACCATTGAACCAATTATGTTTCTTTTTTTATATCGAGAGCGTGATTCGAACCGCCAACTGAACTACTGTTGCCTTTACTTTATGTAGCGATGAAAAAACTTCAAATTTGGAACATATCTCCATTTGGTTTTCTTCTTCTGGGTTAAATTGAAATTGGCTTAGTAAATGTGAGAATGAAGTTTATTCACTACATAAGGGTGGAGCTTAAAGCTGCACCATGTAACTTTACTGGCAGAGAGTCCATCATGCACTGGTTACATCTTTGCTTGGAATGTTCCACAGTTTGGCATTAAACATCGACCTTGCATTCAATTGGAGATGGTTTTATAACTTAAAAATACCTTGTCCTTGTACCTTAAAAAAAAAAAAAAGGTTATATTTGTTTATAATATTACGCTGTTTGTTTTTGTGTAAGGGTGGGGGAAAATGGAGATATAAAATTGCAAAAATATTGTGTCTAGAAAAATAAAAAGTATTTGTAAATCTTTAAAATGTAATAAAAATAATGTAATAAAATAAGTCTAAAAAAAACAAAAAAAAACCTTGCAAACTGCTTGTCTCCATGGAGATAGATAACCTGTTTGTAATGACAGCTCAGTAATGCATACTGTGGAACATTCCAAGCAAAGCAACAACATCTCTATGGCGATAAGCAGGTGACGTTCTTTCCACTGTGCAAAGTTCCATAGTGTATCTTTAACATTTAACTGTCCAGTGTTGATGCAGTATTCTACAAGCTGCTGTTGACCTGTTAAAAGCTTCCACATTAGTCAAGTGTTTCATTTTTTTTTTTTTTTTGTATTTTTCCACCAGCACATTGAGATGGCTCCTCCCTGGATAACTACAACTGAAGAACCAGCTTTAACCCTGGCCACTGTCGGAAAAGATAATTGATCCAAGCTGTTTTGAAGATGCTCTGAACATTTCGCAGTCACGGATCCTTAGCGCTCCCACTCTTGGCTTTGTTCCTGTGTTTGCTGTCCACTTAGCTCCCTCTGCTCTGTTTGCTCCGTCCTCTCGCCCATGTCCACTCCGATCGCTCCCGTCTGAGGGCATTTCCTTTGGGGAGGCGACAATTTGCCACAAGCCGGTGCAACTGGACAGAAACCAAGCTAGCAAGCCCTGGAGCTGAGCAGCCAAACGACTTCCCTCTTTATTTTGGAGTGGTTCACATTATCCTCCACCGCACTACATCAGAACGGACCCGGCCCAACCATAACTGCTGTATAAAAAGCATTCCAAGTTCACCGGGCAGGTCAAAGTTTCACACAGTAGCAATTCAATACTCTGCCCCGTGATGTTCCCTGGTTACGCTTTTCCAAACAAAAAGAATTGAGTGACACCACATAACTGCATGGTTGCTTTGAAATGTTGGTCTATGGAGATTTTTACAAAAACACCGTTCCCGTTCGCGGTGAGGTGCTTGGGACGGGTTACAAGTTGAAATCAAAGGAAGAATAACAGCTCATTTACCTCAATTACAGCCATGTCAGACGTTTTATTAATAGTTCAATCAAAAAAAGTGGAAGCCAGGAAGGATGGAAAGTGTACTAAAGCCCATCCAACCGACCCTAAATGATTCAATTTGAAAGATAGAAACAAAAAGCGGTCCAATTGTGCTTTTAGGGAATTGCAAAACAGCTCTTTGCGTTCTGAACAGGCCTGTAGCGCTATAACATGGTATTTTAATTCTGCATTATTACACAAATCCAATACTGAGAAAAGGAATAGTCATATTGTTTATCTTAATGCATCGCTGGTTTACCCCCCGGGACACTTCGCCCTGTTTTAAAATTCCATTCTCTCGGATCCAAATAGAGTGTTGATAATGAAAACAATTGTTCGCCAGAGTTAATATAATTCATAAAAGAACATAAGGCTTGGTGGTATTTCATTACTTTTCTGGCTCTATTAGATCTATGCGCTCGCCTGGAGTGGTTCTGAGATGATGGGGAATGGCAGTCCGTCTCAGTGTGTAGGTTCACTCCTGCATAGGTAAATGTCAGGGTACACGAAGCAGTCTTATACAGTGTCATGGGCAAAAAACAAAAGTGTCCCTGTTCACCAAAGCTAAGAAAGTCCATACAAGTGACTTAAAGCTGCACTGTGGAACTTGGAAATAAGAAGATGATCTGTTGGAAAGGCAGTGGATGAAAGTAGCTCAGTTGGTAGAGTGTTCATCCACTGATCCCAAAGTAGGCGATACAAATCCTGCAGTCGACTTAAACATCATTGGTTGAACGGTCAGATCCAGTGACCCACAGTTTGGTGGTGTGATTCCAGCTCCCACAGATAAATGCTTTTGTTGTGTCCTTGGGCAAGACACTTATCAGCTGTAGGAATAACATGAAACAGGTGTAACTGCTCGCAATTGTAAGAGAAAGACACAACAAAATCAACTGCGGCTATATTCAAGACCCTGACAGTAAAATGGCAAAAAAGGAGAGGTGACACTAGTAGCTGGTAGAGTGTTTGTCCACTGATCTGAAGGTTCACTGGACAAAGAATCTTGATCCCACAGAGTTGTTGTGTCCTTGGGCAAGACACTTAACCCATCTCTCCTCCATTCTCTGCATATGCTGGAGTGTGAATGAGTGAGTGGTTCATTCATGTAAAGTGCTTTGAGCGCCTTGAAGGTGGAAAAGCACTGTAAAAAAAATGTGAAAATTCCAGGCAAAGTAATAATCTGTCCATGGAGACATGCAGGTAGCAGCCCCATGGTAGACCTATAAGTGTCTACCAGTTGTAGGATTAACATATTGTCCAAAAATGTCAAAGGTTTTGGCCATGGCCGCTCACTCAGGTTCCAGAAGTAAATTTTCCATAATTTTTTTCCCATTGATTTTCGAAAATTTCAAACATTAAGAGTTCAAACACATCGCAGAGGCTTATATCCACAACATGGTTGTTGTGAGTTCAAAAAGGCAGCTTAAAATGCAAAATTCAGCGAAATGCTTCAGAAACAGATTTTAAATAAAACAATACGTCTTGTGGTTTTTAGTTACCACATAGCTGATTATAATTGAGCAAGCTTTCGAACTTTAAATATATATTTTTCTGGAAAGATTAGGAGAAAAATGAATGGGAAATTTTGATTCATAACCATGGGGTGGGCGGTCGGTGTTAAGCTCTATTCCTCATTATCATGCAAATCACAACATTTTAAGTTCTGTCAGTTTATCAATTATAACAAACTGAACAAAGAACATGACAAAGAACTGCTTGCAATGTAAACGAAAGACAACAAAATAAACTGTGGCTGTCTCAACATTAAATGAAAAAGAGAGATGACACTAGTATCTTGTGTGAAGCAGACCTCCTCCAGCACTACTGGGCCCATGAACGCCGTCTGCATATAAACACTGTTTATCTGCCGTGGACTCTTGTGCATGCTGCCGACTGACAACTTAATTTCATGTTGTCAACAGAGCCCGCCTCCACAGATCAGACCCAGAACTCAACCTCAATCCACTCTTCACAGACACCTCTTCTGCCTGTCACAATAACTAATGTGAAAGGGTAACACCGTATACTACTACAGAAAATATTACGATAAATGATAATATTGAAGAGCACTTTGCCACATTAAGCCTACAGCATGACAATCTCAGTAAAACCCTGTGTAAACGAAGTACATTGTAAATGAAATGAGCTGCTTTATTAATTATTTGACCCTATAAACTCTAATTTTAACATATTAGAGATGAGACAAGGAGGCTCATGTCTGTTTAAGAAGCCACAGTTAAAAACATGATCACTTCCTATCCTATTCATTTATATATACAGTCTATTGTTATAATGAGCAAAACAAATGAAAATAAAGAAATTGGACAACTTTAGGCCAAAAACATGATCTAAACAGAGTAAAAATGCATGTATCGTGGATTATGGCAAGATTATGGTAAAAGGTCACATTTTTACATAGCGTTTTTCCATCAATGAACCACTCTCCCATTCACACATACATTCATACATCAATGTTCACAGACACTGATACACATGCAAATAAAAGGTATAAAAGACATGATAAATATTTCACATTTATTGAACAATGAGTCAGGAATAATCACTATGACAGGCCTGTACATACACAGCTATTGGGTTGCTCATGCCCTGAGGTTACTTCCCTCTCTGTACCTGCACCACCATCCCTCAACCTTACTCCGGATCTGCCTGGCTGCTTTGCATGCTGGGTCATCAGATCAGCCACTGATGCAGGTGGTGATTTGTACAAGGTGAGAGAAAAATGAAAGAGTTCAAGACGGTTTTAGAAAAAGAAGCAGAGAATGACACAGACAGAGACACTTTGATCTGACTAATATGAAGTTTTGAACACGACAGGGCTAGCTCCACAGTGGCACGGTAATAAGCATGATTATGTTTATAATAACTAGCTCTCTTTCTGAATACAGTCAGTGGTTTTGTGGGCGGTGCCTGTCCCGGGTGCACACGGAAAAGGGTGTTACCATGGAGTTGACCTTACCATGCACCGGGTCAACAGGAAGTAAACATACAGATTAAAGGGCTCATATTATGCTATTTTCTGATCTATGTTATAATCTTGTTTCCTCATCACAAACATTCCTGGAGTTGTGTTTTGTTTCATTCACACATGTTTAACACACAAATCCTGCATATTTAGTTCTTCTCTCAAACAGAAAACACTCTGTTCCACCTTGTGATGTCATGTGGTAATACAGGAAGTGCTCCACTGTGTTTTTAAACTTCATACACCTTCACTAGAATCATTTGGATGATCTCAGGCCTGGAATTTCCCATTTTTACTAAACAAAAGGCAAAAGGTAGTTGTTAACTTGAAAACTACCACTTTGTGACATCGCAAGGTGGAACAGAGCGTTTTGAGCTTTGGAGATGTAGACAGACTAATATTAAAGAGTTACTCAAACAACAAAACACAACTCCAGGTGTCTTTTTGAGTTGGTAACAGCATTGTAACATGGCATAAAGCTCACAACATTTGTGTAATATAGGACCTTTAAACTGCTACACCGAAACTCCCTAAAAAATCCCCATGTCACCTGAGGGCGGAACTTCTTCTATTATTCTATTGCAACCCATTTTTAAACAGTTTTTTCCTATTCACCTGTGTTGCCAGGTCTAAAAAACAGACAACGCTAATTTAGACCTAAAGTGATACCAAAAACACATTCATTTTTTCTTTTACTTTCCATTTGTGCATCTGGGTGGCACAATTTTTCCCTCAAACGCAGCTGCTAAACAACAGCCTCTTTGTCGACTTTTAGAGGTTATGCTCGTAAATGTTGATTTTTGCCAATAGATTTTTTCACAATCAGGTTATGTTAGGGTTAGGATCAGGGTATGGTTTAGGAGTAGAGAAAGTTTAGGGGTTTGGGATAGTTTGCTAACTGGGTATGAAGAGATCACAAAAATACTGCCAATGTCACTGAAGTATTTGCTGTAAATACATCGGCTGATTCTCTGCCTGTCCCAAAGATAAATCTGATAAACCGGCCAACCAAAGACAGAGAACACAGCCATCAAAAAAATAAACTGACAAGCAAATCAGGTTAAGCAAATCAGCAACACAATGGTACTCGAGTGGCGTTTGACATGAGATGAGGAAACACCATTAATAACGACACAAAGACAGAAATAACGGAAGAAAATGGTGCCACAGGTGCAAGGCCTAAAAAACACCACGAGTATCATAGCAACGGGGAAAGAAGGAGCCGGATTTGTCTGTTATTAATGTTCATATGCTGAGTTACGGACACAATAGCGAAATAAAAATACCAGAATCAGGTAGAGCGGGTTAATATGAACATTATAAGACCAAAATAACAAGCCTGACAGCAGCAGAGAGGGGCCACAGTTTTCCAATGTAAAGTGAATTGGGGCCAGAGTAGATGGAGCTGGAAGTGCGCCCATGATCACTTCCTATTTGAACCGTGGCAGCTAGCAGGTTAGCTATGTCCATTTATATATACAGTTTATGGTACAAACAAACATGTTCTGAAATGTGCTCCTTGTATTTGTTTTTCAGGTTCATATTTCTGTCTTTCAATTGATCTGGAAGCAGTTAAAATTTGAACAAAACTGTCTATATCATAAACCGCAAATCTAATCACAATGCTTGTTAGAAAAATTGCACTTGTATAGCTATTCTGCCCAAACTGTTCAGGGTTACGTGGTATTTTGATCTTTCTTTAACAAACCAAATTGGTACAGACTGCCTCTTAACGCTTCCCTGCATCTAAACTAAATAATATTAATTTTGTATTAGTTGAGCAATAACAACATAACCGCAAAGCCCAAAGGAAAACAGCAGTGGGACGAAGTAAATGAACTCTTTAACCTGTTGTGCAGTAACTGAAATCAACAGCCATAGTTTACGCTTTCGTACTAAACAAAAAACAACCCAGAGAATTCCACTGAACACTAACGAGGACGACATATGGGCTCGCATGGAACTGATTATGCACAGACCCAGCACTGAGGAGAAACACAGTAACTGGTTTTATTGTCAAAACAAACAAGTTAATCCACATATCAAGTAAAAGATTGTGGCCGTTTGGTTATAATAAAACATAATATGGTGTGTTGGCTTGGCCCATACTTGCACATTGTTCATTCATTCTTTCTTTGTTTGGGAAATTTTCTTCCAATAGCTGTTAACCACGCGGCATAGCACAAATGATTTAGACCTGCAGTTTTGGAGTACACTGTCACGCTCACAGCAACATAGTACTGAATACTCCACACCAACAGGTAGGGTTGTTCTGTAAATCAAAACTAAATAAAATAAACTACTAATCACTAAAAACGAGATACTAATGGGAAAGAATGATTTTTAATTTGTCTGGGATCAAAATACACACTTTTTTTTAAAGATGTGAGAATAGACTGAATAATAGGAGTGAACTAAGGGAGTGTGACATCACCCATAGCGTTTGAGGCTAGCAGTTATAACTGATAATCTGCAACCAGACACCATATTTGGAAATCCGAGCATGAAACCAAAGAGCCAATCAGCAGTAACGTTGTTGAAGGTACACGCCCCCTTTCATCCATCTTGCACCGCTGGTTTGGCTGGGGGCGGGTGCCAGATTGGTCTGTTATTAATATTCATTCACTGCCCGGCCCAAAAAAAAGTCGCCACCTGGATTTAACTAAGCAAATAGGTTGAGGTTGCAGCATTTGGTCAGGTCTAGGTTCAGCAACAGTCTGTGCTCAAAGAATGAGGTCAGCTGACACCTGAATATACTGAGTGACCAGGTTATTCCATCAATGGATTTTTTTCCCCCTGATAGCACGGGCATATTCCAAGACGACAATGCCAGGATTCATCGGGCTCAGATTGTGGCAGAGTGGTTCAGGAGCATGAGACGTCATTTTCACACATGGATTGTCCACCACAGAGTCCAGACCTTAACCCCATTGAGAATCTTTGGGATGTGCTGGAGAAGGCTTTGTGCAGCGGTCAGACTCGACCATCATCAATGCAACATCTTGGTGACATTGAAGAAGCAAAATCGAAACAATGCCACAGTAAATGAGTGCCGTAATCAAAGCTAAAGACGGAACAACGAAATATTAGAGTGTGTGACCCTTTTTTTGGTGGCGACTTTTTTTTTGGCCAGGCAGTGTATCTTGATTTAGGGGCAAAATAGCAAAATAAAAACACCAGGAATGTAGAGTATGTAGGTTTAATATGAACATTTTAAAATCAAAATGACAAGACTCACAGCAGCGATTACAGAAAGAACGGTGACAGTTTTTCAATAGAAAGTGAATTGCAACCAGAGCTCGAAGAAACCACTTTGCGCTCATGCTCACTTCCTAACTGGAGTGCGCCGGTTAGCGTGTTAGCTATGTCCATTTATATACACAGTCTATGGATGTGAGTCTTTTCATCGGTGAATCTCCCTGTGCTCAAAAACAAATATGACAGCTAACGAGGAAAAAAAGACAGGAAAAAAATATCAATGGGAAAATGAGCCAATGACCAATAAGCTCCTTCGTTTTCACACGCGCCGAAAAGAAATGAAAGAAAAACCAATCCGGACGATGATGTTTTTTATCCCTCTGTATAAAAAATATAGAGGGACATTCTGGATTTGTCAGGCAAGTTTTTCAGAGTTTGAAAATGAGTGAAATTAGTGAAAAACGGATTCTACTATGAAGGAGGTGAAGACAGGAGTTCACATATAGCAACTTATGCTTGTTAAAAAAGTGTGTTTTGTCTTCATTTTGGTATCAGTATTAAATAGCAAATCGATTTTAAATGCTAGTACGTTGACATCATTACTAACAGGTGGCGTGGGGGTTATCGCTCAAAGCCCTGACAGACCCCTATGAGATGAAAGAACGACAGTACATCATGTGGACAGCAGGTTAGCTTCTCCTCTGAGTGGTGCTGACAGCTCTCCATACCTCCAAAGCTGAAGCAGGTCCTCATTACGCCGCGACGTCTGCTTCTTTTCACCACGCGTTTGGGTAAATAGATTCAATGTGATATGTCAGGCTATGAAGAAAGACTTTGGACATAGCTCAGCACTGTACAATGGGAATAAATGTCATATGGCTGGAGAGGACTCATAAAATACATTGCAATATGTATATCTACAACTGCGGTTTAGAGCATATGTCTGTGGCATGATAAAACTTTTATATATTGTTTGAAGTAATGTAAGAAGAATTTATACGCTCGTGTCGTCTCTGTACAAATGTGGTGCAATGCAATTTCAATTCAATTTGATTTATATAGTTCATTTAAAACTACTTCAGCTGACCAAAGTACTTCACATAAATACTCAATAATAAAAGTGAATCACCACCAGAATACACTTTACCTGTATATTTACTGTTGGGCATATACCCGTAGTGCAGTCAGTTAATTTACCTCTTAGCTTTTGTTGCATTTTTGTTTCATCTTTCTTACTTTGTGTTTTTACTTTACATTGTGTTTGTACTTTATTTCATATTTTATCTTACATTTTATATTACCATTTTGACATTGGTATACTACTGTTGCTGTTCTTGTACTTTGTTGTTAAAGAAGTAATGATCCCCTTTGTGAGTCAAACCAACCACCCTAGACGCTTCCTCCAGCTCCTCGCATGGGACCCCAAGGCGTTCCCAGGCCAGCCAAGAGACACAGTCCCTCCAGCGTCTTTAAAATTGCAATACGAGTTTTTCTTTTTCCAGTGTTTACACCTTAAATTCTCAATATTTGGATCAGATTGAGTTGACTTACTTGCTCAGCCTAATCTTCAAGACACATCCAAGTAAAGATTATGGCAAATGCACAAAGACACAGTAAAAACATCACATATTAGGTCCAATCATCACAGCACAGAAGCTCACCAGGGCTTGGACGATTTCTATCTTCATCTCTTAAACAGGGAGCACCACAAGAGCCACATCTGAGGCCTGGACCCTACACGCTAATTTCCCAGTGTGCGCTACCCCCCTCCAGCTGAAAGGATATGGCTTAGCTGTACACCAAAGGCCCTTATGCTAAAGTCTTCAGGAAAGCCGCACTCTGTCAACATCTCCCCGGCCAAAAGCTATACTGCCATTTTCTCAAAGCACTGCACATGGGCTCTTATTATTCAGATAAGATGGGCCAGAAAAAAATTCACAATTAATAAATAAAATAAATAAACAAATAATATAAAAAAAATAAATTAAATAAAATACTACTAAATTTAATTAATACATACAAATATAATAATGATGATGATGATGATGATGATGATGATGATGATGATGATGATGATGATGATGATGATGATGATGATGATGATGATGATGATGATGATGATGATGATGATGATGATGATGATGATGATGATGATGATGATTTAAAACTGCCCTGTGTAACCATCTTGCTTGGAGATGTTATTGCTTGTCTTGTATTTATTCAAAGTTATATATAGACAAGTGTAACATCGTGCTGTGGGATACAGAAATCTCCATGGAGACAAGCAGGTGGCTGACTCAGCACCAGAAAAGCTACACAGTACACCTTTAAATTACTTCAAACTTCAAATATTCTGACATGAATGCATTTAATTATGAATTACTTAGACCTCTTTTTAAATCTATTTTTTGTGTGTATCTTATGTGGTAGCAGTGTTGTCACGATACTAAAACTTTAAACGTCATTTTGATGCTTAGGAATAGACTCGATACTTAATACGGATTCCGATACCACAATAATATTTAAAACACTCTTTACTTAAACCATAGAATGCCATTTTCAACATTAAGTGGTAGTACTTTCTTTTATATTACCATGTGGTCTTATATCTGTGTACTCCCTCAGTCGTCCAGGTAGGTTCCATAGTGGTCCATGGGTGTTTACTAGTCTGGGTGTCTTATACTTGTTCTGATACAGCTCAAGATCATTCTAGTGTGACTTTTGAGTATCGATACTTGCTCAAATGAGTATCTAGTTTTGACACTAGTCTAGTATTGATTAGTATCTGATTCTCAGTACTTTTGACAGCCCTGTGTGTATGTGGTTGTGCATGCGGCGTAGGGGGATCAGATAAGGATGTGGGGTAGATATTGAGAACACTATGGGATTCTGCACATGGTCAGCGGTGTGTATGGAATCTACAGATGGCCCCAGCAGACTCACATTTGAACTTTACACCAACACAAAGAGAATTCACAGAGGTTTTTATTATCCGCTTAATTAATTAGCCAATGACAGATCCTAAATCAGCAGACAAGCTAAAATGTCATATGCTGATTTGAGTTTTATGAGCATATTCTCGGTACTCGTAAATCGAATCTGTTGCTATTGTTTCGAAATGTCACCTAAGGGTTCAGCCCAGTTTGAATGAGTTTATTCATTTTCACTGTTGCAGTTCAAATTCAAACAGAATACATATTTTTGAGCGCTGCATAAACGATGACCTGCTTTACCCTACGGCCTTGTCTGTTCTGATGGGGAAGTTAGTTGTTTTCAGAAATACTTAACTTCGCAAAGGCTCATTTAAAGAGTCGTGTAAAATTCAGGTTTTGCTATGGATCAGACCTCGACGACTGAGGGATTACACAGACATCCATTGTGTAACTTCTTAGATTCGGAGAAGAGCCTTGAATATTCCATATGATTACATTAAACTCATCTATCTCAATGGGATCTGTGTAACTCCTCAGACGTCCAGGTATGACCCATAGTAACAGAAAAACCTTTTATCCAGTTGACAGAACAAAAAAATATTTCTTTTACTATCTCAATGGTGACAAGCAAATGATGCCAATAGGCCAAGTTACAGGTCAGATCTGTAAAGAGGCCACCCCATGCACAGTATAAAAAGACCTATAACTGATTAAACGCAAGATAGATGTTTAATGCTACACTGTGGAACATTCTAAAGCAATAACAAATCCATGGAGATAGGCAGTTGGTGGACTTTCTACGAGAAAACTTACTTACCCTTAAACTACATAAATCTTGAGTATGAGATTCTTAGACTAAACAATAGCACATTACATAACGTAGAGGAGAAATATAGAAGGGGGAGTCAACCGGGGGGAGGGGAGGAGGGGGGCTGTTGTCTCCTAAAGAGTCTTAAGGGGCCCAGAATTTCTATTAATTTATATTCGAGGGGTTGCACATTTCTGTCAAAGGGCCTGGACATAGGCCCTTTGGAAGGAATACTTTGAGGGTCTCCTCAATCCCACTGTCACGTCTTCCGAGGAGGAAGCAGAAACTGGGGACCCGGAGGCGGACTTGTCCATCACCCTGGCTGAAGTCACTGAGGTGGTTGGCAAGCTCCTCGGTGGCAAGGCTCCGGGGGTGAATGAGATCCGTCCTGAGTACCTCAAGTCTCTGGATGTTGTGGGACTGTCTTGGCTGACACGTCTCTGCAACATCGCGTGGCGGTCGGGGACAGTACCTGTGGAGTGGCAGACCGGGGTGGTGGTCCCTCTGTATAAGAAGGGGGACCGGAGGGTGTGTTCCAATTACAGGGGAATCACACTCCTCAGCCTTCCCGGTAAGGTCTATTCCAGGGTACTGGAGAGGAGAATCCGACCGATAGTCGAACCTCGGATTCAGGAGGAGCAGTGTGGTTTTCGTCCCGGTCGTGGAACACTGGACCAGCTCTATACTCTCCATCGGGTCCACGAGGGTTCATGGGAGTATGCCCAACCAGTCCACATGTGTTTTGTGGATCTGGAGAAGGCATTCGACCGTGTCCCTCGTGGTGTCCTTTGGGGGGTGCTCTGGGAGTATGGGGTCCGGGGCCCTTTGCTAAGGGCTGTCCGGTCCCTGTATGATTGGAGCAGGAGCTGTGTTCTCATTGCCGGCAGTAAGTCAGACCTGTTCCCGGTGCATGTTGGACTCCGCCAGGGCTGCCCTTTGTCACCGGTTCTGTTCATTATATTTATGGACAGAATTTCTAGGCGCAGCCAGGGGCCGGAGGGGGCCTGGTTTGGGAACCAGAGGATTTCATCTCTGCTGTTTGCAGATGATGTTGTCCTGATGGCTTCTTCGAGCCAGGACCTGCAGCCGGCACTGGGGCGGTTTGCAGCCAAGTGTGAAGCAGCTGGGATGAGAATCAGCTCCTCCAAATCCAAGGCCATGGTTCTCGACCGGAAAAAGGTGGTTTGCCCTCTCCGGGTGGGTGGTGAGTCTCTGCCCCAAGTGGAGGAGTTCAAGTATCTCGGGGTCTTGTTCACGAGTGAGGGAAGGATGGAGCGGGAGATTGACAGGCGGATCGGTGCAGCGTCTGCAGTGATGCGGTCGCTGTATCGGTCCGTTGTAGTAAAGAAGGAGCTGAGCCCAAAGGCAAAGCTCTCGATTTACCGGTCAATCTACGTTCCTACCCTCACCTATGGTCATGAGCTCTGGGTAATGACCGAAAGGACAAGGTCGCAGATACAAGCGGCCGAAATGGGTTTCCTCCGCAGGGTGGCTGGGCGCTCCCTTAGGGATAGGGTGAGGAGCTCGGTCACACGGGAGGAGCTCGGAGTAGAGCCGCTGTTCCTACACGTTGAGAGGAACCAGCTGAGGTGGCTCGGGCATCTGCTCAGGATGCCTCCTGGACGCCTCCCTAGGGAGGTGTTCTGGGCATGTCCCACCGGGAGGAGGCCCCGGGGAAGACCCAGGACACGCTGGAGGGACTATGTCTCTCGGCTGGCCTGGGAACGCCTTGGGGTCCCACTGGAGGAGCTGGAGGACGTGTCCGAGGTGAGGGAAGTTTGGGAGTCCCTGCTTAGACTGCTGACCCGCGACCTGGCCCCGGATAAGCGGAAGAAAATGCATGGATGGATGGATGGATGGATGGCCTGGACATAGACACCTGTAGTAGTTGGTGGACTGTCTACAAGAAACGTTACGTAGTGTACACTTAAACTACAAAAATCTGGACTATAAGACTAGACTAGACAATAAGGGGGGCCCATGTGAGATTCCTTGCCCCAGACCCTCAAATTTCTGTCAACGGGCCTGGACAATGAGACACCTGTAGCTTGGATAGACCCCACCGACATCTGCAAATAACACAAGCCACGCAGAGCCGATTCTTTTCCAACTGAACACAGGCTGGGCAGATGGTCTGACAGCAGCCAGCCCTCTCTGGATGTCTCAGAGCTACTGTGGACCGCTTCAGTCCAGTACCTCCGCATGATGAGATCTGACAGAGACAAGACCAGATGCCCACTGCACGACCAGATATAAAACCAACAAAAATATGTGTGCACAAAAGGTATAGTTACACAAGTGGGTTTAAGGTAATGACGCTGTTATGTTCTACAGAAATAAATCAGAGAATTCTAATACTAATATAATACTATTAAGAGAACAGGAGTGTATTGGCTGCAATTGCTAATCACTCTTGAAAGTCCTTGTGTATCAATGATGTATATATGTATTTATCTAATAATAGTACTACTACACAACATCAAACCAGTGCAAACATCATTCACATGTTTTATATTCGATCGTATTGAGTACATTTTGACTAGTCTTGAAATACCTTTGCCAAAGGAACAAAGAGTAAGACTAGTCCAGATGTACTGTTAATTCTTGCAATTCTACACAAAATTGACTCTTGTGAGCTTTAAGACACGATATAATGTTGTTAACTCCCTCAAAAACAACTTTTATTATTAGGATCTATACATCTCCAAAGTTCAAAATGCTCTGTTCCACCTTGTGATGTCATGAATTGTTAACAACAACCTGCAGTTCCAGGGCTGAAATTATCCAAATGATTCTAGTGAAGTTGTGTGGAGTTTAAAAACACAGTGGAGCATTTCCTATATAACCACATGAGCGAAGAACTCAGCCTAAATATGCAGGATTTGTGTGATAAACATGTGTGAATCAAACAAAACACAACTCCAGGTCTGTTTGTGATGAGGAAACAACATTATAACACAGATCAAAAATAGTGTAATATGGGTCCTTTAACTTCATTAGATTATCTAGATTAGTTTTTAGTACTTTTACCCTATTACAGCTACTGTGCAATTACTAGGCATACTGCTAAAAACCTGGAGCAAAGGTGCTATGGCAGTACGAGCAGAGAATTGTGGTAGACACTTTACACATCTGTACACTTAACAACTGTGTATTATATCATTTGCCATTCAGGTAAAAATGTGCAGATAAGTCCATCAAAACAAACTGCCAGTCGTCCGGTGAGTTCTGGATGTGGATCTGAACTCGCTGTGCCTGGAGGAGCAGAGACGTGCCAGTGTGGAACCACTTAAAAGTTTAAACATCTCCATCTCTGAGCTGGAAACAATCACGCTGCTTTTACCTGCGGCATGTCGATGAGATAAGATAACTCTACCGCAGTGTGGCCTCACTAGCATGCCAGGTTAAAGCTGCATTATGCAACCTTTCTGATGAATAGTGCCCCATATGTTTCTTATAGCTCATGCATGCTATTTGTTGGCCTGGAATGTTCCACAGTACGACATTATCAAGAATACGTTTCATTTCACAGGTGTTTCTGTTGCTCAAAATACATTAAAAAGCATGCATTCTTACTGAGCGCAGTGTCGCCTTTCCACAGATCTGACCTATAAATCAATTTGATATCACTGGCTTTACAAATCTGCCGATACCGATATCATCCAATACTAGTGCGGAGACTGAAAACAGCATTTATTTCATTTAAACAAAAGTAAAATAAGACAAAACTGACTGAAATGTGTTATGTAGCTTTGACTTATCTCTCAAGAATCTACAGAATAAATTTAAAATAAAAGTTCAAATATTATGGGACTTTTTGGTCCGACCACGACAGTCTTTTTATATCTGTTTATATGTCCAACCAGGATATCAGCTGAATCGATAGAGCAAATTTTTCAGGATCGGTGCCGATATATCAGTATCAGATTGGTACATCTTCACTTCACCAGAAAAGTTGCATAGTGCATCTTTAAGTACGAACTCTAAATAACAGCAATCTAGTTGGTGTAGTTTCTTCATCAAGAACGTCTTCAAAACTTTGTCTTTGTCTTGTCTGATCAGATAAAGTAAAGATTTTCTAAATGTCACAACTTGCCCTTTTCAAACATGAATAAAATCTCAGATCTGAGTATTTTAAAGGTTCTGCTGTGTGTCACTTCACTTGTTTGAGCTTGACTGAGGGAAAAACACACTCAAGTTTGGTTGGCTAATAAAAGTAACTCTAAAGATATCATGTGAAAAAGCACGGGATAAACCTCGGCTGTGTCAGTACTACTCGAATGTGAAGTAGAAAACCTCAGTGCAAATATTAGAGATAGTTGATAGATATTGGGCTGATATTTGTGCTTTTTTTTGCGGCCTTAACTCTCCTGCCTGGGCCGATATTTGGTTTGGACTCACAAACTGTAGCAAAAAGCTTTGTTTTAACACTAAAATGATGGCGTTCACAAAATTAGATTACACTGCTCCATTATGGGTTAAGAGCAAAAACAGGGTTGTGGATTTCTAAAAATAATTTCTATTGAGATTTTTTAAAATATTATAACTATACTATGCAGGACAGTAAAAAGTACAAACAGTATTTATGTTAGTATTCATTTCAAATTATGTATTTATGGGGAAAATAATCAAAATCAGCCCTACATATCGACTTATCGGCTGCTCTGGATTCTAAACACTCGTATCAGCTCTGAAAAACCCTATATCTGTCAATCTCTAGCAAATATTAAGTCCTCTTTTCTTTCTCTTTTATCATATAATCAAATACACACCATACAGTACAAATGAAGTACAAAAGTCTATAGTAAAATCTAGGACTTTTTTTCTCCCCGTCTGTCTATGGAGCTGTAAATGCGTTATAGCACCTTATGATGTCATTGGGTGGTAAGTCCTTCATTGCGCTTGTGGTTGTTTTTAAAGTCTACACAGCTTCACTAGACTCATTCTTTCTGATCATTTTGTTGCTCAAACTAAGACGCATCTCAAACTCAAATAGTAGCTATTGTTTTTAGCCTTGTTTGAACTGCTTCGCTCTTCGCACTATATAGATTTATTGTTCAATATATGACTGACGGAACAACATATTATGGATATTTTTAGCAATAGAAGGGAGATTTTTGCCATTTTTATGTAATAACCATAGACTGTATATATAGATGGACATAGCTAACCGCCGCTGTGTTACAAAAAGGAAGTGGAAAACTGTCCAGATTGATTCTTTGGTTGCTAAGATACTCGAGGTCGGTACTTGGCTCCAAATTCTCCCCGTAACCACTCGCCTCGACGAGCTTCATTTGACCGGAGCCGAACGCCGTGGGTGACGTCACACTCACTTACTCCACTTCTTTACACAGTCTATGGTAATAACTTAAGATTGCAGCTCAGGCCTTTTAATGAAACTGTGTACTTTAAAATTGGTTTACTGGGATTATCTTGCTTTAGTGTTATTGCATGAGTAGCATATGGAAAAGATAAAACATTTAATTTTTCATCAAGAGTTCTAAGTTTTATTTCCCCCACTGCATTTCAGCAGAACCAGTCTCATAAACTCCAGGCAGAAGCTCTATTCTCTCACGTATAAACCAGGACTTGCGTGTGTAGGATCCTGACACTATCGACACGTGATCATTAGAGGCATATGGGGCAACTCAATTACACATCACAATGACAGGTGACAGGTGTCTGACAGTGTGTGTGTGTGTGTGTGTGTGTGAGTGTGTGTGTGAGTGTGTGTGTGTGTGTGTGTGAGTGTGTGTGTGTGTGTGTATGTGTGTGTGCACCTGCCAGGACAGCAGCGAGTGGGAATGAGAGCGGAGTGTGAGGCATTAAACAAGCGTGCCATATGGAGCTGGGTGAACCTGTTTTGTCATTATAGTCTTTTATATAGCACAAGGTAATGACTACAGCCATTTCACATGCAGCCAGCTCATGTGTGCGATTATCAAAACTGTTTAAATATCGTGTTGGATTCTGGGGCAAAGCTTGATAAATAATTCAATATTTGACACCACATTGAAAAAAGTTTGTTAAAGGTGCAGCCTGATACTTGAAGATTAATACAAAATAATACAACATTTAAGCACTATTTACTGCTTCTTTGCAATTACTAGTTTTTAGGGAAACCTCGATCCAGCTTTGTCAGTTTTGATACTGATACGGATACTTTGGCTTTTGGTATCAGTCAATACCTGATATTAACTGGTACTAGCGCAGGGACCATAGACTGTATAAAGAAGTGGACTGAGTGAGTTTGGTTCCAGTCAAATGAAGCTCATCAAGGCCAGCAGTTATAGGGGCCAATATGGAGCTGGAATTTTGTCCGCGGGTATCATAGCAACCAAAGAACCAATCCAGAGCGAGGCTGTTGAAGGTGACATCCCTTCCCGCCCACACTGCTCATTCAGCACAGAGCAGGCACTTAGCAACACTGTCAATCAAACCTGTTGCTAATGCTAGTGGGAGAGACCTCACGGAAAGAAGGCGCTTTATTTGACTGTTATTAATGCATATATCTTGATTTACGGACACAATAGCAAAATAAAAATACAAGGATCATGTAGAGCGTTTTAATATGAACATTTGAAGACCGGAATAATGGCAGCAATTACAGAGAGAGAAGCGTCAGTTTTCCAATGTAAAGTGAATTGGAGCCAGGGTCAAAGGAGCTGGAAGTGCGCTCATTCTCACTTCCTATTAGGAACACGGGTTAGCTACATTCATTTATATATACAATCTATGATCAAAACACAGTTAAGTTACTATAAAACTGATTCAATTTTTTTCATCCAGCAGATAACTGTTGAACAGCTTTGTATGAATAAAAGTTCAAACCTTACGAAAAGTCTTTAGGTCAACATTTGCCAGTAAATAGTCTTATATATAGTCTAATAGTCTATTACCTCCAATTAAAGGCACAACCAGGATATCGGCTGGAACAATATCATAGAACCAATACCTGATCCAGCAAATTTTCCTAGTATCGTTGCATCCCTACTAGTTTTAGTGTTTTTGACAACCCCCAATACACACTTAGTTCTGAGGCTTTATTGTCAGTTTCGCGTGTCCTTTGCTAAATGGTATTTATTATACCAGGTCGCTATCCCACATTTAACCACAAGGGGCAATTTACACTCATAAAGTCTTGGAGAAGAATGAGAAAGAGAGATTACTCATATCAGGGCCCAAGAATTTAACCCAAAACCAATGCAAAACATCACCATTCCAGTACAATAAAAGTTCATAATCCAACTACTTTGTTCTTTTAGCTAAAGTGATTTCAGGAACAATCGTCAAAGAATAAAGCTTAACCAGTAGAAAGTCAAACTATGCCATAACATGCTGCCTGCACCACTGACAGAACAGGAGACAAATTAATTTTCTTAACAATCCAACTTTATTCAGTGTGTAACCCCCCAGGCCCTTAAAAGCTCTCAGTGAAACTTTTCCTGGATACTGCCGTCACTAAGCCAAAGTGCACATGGCATTAACACAGTAGTAAGACCAGACAGGGCAAACGCAGTGGGGTTTAAATATGCAAATCTGCCCTTGTCAGTTTTCAGCTTTTCCCTGGCTCTCCCTCTATAACTATAACATAACGTCACCTGGATACTTAACATCACGACAGAGGTGTGGCGTTAGTAAAAACATATTTTGGTGGTTCAGCGTGTCAGGGCTCATATTTCAATTGAAGATTTGAAATGGAATAAATTTGCATCTTATTAGGTTTGACTGTTGAAGTGGCTCTGGTTCTGAAAATTAGTAGGAAACGATTGGGTTCATGTTCTCCGATTTCATGTGGATTATTAGAAAGAGGTAACACAAGAATATTAAAGAGGGGGTATTACAGCTCTATGGGGAATTAACTGCTAGCACAAAACATATTTAGATCACCGTGTTAGCTTTTACTGTATGATGAACAATATTTTCTAGGGGTCAATATTTATCGTGTGTACTTTTTTCTTGGCACTACTGGGAAATTTTTTTGGCGATATGATAAGATTTGACTTGTGGAAGTTTGAATAAATAACTTCTATGACTCATTACAGATGCAAACCAAGTATTAAAGTGTTTCATTCACCCATTATTGTAAATTTAGAATGTTTTTTTTGTTTAAATCTGCTCTTGGGTTGTCGTGTCAGTGGTATAAATTAGTTTCAATATTATCGTTAATTGTCTATATTTACTCCAGCGATATATGAAGGCCTATTTTGTTTCAGTCGTGTTATAAAGTGTCGTCACTGCCAATTTGCTACTTCTCCTTCCTAAAGTCTTTTTCTCAAACCCTTAAAAGGTCATATATTACACAAAACTGACTCTTGTGAGCTTTAAGCAACGTTATAAAGTGATTACCTCATCAAAAACATACCTGGAGTTGTATTTTGTTTCATTCTCACATGTTTGAGTAATCATTTATTATCACTGTCTGTCTACATCTCTAAAGCACAAAATGCTCTTATAATGACATGAAGCAGCAGTTTTCAAGTTAACAGCCCCTTTTCACCTTTAGCTCAGTAGAGATGGGCAATTCCAGAGCTGAAATTACAAGAACTCATCTTAAATATGCAGTGTTTGTGTGTTAAATATGTGTGAATGAAACAAAACAGAACTCTAGGTATATTTGTGATGAGGAAACAACATTATAACATAGATCAGAAAATGGTGTAATATGGGCCCTTTAAGGAGGTCCGCTCTTGTCGAGGTCTGTTGTTAGTCTTGCAGTCTTTTTATAAGCGCTTCGGAGTTGTTGTGAGACTGGTTTTCCTTATCGAAGTCTCCTTTGATTAATTGCTGTGAGTAGACGTATTCTCTGGCACTCAAGTCACATCAGCGCATTTTGAGTTATGACATTATTCATTACAAGTTTTACAACATTTTGAATGTTTTAGGATCAAATTTGCACCTAAATCATTAAGACAGTTCTGTGCCGACTGAATAACTTACAGGGCACAAAGAGCATAATCTATTATTTTTGCCTTTTGTTTCCAAATATATATACAGCATTTTTGGTTTATGGTAACGGTAAATAATCACGTTTTTATATAACGCTTTTCCACCTTCGAGGCACTCAAAGCACTTTATATCAAGTAAACACTCACTTATTCACACATACATGCATTCACCGGTGTACACAGACACTGGGGGCGAGGTGGGTTAAGTGTCTTGCCCAAGGACACAACAGCAGCGTTCATCTGCAGAAGTTGTGTCAATCATGATTGTTTGTTTTTGGGGTTTTTTTAAGGGTCGAGAGCGGGACCAGTGGGGAAAAACTCTACCAAACTGAGCTACTGTCTGCCATACTAACAGGCGCTTAAATCTTTAACAGGTGAGAGGTGCAGACAGGTTGACGTTTCACCTCCACTCCTCCATTTCATGTCACAGTGCGCACAGTTACACGAAACAGGGTAAAAGCATGAAATATGGGCCTATCCCATTACAACCAGATGCTGTCCATATAATGATGTTTTACAGTACATAGGCCACAGCTGACTTCCACTCAACATAAACCCCAGCGTTACGAGGGGGAATACCATTGCTTTAAATACTTTGTTAATACATAGGTACACATGGGAGCAGTTACGTACGAGCCCAGATGCTAGACCCTCTAATTTGAAATGCAAGGCTATAATTAAGAGACAAAAAAATTAAAAAGGAAAGCGTACGGATTTGGTGCCTTGACATGAAACGCGGAGTAAATTATAGCGAGAAGAGGCTCGGTTTGTGCGGTCACCGTATTAGACATCCACGTTTTTTCGGTCTAAACATGGGACGGGAAAAGAGGTTAGAATTCTGCACACGTGCGTAAAGGAGGACCGTGTCGGAATTAGTCTGAACTTGAAGGCAAATCAAAGAAGAGAAGAGTATCACATGTCTACGTGCGCGTTTGGGTTCATTTCAGGTGTAGCCATAATAGGGACAAAATTGAGTAAAGGACAGGACCTAATGCGTGTCAGAGAGGGCGAAAGGCGTTAACATATAGACGAGACAGATGCGTCTGCGCGTAAAGTGAAGTGTACACATCTATACACACGCACAAGTGTTTACCAAGCAGTGCGTAAAGATCAGCATATAGACAAGACAGATACGTGTGCGGTTAAGTGAAGTGTACCCAACTATACATACGCACAAGTGTTTACCAAGCAGTGCGTAAAAGATCAACATCACGCGTACTGTATGAGGGCTGAGTTGAAACAAGCTCATAAAACGGGCATAATTTCTCTTTCGTGGTGGCTCGAGTCCAAATGAGCTCACGCCTCCATAAAACAACGTTATATGGTTTGTTTTGTTAATGAAAATCCACACTTGCATAGACCACATCAAAACTGGGACTAAACTGGGACGAAATCCGGGACTAGACCGGGACCAAACCAAACCAAGTCTACATCTGGACTAAAGTGGGCTCAAAGCAGGACCCAACAAGTGTGAATTACTAACTATAGAGGTAACTCACTCATTGTAATATCGTAATAACACGTAGAACAATTTGTCAAACCTAGATAATAACATAAGTTCGCGTTTTTTTGTGCGTCTTGGTTGTTTTGCGCACAGAGGATTTGCACGGCGCGTAAAAGTCACTACAGAACGGGAACAGTGTTGTCACTTGGCAAAAATGGTGACAGGAAAAGTTTAGACTTCTTACCCGTGTCAAAATGATTGAAAGCCGCAGAAGAGATGAACCCAGCCAGGAACAGCGCGGAGGTGACCGTCCAGGCATCCATGGTGACTGGTGAGGTGATACGGCGCAAGGTTCAGGGTCCTCAGGTGGACTACGGCTCGGGGAAGCGATGCCTGCACACCGGGGACTACGGGGACTGCTCGTGTCGCTCTCTTCGCTCCTCGTTACAAGTCCAAGTAAAAGTTGATACGTCTCCAAGTTACTACTACTACTACTACTACAACAACTCGACTGAGACTACAGCAGATAGTAGAAAGCAGGGATCCGATTTCCAAGCCATGTGACAGGAAACAAGGGCAACTGATTCAACCTGCAGCAGCGAGGAAGCGGCGGTACTGAGTGTGAACTAAAGAAGAGGAGGAGGAGGAGGTGGGACCGGGGAGGAAGAGACGAGAGGCTGGGCTCGGGCTGCAAAGAAACTAGTGATGGGACTTTCGACTCTTTTCATGACAGAAGCCAATGAGAGAACTCATTTTAACAACAAACTAATCACACAGAGAAACAACCAAGGCTTAAATGTGTTTAAAATGGTTCAAACTGAGAGTGGGAGTGAGTTTACCCTTTGGAATAATTCAAAATCTAAACAAAATGTTGCACTACAGTCATAATAATAATAATAATTTGAAAACTAACTGTTATGATGCCAAAGATGTGTTGATGCTCAGTGTTAATCAGTTTAAGACCTCAAAAATCAGTTTGCAGATGAAAAATTAGAAAGAAAAAGATTCGGTTCTTTGGAAAAATGAGAGTCGGGTGCAACCGTTCACGTTAAGGAACCGTTCAAAAGAGCCGACTCGTTCACGTAGAAAGAACAGCAGTTTGGAAAGTTATTCTGTTTAGCTCTATTACAGTTATAAATGGCAGTTTTGCATAGGGGGTAAAACAGAATAACTTGGAATATTTACCAAAAATAAATTAAAAAATAGAAATAAGAAGCATGAATTAATATTTTAAAACTTTGGTTAACTTTCTAACTATGACCATTCACCGCATATTTAACACGTTTTTCCCTTCTACTACTTCAAACTGTGTATTTCCATTCATAAAAAAGCGAGTGGGCCTAACCAAGTGCACCTGACCGTGCGCATGTGAAATAGCGCCCTCTAATGGATCACATCTGCAAACTTCACACAGCACAGAGGAAATGTCCAGTGTGACCAAACCCAAGTAATTAAATCTAAAAACAAGAATGACCTCATCAGCGTTAGGAAAAACACCAATGCAGAAGTGACAGGGCTGAGATGTGGGAAAGCCATCTATGACCACTGCCCTCTGCACTGATGTGGGCCTGCTGTGGGCCTGCTGTGGTCTAAGGCGGGGACGCTGGAAGAGGAAATCCACGGAATTAAAACTTACAAGTTAAACTCATCCGTTTATGAGACCACAAATACACAGCGTTGGTTATGATAGTACTGTAACTGTGTCTAATTGTAATAACAGATACTTGATGACTTACATAGGCCGGACAGATATAGCCGACTTCAATTCAATTCCCTTTTGCACTGCAGTTACTTCATATGGCTTAATAAATCTGTGCACTGTGTAACTTTTCTGCAGGGTTCATCGCCTGCATGTCTTAAAGGAGATGTTTCATAGTTTGGCATTTAAGCTGATCGGTCTCCATGGATACAAGCAGGAGACATTTTCAATTTTCAAGGCATTTCTGAGTAATAAAACTTGGCACCGATATGACTGGATAAGATATCGGCTTCCAAATATCGGTTCAGACGATATCCTGGTTGAACATATAATAAGTCGTATTTGGCCCAGAAACTCTCTGAATGTTTGAACTTTTATTTATATAGATCAGTTTTGCCTTATTTTATTTTTGTTTTAAGGAAATAAATGCTGTTTTCAGTCTCTGGTATCGGTTGATATCGACTATCTGCAGATATTTGAAGTTGTAGTATCAAAATCGGTATCACAACTGTAAAAGCTGGATCCATGCATCCCTGAATAAAAAACATGCAATTAAATAAATGCAATGGAGCAATGTTGTGGAACACTCAAAGCAAAGCGATAACATCTCCATGGAAACAAGAAGGACTACCAGAAAAGTTACACAGTGTAGTTTTAACCAAAGGAAAGTTAGAAAATCAAACAGTGAAACGGTCATTAGTCAATAACAAACAAGCAGATTCACCAGCTTTAACAGGAAGCAAGTAAATGTATAACTGTCCCAGAGCGCCCCCTGTCCTTAGACTCTCATTCTGCAGGAAAAACTCCAAAAACCCAGTGGAGAATAAGAGAAGCCTCGAGGAGAACCACTGTGAAGGACAATTATTTGTTAGTAAAGCTACACTGTTGTTAGTCCAAAGAGGGTCATGGTCACATTTTTATAAAGTGCTTTTCCTCCTTCAAGGCACTCAGAGCACTTTACAGCAAGGAACCACTCACCCGATCACACACACATTCATACACCAGTGTATGCAGACACTGTGGGTGAGATGGGTTGCTCAAGGACACAACAACAGCATTCATCTGTGGGAGCTGGAATTGCACCGCCAACCTGTGGAGGTTTTGGTGTTGTTTTCCAATCCGTGGAGGCAGGATAATTTTTCTTAAGCCATTTCTAACCATTGTAAAAGAGAGAACCACGTTATGGACTAGGACGGAGCAAACATCACGAGGACAGAGGACAGGGAGTATTTAACACAGTTTAACACAAGGCTAAAAACTCACCTCCTCCCTGGTATTTAATTCTAGCTAGACAGTACATCTTGGTGTTTCATTGTTTTATTCTTCTTTGCCTGTGTTGTATTTTAAGTATATCTGTTTTGTTGACTTTATGTGAAGCACTTTGGCCATCCTAAGTTGTATTTTAAATGTGAAGTATAAATTAATTTAAACAGCTGACCAGTCACATCACAGCAACATCACGTGACCACTCTGAGGCGCTAGTGAGCAGTCCAAACCGTCAGGTAAGAAAACAAAATAAAACTTGGTCTGAAAAACGAATCTGCAAAAATACATTAATCGTAAGTATTAAATGAACATTACAGTTTCTATAGGCTTTACCTCGCTCACTTGCTCATGGTGATGTGAGAGAAAAGCAGATGGTGTCGAGTCAGATGATGAATATGACTGAAACTGCAGACTAACCGTGTAATAACTCAATGCACAGGTTTGAGGTGAACTTGAAATGGAGGTTTTATGCTCTGAAGTTTAACTGGGGACATGGATCAAACGATAGAGACACACAATGATATACTGTTATTGGTAGCCCGGTAACTTAAAGGTTCACCAGCTTTTCTGCATGGGGATGTTATTCCGTTGCTTTGAATGTTCCTCAGTACGGCATTTAACTTATCTATCTCTAAGTAAACAAGCCACCAAGCCAAGTTAAGCGAAAGTAGCTGAGTGTTTGCCCACTGGTTGGCCGAAGGTTGGCGGTGCGATTCCAGCTCAGTGTGAATGTGTGTGTGAATGTGTGTGAATGTGTGTGTGAATGTGTGTGAATGTGTGTGTGAATGTGTGTGTAAATGTGTGAGTGGTTCTCAAGGCGCAGCGGGCCTTGAGTTCCTTGAAGGTGATAAAGCACTATATAAAAATGTGACCAAATTTACAAATTTGACCAAGTTACTCACTATATTACTGAGCATCAAAAACAGCTGAATAAATACAGGATAATTAGCTTTAAATGCCATACTGTGGAACATTATATTTACATTTTTTTGCATTGTGATTTTGATGTCCTGCTCATTCTGTAAAGCACTTTGAATGACTTTGTGTACCAATTGTCCTGTACAAATGCACTTGTCTCGCCTTGCTATTCAAGACAAAGCATTAACATCTCCATGGAGACGAGCAGGTGGCAAGTCTTCCTCCAGAAAAGTTACATAGTGCACCTTTAAACATTTTTTTTAAACAGAATTAATATTTTGAAATCTAACTCTGGGCGTATATCTATGACATAATTACTGGTGACCTTTTGACCTCAGACACAGCAGATCCTTTGTCGTTTTCTGGTGCTTTGTCCTCTTCCTCAGAGTGTGAGTACATGCTGGGCTTGTTCGTACACGCTGCCTGGCCACATTCCTCCTGGTCTGCTGGAGTTACTGTAATTCTTCTCTTTGTGTGACTTATGCTGGACAAATCTATCAAAGGAATACGTGGAATCTCTGGCTCGCCTGTCAGTGAATGAAAACTTATGCATAGTTGAATTAGAAGTTGGCTACAAATGCAGAGATACACGGGCCAAGAGAATGTCACGTCCTTGTTGAGTTTGGGGTAAACACTAAAAGTTTGGCCCTGAATCTTAATGCTCCCTCTCTTTTCTTTGTGGTCACACTGTTCTTTGCTTGGCTTGCGTTTCTCCTTGGACTTCAAAAGAATGAGTGCTTGTAATTTATCATAAGGCAAAATGCATTTATTCATATGTATTTTAATGTCTCAAACCAGAAACACTTGGAGCGAGGCTTCAATTTATCTTCAAAATGTCTATAAAATCATGCATTTCAATTATATTATGCCAGTTCATTTAAATTGCATTATTTATTCACTCCTCACAATTGGAGGTGGTAAATGAGAGTAGCCACAGCTGCCCTGGGGCTGACTAAATGAGTTGTGGATGTCAATTGATGCCAATAGCCTCTCCAATGCAAGGTGTTTAATTGTATAACGCACACACAAAGTAATTCTAAGCTCTTTACAGAATAAGAAATACATTAAAATCACAATACAACAAGTCAAAACATAAATAATCATCATAAAATCACATCTTCAGGAAGACTTCCAGGTTTTAGCTGCATAAAACTGAAACGCTGATTTATTTATTTATTTATTTAAAAGGGTCAATGCACATTAATAAACACCAGTAAAAAATACACGTGTAAATGTGCCGAAGTTAGCTGCACAGTTAATTTACGTTCGCAGTCCCTCAAAATCAACTGGACAACAGACAGGACAACACAAACAACAATCAAACAACTCCACAGATAACAAAAAAATCACACTCCATATGGTCTAAAGTGCCTATTTATAAAGTGCGTATGTGGCTAAAGTGATGTAGTGTTCTAATAAATAAGTTTATTTAGTTTAAAGCCAGTTCAGTCCATGTGTTAGTCGTCTCCTGCTGCTCAGAGACCCATGTTTAGTCCTGGTTTAGTCCCAGTTTTGTCCTGGTTTCATCCATCTTTAGTCCTGACTCTGGGCACAAGCAGGAGGCCAGTCGCTGGTCCTCAGAGTGTGAGATTGTTCATATGGCACTAACATGTCAGAGATGTACTTTGGTGCTAGGCCATGGAGAGACTTGTACACAAGCAGAGCTGCTTTAAAGTCCAACCACCAATCACTCATTACCTTTATAGAGAAAGTGTGTTGCCCAAGGACAGAACAACTAGAGAGAATGTATAGGACAGAGAGACTCTCCTTTGAGACGTACTAACCACTCTGGGGCGGTAATTACAATCTTCGTACTATATAATAAGTACACCTTAATTAGCCTTAAGAAAGGTTTAGCAACTACTTAATAAGAGGATTAGGAGTTAGAGTATTAATTAAGTGGTTCCTACACTGGTTTTATTCTTGGTAAATGGTTTGTACATTATAATTTAATGCATGTTCTATTAAGGCTATTAAAAGTATAGGTATTATAAAGTATGAGTATGATCCAGGGCCGTCATTACTATTTTCTACATTTTGTATACGTACAGAAGATATCCGATATATGAAGTAAAATATATGGAATCATGTAGTATTGAAAAAAGTTAAATAACTCAACCAATATTTTATTTTTAAATTCATATTAGAGAGCGGGATTCGAGATGCGAACTTTTGGATCAGTGGACAAACACTCGACCAACTGAGCTACTGTCGCCCCTGACCTCCATCTAACAACACAACTGATGGAAAATAATAGGATATGAAGATAATAGGGTGCAACCGTAGACTGTATATCTGTGGTATCCCTCAGTCGTCCAGGTCTGATCCATAGTAAAAGCCAAAGTTAAATCTGTCAACTGGATTAAACATTGTAGGAGTGAAGACGTTTTGCTGCTCATCCAAGTCACTTCTTCAGTTCTGGTCAGAATGCTGGTGGACACTTTCTTATATCTATCTGAATGTGTACCAACACCGTCACAAGAGCTCCTCTGGACCCCAGTCCGCCGTACATCTCCATCTGACAGCCACTAACCACTCCTATGAAGATAGTAAGGTACAGATCTTAGCCAGAGAAAAGAAATGGTTAGAGAGGGAAGTTAAAGAAGCTATTTTTATTGCGAAAGACAATCCTTCCTTGAACAGGAATGGAGGCCTGAGACATCACCTGTCCCCAATTTATAATTCCATCCTCAGACCCAAAGAAAACAAAGGAAACAAAGAGAATAATAGTGCGAGCCAGTAAGCCCGTTAAAGGTTGAATGGATGTCATTAAAGCTGAAACTGTAAACAATAGCTGTTAACAGTTTCAGTGTAGTTCGCTCCTCCCTTCAGACAGATATAAGGCAGTGTCCAGCAGTAATTTGACCAGAACGGCTTGGATGAGCAGCGAAAAGTCTTCACTCCTACATTTTGACCAGTTGACAGATTTAACGTTGGCTTTTTCCACAAACTGTATATGTAAATGGACATAGCTAACTTGCTAGCCACCACATTCAAAATGGGTAGTGATCATGGGCGCGCTTCTGGCTCCATCGACTCTGGCTCCAATTCACTTTACATTAGAAAATTGTCACCCCACTCACTGTAACTGCTGCAATTCTTTGTAGAGACTTCTTTGTTTACTGACTGAGAGTCAGTAAACAAAATGTGTTTTCCAAAGAATAAGAAAGTCACTCATTTTTACATTCAATGCAATTTGGGGTTATTTCACTAAACAAAACTAGAACAAAAGAATCTGTAACCAGCCACAACCTTCAAGTCTAAGTCTAACTCAAATGTCTTTTAACTGTTACATTGTTTATCTGAGTTTTTTGTAGAAATGTGTTTATTATTCCCAAGTCTTTATGTGTCTTTGAAAGCATCATTGAGCTGTTGTTTGCTGTCACATTCATTCTTTGTCACTGTGTAATCCCTACATGGCCGGCCTCATTATAGAGTAATTAAAAACAAAAGAGGCTGGCACAGTGACGCACAGCTCCTCCCGCTCTCTCCTATGGGGCACACACTGACTCAATGTGCTTAGTCAACACAGCATCTGGATGCTGTCTGAAGTGACTTTGAAATTCCCCACAAACCAAAACTGTAAAATATCTTCAAAAGTTCATTCAACTCAAATGAACTAGGGAGATTTATAGCCATAATGACACAAAAACACAAAAAAACAGAAAAATAAAAAATAAACCAACATATGAATAAGTGGCCTCACTCAAAGCACTTTAATTCAAATAAAGTGCTTTGAGTGAGGCAATTTCAATCACCATTCATACACCAGTGTTCACAGACACTGGGGGTGAGGTGGGTTAAGTGTCTCGCCCAAGGACACAACAAAAGCATTAATCTGTGGGAGCTAGAATCACACCGCCAGTTTATGGGTCAGTGGATCTGTTGTTTATGTTGAGAGCGGGATTCAAACCACCAACCTGTAAATCAGACAAACACTGTATCAACTGAGCTACTGTCACCCCTGATTTACACCTAACAACACATCTGATGGTGGCAAGAAGGTAATCAGTGTCAGTGTGCAACTATAGACTGTATATTTAAATGGACATAGCTACCCTGCTAGGCGCCACGCTCCAAATAGAAAGTGATCATGGGCGCACTTCTGGCTCCATCAACTCTGGCTCCAATTCACTTTACGTTGAAAAATTGTCACTCCTCTCTCTGTAACTGCTGCTGTCAGGCTCGTCATTTTGGTCGTAAAATGTTTGGATTAACCCGCTCTACATGATCCTGGTATTTTTATTTTATTATCGCATCTGTAAATCAAGATATGAACATTAATAACAGACAATTCAGCTGATTTCTTTCCCCAAGGTCTCGACGAGATTCATTTGACTGGAGCCGAACACTATGGCTGACGTCACACTCACGTAGTCCACTTCTTTATACAGTCTGTGTGTGCAACAGACCGAATAAAAACATGAAATATTTAAAATTACATGCAGTTTATTTGAAAATTAAGAAATAAAACCACTTTCAGCTTGGTTTTGGTTAAATGTGTGCTCAAAAGATATGATTTGAGCCATTGGGTTAGCAACATACGTATTCAATCTGGAGCGGTGCAGGCTGTCATATTCTCGACAAGAAACTTCAAACCACAAAACGGAATATTCTAAGAGTTTGTTCACAGTTTGTATCTGATGTAGACTTGGTTAGATCCTGGTCTGGTCCTAGTTTAGTCCTGGTCTTGTCCCAATTTTGATGTGGTGTGAAATTGTAAAAGCTCTCTCAGTTCTCTAAACACAACTATAAGCAAGTCAAAGTAAGTCACTTTCTTGATTACGAAAGAGTAACTATTAGCAGTCACTTTTTGACCCCAGCACTGCTCCCCCTGCCGCCTGTGGTCTTATCTGGACCAACCTTCATCTCTCTTTAACTTTAACCGTGCACACCTGAACAGCCCCTGAGCTTAGCCGCGTTCAAAGATAAAGATAAAAGTTTTGGATCCAGCCACCTGCAGCAGCCAGAAGCCGTCTCTCTCCTTCCTCCTCCTCCTCCTCCTCCTCTGACAAACACAGCCGTCAACCCAGACCTCTAATCAGACACCCCGAGGAATGCTTTACGGTAACACAACGCAACGCTAAGTCAGAAAAACCAAAAAGACAAAAGATTACTCAGACAGTGTTCATCATTTAATCTGAACATCTGTGTAATGAATCCCAAAATTAGAACATCATTTGAGGATGACTCTGTTTGTGGTAAAATGCAAGGACACGTTTTCAAGATGGAGGCTCGGCGGTAGCTCGGTTTGTTTTATAGCCAGCAAATCTAGATTGAGACGTTGCCTGTGTGAATGTTCCACACCACAGCATTAAACGTATCTATCTCCATGGAAATAAAGGCGAGTTACAGGTCAAAACTGCGGACGCCCCGTGTTCACAGTAAGAATGAATGTTTTTAGCAAAAAGTAGTGTCAATGGAATACATGTTTCATTATAGAGCTATCCGGGCCAAGCAATGACATCTCCATGGAGACAAGCACGTCGCAGACCTATCTCCATAAAAGTTACATAGTGTATCTTTAATTGTAATATGATTTTCCTTCAGTCTCGTGTAACTACATAAGTAAATACATTGGAAACTGAGGTAATGACCAGAGGAACTACAAAGCCACGGCACAGCAGTGAACACCTGTCTTTAATAACACCTCTGCAGGAGCAAAACGCATCTTCAAACATGCTCCGGGTCAAAGGTCAACTAGAAAGTTCAAAACAATCCATGACTTCACAAGTGCTGTTTGTAACCCAATATGATCTTTCTATGATCAGTCAGTCTGATATGCAGGGCCGGTATGATGTCTTTGTAAGAGAAGCTAACGTACTTTTTGTTCAGCTGTTTATGGAAAGTGTCTGGATTGTAATTTCAGATTGGTTTTTACTTTGCTTTTCACAAAAACTAAAATGATCTTTTCTCATTATATTATGGCATTCCTGGTTTAGTGATTGTGTTTTAAACCAACAAGACCACATTTATAGTTATTACAGTTAACATTGTAAAACAGAATAGAGTGATCTATTTACAAGGGAAGGGAAGATGAGATATAATTCCCATGAGAATTAAAAAAAAATATATATGTTCACTGTTCATTTAAGAATTTTGCCATTACAGTTATCCATCCATTGTCTTTCCCTTATCCAGGGTTGGGTCATGGGGCAGCAGTCTAAGCAGGGACTCCCAGACTTCCCTCACTCCAGACACTTCCTCCAGCTCCTCCAGTAGGACCTCAAGGCGCTCCCAGGCCAGCCGAGAGACATAGTCCTTCCAGAGTGTCTTAGACCTTCTCTCCAGGGAGGCATGTAGAACAGATGCCCAAACCACCTCAGCTGGCTCCTCTCCACATGAAGGAGCAGCAGCTCTACTCCAAGTTCCTCTCATGTGACTGAGCTCCTCACTCTATCTCTAAGGGAGTGTCCAGTCACCATGCAGAGGAAACTCATTTTGTCTGCTTGTATCCTTTCAGTCATTCACAATCACAATTTTTATTATTACTAACAGATTTACTCTACAATACACTAGAATATGTTGTCTTTTTAAAAAATATTTTCATTTCACCTTTTGTTTGGTTGTGACTGTATAAAGAAGTGGACCAAGTGAGTGTGAAGTCATCCACAGTGCTTGGAGCCGAGTTCCATGTTTGTAACTCTGACCATGAGTATCATAGCAACCAAAAAGCCGATCTGGAGCGACGCTGTTGAAAGTAACGCCCCTTCCCTCCCACAAGGCTAATCAAACCTGTTGCTAACGCTAACAGGACCAACCTTGGGGATAGAAGGCGTCTGGTTTGTGTGTTATTATTGTTCATATCTTGATTTATGGACACAATAGCAAAATAAAAAACGCCATGATTATTTTTTTACAGACACTTTTGGTATTCAAGACAGACTAAAAAAATCAATATGAACCATGGTAGAGCATATTTTGAAAGACCCATTTACCATTTGCTGAGGGATAAGATGTTTGTCCTAAAGAGACCAACGGAAGGATAGAGCAGCGATTACATTACATTCACTGAAACGGCCCCGTCTAGTGAACCAACACCGGATTTATGACACGGCTTATGATCTTGGTAAAATGTTTTGCAGGGAGTAAACCTATTGCATTATGTTCCCGTTGGAAATCTATTTTGACAACCAAGTAAGAAGGATGTTCAAAACTGCTTTAGAAATCGGTCAGTGCCGCATCAGCTCCCTCGGTTGAGCAACTCCTAGGGCTAGGCAGTGATTGGGAACAGATCCGACTATCTCTCCTATTTTTCAAGTCAAAACCCACAGAGGACTGCCATACGAGGACAACAAAGTGTAAACACGCTTTCTGAGGTCGCTGTGGCGTAGAAATCAGAAGTGCCAAAAGATTAAACGCAACACAACGTCATTTGTCATTGCTCAATTTGTCATCGAAAACCGATGGGAATTGGACGCTGTGTGACATACACGTACTTCCACGGCCTGTCGAGACCGCGGAGCAAACAAATGTATGTTTAGAGTGGTACGAGGACGCAACGGTAAACAGGGCAGTCCCAAGACGACCTCTCACTCTCGCACACTTTATCAAACTGAAACAGCCAGACCACACAAGCCACGCGGGCAACATGCGATATACCACAGCAATACAAAGTGACTGCCGCGTGGAGCAAAGGGGGACAGTGATGAAAAGAGGCTGTTGCTGTATTTATCCAGCGCAGATGGCCCCAGCACAGTGGTGGCCAATACAATGTGGCGACATGAGTAAATGGTTGTGTCTGGCAACGCTTGAAACGAGAAATAATACAATATCTGAAGGTCTTTTTTCTCGCTGTCTGTCCATTTTATATTAAAGTGATGGATTACGTTATATTTTATTGGATATTGAAACAAAAGATATGGGATCATTTACTGGAGTTGAAAGAAAGTTAAAGGTCATCCCGAGTTGTTTTGGTTCTTAATATAAGTTTTCATACACAAGTCTCTGCTTCTTGTTTAAAGGTCCGACATTACGTAAAATTGACTCCTGAGATTTTCGTTGTGTTATAATGTTACTTCATCAAAAACACACTCAGAGTTGTGTTTTGTTTCATTCACACATGTTTGAGTAATCCTGCATTATTAGGCTGACTGATGTCTCTATTTTTTATATAGATAGATATCAGTCTGGTCCCCACGTCCTCTGTTGCGTCTCAAGCACAGTCAAACGCAATCATCCAATCAGATTTGTTTTTTTTCAGTGACGCATGTGAAACAAAGGAGCTCATTGGTCACCTATGATTTACAAATAAAATCAAATTTCTCTCACTTCAGATTAGCAGAGTTTTGTGTTTTGATCATTGATTCTGTAGAAATCTGTGGATGTTTTTCAGCCTCCTGTGATATTTTTTTTCCTTTATTTTTCCGAAACAGCCGGACCATGCATGTCCCTAATTGGCTAATCCACCTGTCAATCACGGCCATTTGAAAATGGGGAGATTCATAGGTGAACAGACTCTCCAGACTCATCTTCATAAAGTATTAAAGATGTTTATGTTCTGGATCCAAGGCAAGCTGTCTGCATCTCCAAAACTCAAACTCTTCTGTTCCACCTTGTGATGTCATGAAGTGGTAGTTTTAAAGTTAATATCAATTTTTTTTAGTTTCAACGAGGCTAAAACAGTAGATAGCTTCAAAGTTTGGCCTTTCTCGGGCTGGACATTATTCAAATGATTCTAGTGAAGGTGTATGAAGTTTAAAAACACAGTGGAGCACTTCCTGTTTTACCACTCAATGACATCACAAGGTGGAACTGAGTGTTTTCAGTTTGAGATAAGAGCACAGATATCTTTTTGGTGAGGATACAACATAATAGCAAAGATTAAAAAAACTAACTGTGTAATATGGGCCTTTTAAGTGTGCCAGTGTGAGTACTTTTAACCATTCAAAACTTGTAATATTTAGTCTTGGATTGTTAATTGCTATGGTAACTGCGCTTATTTCTACCACTATGAAACTGACTGTCTGTTATGACAAGGGACGTTGCTTTTCATGGTTGTGGAAGTGTCTGTAAGAAATGAACCAATGTCCCAACAGTGTCTATATGCTAATAACACTGCCAACACTTCCATTATGATGCATCCCCATGACACCCAAAGACACTGAGGACTTTTTAAACATTTTGGCCCCATTTATCTGTATTTCACATTTTACCACTCTATATTTTTATATCAGCGAATAAAGACCAAACAACAGCAGTAAACATCATATTATGTTTAGGAAAAAATACAAAAGATTCAGGACCTTAAGATCCCCAGTGATACAGATCTAAGTTTGACACAGAGAGGAGTGAGTGGAGACAGTAAACAGTCCCAGAAAGAGCTATCTCTCTTTTCATCTCATACATTTATATTGCAAGACGTGCTCCTGCAGGTAATGTTTTATTGTACAAGTAATATTGTCTTGTTTGTTTGGCACAATATCAAAGCAGGCTATAGGTTGCATTTTACAGTAATTGCATGGGAAAGGATGAGATATCATGAGAAATGCAACAACAAGGGATAAATGTGTTTTGGAGGAAGAACTGTATAAAGAAGTGGACAAAGTGAGTGTGATGTCACGCATAATGTTCAGCTCCAGTCAAATGAAGCTCATTGAGGCTAGCAGTTATAGGGGCGAATTTGCAGCCAAGTGCCATATTTGGAATTCTGACTGCGAGTATCATAGCGACCAAAGAGCCAATCCAGAGTGAGGCTGTTAAGGGTCACGCCCCTTCCCACCCGCAGGGAGCACCATCAAACTGATTGCAAGTGCAGTAGCATGGGAATTTGACCACAACGGGAAAAATTACACTTTCAAAAGGAACTACCTCTGCTGGTGATGACTGGTGTTGCATTGATTGTGGAAATTGTAAATATTTGTTTAAAGGGCCCATATTACATTATTTTCTGAACTATGTTATAATGTTGTTTTCTCATCACAAACAAACCTGGAGTCGTGTTTTGTTTTATTTACACATGCTTAATACACAAAACCTGCATATTTAGGCTGAGTTCTTCTCTCAAACGGAAAACTTTTCTTTTTTCCACCTTGTGATGTCATGTGGTAATACAGGAAGTGCTTGGAATTTACCAATCTCTACAGAAGATAAAAGTTAGCTGTTAACTTGAAAACTCCTGCTTCATGACATCACAAGGTGGAACAGAGCATTTTGAGCTCTGGAGATGTAGACAGACTAATAATAAAGAGTTACTCAAACAAGTTCAAAACAGTAAATTTTGTGTAATAAGTTGCACTATGGAACTTCTCTGGAGGGTCTGCCACATGCTTGTCTCCATGCTTTACCTGAAATGTTTCACAGTGTGGCATTAAACATATTTATATCCATGAAGGCAAACATATATACTGTATTTTCTTTTTTTTCCCACTAATAACAGTAATTGCCTTTGTGCACAACAGCACCAGGCAACTTCACTGTTAGTGTCACTACTTCCTAAATAAATATTAAAACAACACCACAAACTGAAATAATCAACACATAAAAACAAATGAATAGTCTTTACATTAATCAATTTTAATTTTAATGGGTTGTTTATTTGATATTTTATGCGTTTAATGACCGCATAGCATTAGCTTTGAGATACAGCATGGTCCTGTGCACAGAGCCTACTGAATACTCTTTAGACAGATAACGTTTGGAAGCCGACTGCAGAGCATTCCAGGCAAAGCATAATAAAAGTTTCATAGTGTGACTTTAAAAAATATCTATAAAAGATCCACAGGAGACTTGTCTGCACCGGCTCGGACAGATATCGACCCATTCCGCCCCGTGCTTCTTGTGTGGCATGTTTACTACGTATTACTTCACAAACTTTACTACATGTACACACAAGTGCTACTTAATTCCCCCAGTATCAGATCTGCTATCCTACAAACCCCATGAACGCAGCCGATAAGCAGAAGAAAGAGGAAAATCGCAGAAGAGAACTGTTTGAAGTCATAAGATAATCTTGGAACTAGCTTTGGCTTAACATGGCTAGCTTAGTAGGTCATTAAGTGTAATAGTAGTGAAGGATTGTGGGGTTTTATCTTTGGGGGAGAGAACAAAGTTGTGCTGGATCTGGGGATTGTGCAGCTGGTTGGATGGGACTTCCCGCTCAGAGCTGCGCTAACACACAGGTGCTCGCATAAATCTCTACTCAGGTTTATTATACAAGTGATTGAAGTAGATCATGATGGGGGGATGTTCAGAGGAGGGGTAGGGGCAGGTATTCTAAATTGGTTTGAAAAAGTCTTGTAGTGTCTTAATATTTAAACAAATGAATATGTTGTAATTATAAACTAGAATAGGCTTACTTCAAAATTTGGTATTAGGTAAATATGGACCAGTGGATTCACTCTGTCACTGCATCCAACAGATCAGTGTGTGGATGCAAAACAACTTTCTCAAAAAATCAAACAAGACTGAAGTTACAAAGGGGAAGCAGTCAGGTCCAGTCTCCCACACTGAAACCTTTAAATCAGGCTGGAAATCTAGGGGTAATAATGGACTCAGACTAACAGCCACATCAAATTAATAACATCTGCAGCTTTTTACCATCTAAAAAACATTGCAAAAATCAAAGGTTTACTGTCAAAAACAGACTTGGAGAGACTTATCCTTGCATTTGTCGGTTTGTAGAGGCCTGCTCACTGGCGTCTACAAACGGATACAGCTCGGGCCCTGACTAGAACCAGGAAGTACGAGCACATAAGTCTATGCTCAGGTCTCTGCACTGGCTCCTGTGGCTCAGAGAATAGACTTTAAAGCAGCTCTGTCTGTGAACAAGTCTCTCCATGGCCTAGGACCAAAGAACATCTCCAACATTTTAGTGCCATATGAACCATCTCACACTCTGAGGACTTCAGGGACCGGCCTCCTGCTGGACTAAACATGGGGAATCAGCGTTTCAGTTTTATGCAGCTAAAACCTAGAACAATCTTCCTGAAGATGTGAGACAGGCCTCTACTTTGATAATGTTTAAATTCAGGCTCAAACTGTTCTGTTTAGCTGTGCACATGACTGAAAGGTTTTTATTCTGCACTCTTCTCTTTTAATGTTCATTTTATAATTATTATTTATGTTTTGATTTGTTTGTATGGTGATTTTACTGTCTTTCTTATTCTGTAAAGCACTATGAATTACTTTGTGTACCAATTGTATTATACAAATAAACTTGCCTGCTTGCCTATTTTCGAATTTTAGGCAGAGGCATTTTGTTTTAATAACATTGCACAACAGGCTAATTCTTCCAGCTAAGTACTGACCCTAATGTGACTCTCAACTCATCATCCTCCCTTCTGTAGAGGTGAGTCACCAAAACCTCGACTCTACTTCAAGGGCCCATATTATGCTATTTTCTGATCTATGTTATAATGTTGTTTCCTCAGCACAAACAGACCTGGAGTTGTGTTTTGTTTCATTCACACATGTTTAACACACAAAATCTGCATATTTAGGCTTCTGTCAATTCACTCCGTTCCTGTGCTCCAGTGTGTTTTTAAACTCCATACACATTCATTAGAATCATTTGGATAATTTCAGTCCTGGAATTGCCAATCTCTACAGAACTAAAGATAAAAAGTTAAAAGGAAAACTACCACTTCATGACATCACAAGGCAGAACAGAGCATTTTGAGCTTTGGCGGTGTACACAGACTAATAATAAAGAATTACTCAAACATGTGAATGAAACAAAACACAACTCCAGGTAAGTTTTTGAGCAGGCAACAGCGTTAAAGCTCACACGAGTCAACTTTGTGTAATATAGAACTTTTAAGTAATAATACTGGTGAAACTAGTACTGAACTGAGTAAGTGTTTCGACTCAACATCTGATTTTGAAGTTAATGTACAAAACATTCAATAATTTACATAAAATCTGTTACGATCAAAGGATAGAGCTCAAAAATGAAGAAAAAAAAAATCTAATTTGAAGGAGTGGTTTAAAGAAGTATATGCAGATGTTCAAATCAGTTAATATTTTCATTATAAAGCTTTTATCTCTTAAGGGTTCACACTTACAGACATCACAATAACACATTATGAAGTGTGATATTTTGCTGTGATAAATGATACTACTGAAGCTAATTTATGCCACTGACACAACAAATCATGAGCTGCAATAAATAAACAGCAAAATGAAACTTTAATAGTTGGTAGTTTATATCTGTAATGAGTTATTATTTCAAGCTTTTACGGCTCAAATCTTATCATATAGTCAAAAAATAACCACACATAACCTCAAAGAAACTGTACACAAGATAAATATTGACCCCCAAAATATATTGTTCCAGTTTCATATATTAAACGATAAGTTAATATAGTAATTATTGTAACACTTGCACAAACACCACAGCAAAATGGCGACTAAACTAGGATGAAATCTGGAACTAAACCTGGACTAGACTAGAAAAGTACAATTTTACTAAAAAGTTCCTCAAGTAAATTGCATTTTTTGGTGCTAGATTTCAGTGATCAGTGTTCACTTTCAGCCAAACTACTTTGTCACTCTCCTGCTTCACTTCGCATTTCAAGAATTCTAAATGAGAGAAAAACAACTGGAGTTTCCAAGAGGCTGCGTTAAGTCTATATTTGGTAGTGACGGCGCAGTGCACTCCCCTGCCCTGGCACGGTGCCCCCCCCACAGGCCCTCCAAGGCTCTGCACTGGAGGAGACTGATTGATTGGCGCTTTAATGGTTTCCTGTGTTGGTTGGGGTTGGCCCTGGGTTAACATCTGTGAGGGACACTCTCAAACTCTCAAACTCTCATGTGGTTCAGTGAAGGGAGGATTCGGACTTCTTCTGTGGCTAGTCAGAATGACGTGGGCCAGTATAAAAAGACTGGACTTCAGTGAAAAGAATGGCCAAGAGGAGGAAACTGAGAGAAACAACATGGACTATATGATTTTGAGCGGTTACTATGTTCTTCCTATATAAAATAAATGAACATAGCTAACCTGCTAGCCACAATGTTCCAAACAGGAAGTGAACATGGGCGCGCTTCTGGTCTCCATCAACTCCAATTCACTTTCTACTGAAAATCGTCACCCCTCTCTCTGTAACTGCTACTGTCAGGCTCATCATATTGGTCTTAAAATGTTTGTCTTAACCCACTCTACATGGTCCTGGTGTTTTATTTCACTTTTGTGTCAATAAATTAAGATATGAACATTAGTAAGTGACAAATCAGACGACTTCTTTCCGCGAAGTTGCTCCCACTATCGTTAACAACAGGTTTGATTGACAGCGTTGCTAAGCGTCCACCCAATGCTAAACCAGCAGTCTGGTCAGGAAGGGGCATTAGCTTCAACAGCCTCTCTCCGGATTGGCTCTTTGGTTGCTATGATACTCACAGTCTGAATTCCAAATATTGAACTTGGCTCCAAATTCACCCCTATAACTGCTCTAGCCTCGATGAGCCTCATTTAGCTGGAGCTGAACACTATGGGTGACGTCACACTCCCTTAGTCCACTTCCTTATACAGGCTATGATCCTATTCTGGCTCAAGGTCCAGACGAGGGGCCTGGGGGCTGCAGTAGTTGCTCATTTCTGACAGTTTTGCCCCATTGGAACGGCTAAATGCAAAAAAACAACAAATGTTTGAAATAGGGAGCGAGCAGTTCAAATACCTTGTTATTTTGTTTGCCAGTTGCTAATAGCCATAGATTTGATATATTTCAGTGTTTCTCAAGCTGTGGTACGTGCACAGACTGTATATTTATTTACAATAGCATGAGGGTACTGTAGTTTGAGTATTTATTTGAGATGTTTTTGTTGTCCTTTGCTTAGAGTATTATTTGGGAGCTACTTTATACGTAGCTTAATCTCATTTAAATGGTCATACTTTTACATCAAGGAGACACACACACATGAGACAAGGTGGGTTAAGTGTCTTGCCCAAGGACACAATGACAGCATTCATCTGTGGGAGCTGGAATCGCTCCGCCAGTTAAACCACCAACCTTCAGATCAGTGGACTAACACTCTACCAACTGAGCTACTGTCGCCCCTAGACCTGGTTTTAGTCATTTTAGACCATGTTTATCTCTCATTCAGTCCTGATAAGATCCAGGTTTAGATCTGGTTGTACTCGCAAAGCCAAATATTATCTTTTGTGGTTAGGAGGCTTCTTGTTGCTAAAGTTTGTGAACTACTTGGCACTTGCATATTTAATACAATAACAGCCCTACAGAGTGTTGGTCTGGACTCCACTATTTGGGAATTAATGATTTACTCAAGACTTTGTAAAAGGCTTTAAAAATCAGCCATTTTACCGTCGTCCTTAGCATTACAACTTTATATTTTAACTCCATCCACTTAACTCTTACTCGAGTAATTCTCCAGATGATCACTTTTTAAGATGACATGCGATGACAAGACAAAACCCATTAATCTCGGCCCACAGACCCTTTAAAGCGGAGGTATAACTTCAGAGGGGACTAGCAAACCACAAGGAATTAGCCTGAAATGACAGAGCACACCTGCAAATCTGGCTAGAACATGAAACAAAAGAAGCACTCCCAAAACAAAAGGCTCATCTAAAAGAAGAACTTCACTAGACTTTGTTCCTAATCCAGGGATGTACGGCAGGTCGGAGGCAGAGGGGGAAAATCCCACGTGAAAGCTCCAGGCCTCCTCCACGTAGCCCGTTAGCTTCTCCAGTTTGAGCTCGGCTGGGCTAATTGCGGCACGTTGCTGTGACGATAAGCGCCGTAAACACTGGAGCGCCCACAGAGATGAAAACGCTCCACTTTCATCTCTCGGCAGTTAATCAGAGTTTGACTTTGCAAATAAACACGGGAGCCTGCCCCATTGCCTCACTTTTAAGCAGTGACATTAGGGACTAGTCAGTCAGAAGATTACAAAGATCTGATGTGATACTATGAGAGAGACGGCACGCAATTCTGGCTGATGTGAACTTTGGGTTTTCAGAAGTAGTAGTATGTGGGTTTAAAGGGCCCATATTACGCTATTTTCTGATCTATGTTTTAATGTGTAGGCAGACTAAGAATAAAAGGTTACTCAAACAAAACACAACTCCAGGTATGTTTTTGAGGAGATAATAATATTATAACATGGCTTAAATCTCACAAGAGTCCATTTTGTGTAATATAGGACCTTTAATCTAGTGAGTCTTTTAAGTAGAAGCAGTAGTTGGCATTGAAGTAGTAGTAAAAGTAGCAGAGGTGGTAGAGTAGCCAAAATTTTAACTAAAGTAAACGTAATGTTACTTCAAATTAATATTACTCAAGTAGAAGTACAAAGTAGTCGTACAAGAAATGGAGTAAAAAAGTGTCAGTATCTGAGTAACTGTAAGAGTAACTGACATCTGATTTATAATTTGAAGTGAATGAAATTTAAAGGACAAAACATTACATAATGCACAAAATCTGGTATTTTCAAAGGATAGGAAAAAAAGAGAATAACAAAATCGTATCCGAAGGAGTGGAACAAGAAACACAAATGTTCAAATCATTTCATATTGTCAACATAAAGCTTTTGTCACTTGTACTTACTTAAAGTAGGAAGAGGAACCACAACTTTTACTCATGAGTACTGCTAAAAACTACAATAGTACTCAAGTGGTAGTAAAAGTATGCTATGAAAAAGTACACTGAAAAGTAGTACCCATCTCTGAAAGGTAGTAGATAAAAGTAGCAGTAGTAGTAGTAAGTATCATAATAGTCCATGATTAGTTACAGCTGCCCTGTGACTGACTGACATATGTGGCGTGCATTCTGTGCCAACGGCCTCTACATCCATCACCATTCACACACACAAACTACACATTCACAAAGGCAAAGTGGGAGACGTGACTTGCCCAAGGACACAAGAACAGTATTAAAGAGGGTGTTTCTTTTTTACTGTTACGCAATAAACTATTTTGCCATAAAACATATTGTAAAAGCAGCACTTGGGGTCAAAATCAGACTGCTGCGCGCTGCCTGCATCAAATTATAAAGCAGTTTTATGGATCGCGAATCTGTAAGTAATGCTGTTGCGCTGTTGCCATGCTAGCTGTTGTTGTTAGCATTCCAAAACTCCACTCTGACTTCTGAAAGATGGGAAATACACTTATAACATCATTGTGGTGAAGAAGTCGGAAGCTAAGTATGCGTTGAGAAGAAGAGGAATAGATTTTGGACCATAGACTGCATATATAAATGGACGTAACTAACCTGCTAGCCGCCGCGTTTCAAATAGGAAGTGCTCACGGGCAGGCTTCCGGCTCCATCGACTCCAATTCACTTTCTATTGAAAAACTGTCACCTCTTACTCTGTGACTGCTGCTGTCAGGCTCATCGTTTTGGTCTTAAAATGTTAGTACTAACCCGCTTTACATGATCCTTGTATTTTTATTTTGCTATTTTGTCCGTAAATCAAGATATGAACATTCATAACAAACAAATCAAGCACCTTCTTTTCACTCTTAGTCCATTTCTTTGTACAGTCTATGGTTTGGACTGATGCAGACTTCTACCTCCATTGTTCACCGTTTTAAGGCAAAAAAAAATCTGGTGCAGCTCCTTTAACAGAATTAAACTGACAACCCTCTAGTTATAAGGCAACCACTCTACCACCTGTGCCGCTATTGCCCCAAGAATAGTACAGCATAGTGACAGCTGTGTTTATAGAGTTGTTGGAAAGTTTACTTAAATAATCAAAGTCGTAGGCTAAACACATTTGATTTTAGTTTTGTAATATTTATTTTCGTTTTCTTACAATGTACAGATGTTTGGAACCTCATCCCCGTGGAATACTTCTGCAATTAGCAAACTGGATACACATGTTCTTGTTAAACCCAATTGTATATGTTTTGTATTTAGGCACAATAGATCCTGAAGGCCCCTAAAGCCAAGAAAACACAGCTACGATGAGCCGGTGCACGGGCCGGTAATGGAGTCACTATTACACAACAGCCCACACAACTTCAAAGTCTATAAAGGCCAGGTTCTTTCAATTAGGTCTTACCCCAGGACGAGCTGTGCCTCTGCAGCTGGACCCCCTCCTATCTCTGCCTGGGATTGGACACGTGGGACCCCTTCAGTGGCCCCTCGGGGATGTGTTTTGGAGCAGGCCACAGGTTCAAAGTGTTGGAGAGGTCTGGGCTGAAGTGCAGCTGTGTCATATGAAGACTGTTGTGGATCACAGCTACACACGGTAAATAGTTTGTACAGAATCATTTGTTTTTTTCTATTACAAACAAAAATATTAGCTTGTGTACAGCTCCCTGTTAATGTGATAAATGTAAATAAACATGAAAAACATGAAAATATGGCATTTATGACTAAACAGCGTATTGCAATATCAAAACCAGTGGTAGAAGAAGTACTCGATTTTGTTAGTTAAGTAAAAGTACAGATACTGGAGCAAAAAAATACTCAAGTATAAGTATCACATGAAAAAAATCTAAGTAAAAGTATTAAAGTACCTGTTTAAAAATGTACATAATGAGTACAAGTGAAAGTATTTCGTGTAGATTTTGAGGTTATGAGGTGTCAAAAGTAGTGATTTTGATAAAGATTTGTGCTGAATTTTGTTCAACAGTTTTTTCCTAGCGGTTTTTATTTGTATATTTTGTTTGTGTTAAAATGTGTTACAATAAAACCTCAGCCTTTTCAGCAGGTCTCAAACAAGAACACAAAAAAAACCAAAACAACAACTTACCTGTTCAAAAATGTAGTGGACTTGAAAGTACAGACACCTGCTCTTAAATTTAGTGAAGCAAAATGCTGTAAAATGCACTTAGGTAAAGTACACATACCTAAAATGTGTACTTAAATATAGTACTTTACTACTTTTACTTTGTTAAATTCCACCACTGACCAAAAAACTGCTGCTATATGAGAGGAACTGTCAAATATATCTATGCCGCAGTTGCCGATACCCAAGTGAATCTACATAATAAAAATGTCCTCACGGTGAACTACAGAAGGTAATAGGACCTTGAAGTCAAAATCATGGGATAGCGGTTAAATGGCTAGCACTCAAGGCAAGAAGGTCACAGGTTCAACTCCAGGGCCTTTCTCAAGATCTGGAGATGGGTCCACGGACATTGTACTGCAACTGCAACTGCTCCTGAAAGCTTGGAGAATTTTGTCCCTTCATAAAATATACCTTACTTATCAAAACCACAACACAACTAATATGTGAAGACGAAGAGAGTTTAGTTCACATATAGTATCAGCTTTTGATCTCCTAAATAGTGAAAATGTAGCTTTTATTATAATCTTTTATCCATCCATCCATTCTTTTCCGCTTATCCGGGGTTGGATAACACTGCTCCTCCTGAATTCTCCAGTCCTCACTATAATCTTTTATGGTTAACAATTTGTACATTTTCACATATTTTACGCCCAAATGAGGAGGTGTAACAATTTTTCTGTGAACTATAGGTCTCAATTTGATTCAATTTAGCCCAAAATCACAATAGCAGTTACTTCTTAAGGCTTAAACAAGAACATTGATGTAGCCAGCAGAAAGTTGGAAAATCAACAGTGAAAAAGACATTGGTCAATAACAGACAAACAGATCCACCAACACAAAGAGAAATAAATCCTCAAAAATGGCGTCTCTCCAAAACTTTGCATCCAATTTCATGCAACCTTGTTATATTATTAAAGTGGTACAAAGAAAACATATGGACATAGTTATGAACATGGAGAATATTTAGTCTCTCCGCCAAGGGACATGTCATACCAGATAAAAATCAATTTGTTTGTTGTCCATATAAGGTGATAGTAAAAAGCTGAACTCATCCATCCTCCTCAGATTAACAAACAGCATCATGTCCAAACAGCCAAATATCAATTTTGAATTTTGAGGTTTGAACATGGGAAAAAAGTGCAATCTCCAGCCATTTTAGATATAGACACTTAGGCCTATAGATCTTATTTTACCAGTGTGTTCAAATTATGCAACCAAGCCTTTCCCATTCATCACAATAAGACAGCTAATTAAACTCGTTAATTGGAGGCTTTTAGACAGTGGGAATTAATGGCTATTGTTTTATTTACTGTGAAAACATTAAAGTTAATTATGGCACAATAATTTGCCTGTTTGATGATTCTTTCGCTGAAGTTAAGTTTGGTCAGTAGCGTAGGTGCAATAGTTTGTATAGAACAATTGGTACACATAAGAAAGACATTAAAATCACAATACAAATAAAATCAAAACATAAATAATCATCATAAAATAAAAGAGACAAGTGCAGAATAAAAACCTTTCAGTCACATGCACAGCTAAACAGAACCATTTGGAGCCTGGATTTAAATGTTGTCAAAGTAGAGGCCTGTGTCACATCTTCAGGAAGACAGAAGAGAACAATAGAAAGTAATAGTAATACTTCCAGCGTTGGTTGTTGTTGAGTCTGTAAGACATAATACCGATGATGGTGCTGTCGAAATATATTTAAAAGATGAAATTTTCTTAATTCTGGCCATTTTGTTTTCATAGCTGTTTAAAAGATTGAAATTGGAAACTGTGTCTCAGATCACATGGCCCTGACATGTGGGGTACCCCAGGGGTCAATCCTAGGACCCTTTTTATTTAATCTCTACATGCTACCATTAGGTCAGTTAATAATCCGTCCTACCACAACTATGTAGATGACACTCAGATCTATGTCTCATTGGCAGCAGGTAAATATGGACCAGTGGATTCACTCTGCCTCTGCATCCAACAAATCAGTGTGTGGAGGCAAAACAACTTTCTCCAGCTAAACTCAGACAAGACTGAAGTCATCATCTTTGGCCCACAGAAACATAGAGAAAGTGTGAGCAGTTACCCTCCAGTCTCTCTCTCTAAAACCTTCAAATCAGGATAGAAATCTAGGGGCAATAATGGACTCAGACTTGAACTTTAACAGCCACATCAAATCAATAACATCTGCAGCTTGTTACCATCTAAAAACATTGCAAAAATCAAAGGTATAATGTCAAAACCAGACCTGGAGAGACTTATCCATGCATTTGTCTCCAGTAGGTTAGACTACTGTAATGACCTGCTCACTGGCCTCGGTAGGACAGCTGCAGTACATCCAGAACGCTGCTGCTCTGGTCCTGACTAAAACCAGGAAGTACGAGCACATAAGTCCTGTGCTCAGGTCTCTGCCCTGGCTTACTGCTGCTCAGAGAATAGACTTTAAAGCAGATCTGCTTGTGAACAAGTCTCTCCATGGCCCAGCACCAAAGTACATCTCCGACATGTTGCACTATGAAGACCTCAGGGACCAGCCTCCCGCTGGTGCCCGGAGTCATGACTAAACCAGAAATAAACTAGGACTAAACCAGGACTAAACATGGAGAATCAGCATTTCAGTTTTATGCAGCTAAAACCGGGAACAGTCTTCCTGGAGATGTGAGACAGGCCTCTACTCTGTTAGGCTGTGCATATTTATTCTGCACTCTTCTCCTTTAATATTAATTTTATGATGATTATTTGTGATTATTTATGTTTTGATTTATTGCATTAGGATTTTAATGTCTTTCTTATTCTGTAAAGCAATTTGAATTACTTCATGTATGAATTGTGCTATACAGACAAACTTGCCCTGCCTATTATAATATTTTAACCCATGTCAGTAAAAGCATGTTGTTTGGAGCCAAGTTCAGACTTCGGAGGAATTCATTTGACTTTTTTGTGTTAATGGCACAAATCAAAAATCTAGTTTATGAAAACAACAATCATGATTGGTCAATACAAGCACATAATGCCAGGTTTCAGATGACATTGCAACATTTCAAAGCCCAATAAGACACACACATTCATACACCAGTGCACACAAACACTGGGGGCAAGGTGGGTTAACTGTCTTGCACGAGAACGCAATCTTAGTATTTCTTCCGTGGGAGCTGGAATCATACCGCCAACCTGTGGGTCAGTGGATCAGGCTCCTCAACCAATCATATTTATGACAACAGTGCGCTAATGTAATGTTTTTGCAGTGTAGCAGCATCTCTGATATGATCTTGTCTTTATGAACAAAATTATAATATTAAAAATACAGTGTGTGCTTCGGTGCAAACCTGGTGACCTCTATGTAACATTCCTCAGTTGCTAATCAAAGCTCTTAGTTTGATTGACAGCCCCAAAAACCCAAACCGCTCAACCAGAAACTACAGGGTTCACTTCACATTTGACACGAGAGTGAACACATCTGCTCCCCAACCAACACAAGACAAGTGCTAATTTTTACAAACAGTTTCCTGTGAGACATTTATGAAAACCTCATTTAGCTGGTCAAGTAAAACATCTCTTCACTAATGGTGGAAGGTAACAGAGTAAAAGTATACTGCACTTAAGTAGAATTTTTAGGTTTCACTTTACTTAAGTACATTTTACTGTGGATACTTTTTACTTTTACTACATTTGAGAGCAGGTATCTGTACTTTCTACTCCATTATAGTTTTTAACTGGACTGTAAAGTAAAAAGTGCTTCTCATATGATTTGAGGGGTTATTTTTACCATATTTGTGGTAACATCCTGAATAAAGTTTCAAGCTTCAAGCAAACAAAAATAAATATACAAAATTCATGAGAAAAAATTAAGACATATCTCTACATTTTACACATTGACAAATGAACAAAACTTGTGTGAAAGACTTACTTTTTACTCCTAAAGGGTACTTAAATATTTTTTTCATGTGATACTTCATCCACCACTGCTCTTCACTATCCTTAATCCCCACAGTACACACTATTTACTCCATTTACAACATTAACATCGTCCTGGAGGATATAAGCTTTTTCTTTTTTTCTCAATACGATTGTGAAGTGTTTTACTCCTAGGCCTTCAAATGTTTGTTTATTGAAGTAATGGTGTAATTTTATGCATTTGAGCATTGGTTGGACAACAGAAATTAATTACAGCTATTTCATTTAGTAAACAATCTGAAAACCAATTCAATCTGAAACATCAGTGTTCATTATATTCAGAGGATTAAATCTACAGATACCATTACGCACTTTTTGCTATATAAACACGCCTGAAATGTTCCACAGTGTGAGCATGAATTTATATATCTACATGGAAACAAGCGCATGATAACACCAGGATGGGTTACAGGTCACATCTGTGGAGAGGAAACCCCACAAATAGTAAGAATGCATGTTATTCGAGGTATTTTGGAGAAGTAAAAATGGAAGATAGATAGGTAATGCTATACTGTGGGTCATTCCAGGAAAAGCAATAGAGACAAGTCCCCCAGATACAAGTTGCCAGATACAAATTTTTACATTTTACCAAAGTTGGCTGAATGGCAAGTTCACATTGAGAATCTATTTATTTATGCCAGGTGTGCCCAAACTCTTTTCACCGAGGGCCATACCTTGAAAAATATTCGACCCTGAGGGCCACAGACCAGTGGTGAATACAGTGGATAATTCAGATGGGTGCATTTAACATACTTTAAATAAGGCTTGAAATATTAATATTAGGTCTGTATGACAATGCAATGTGATGTTATTTAGATTATATTGGTAGGATTCCTTAAATTTGCCATATAAAGTACTGATTATGATCAATTGGGCCAGTTCAACTGAAATAAAAATTGGTCTGAGGGCCACATTTCGCCCCTGGGCCATAGTTTGGACACCCTTGATTTATGCTATATTTTGACATAGATTGTTACTAATAGCAACTATAGAAGGTCAAAAGTCAAAGTTCACCAACTAGATATGAAAGTTGTGAAATGACATCTTCATTAATCCAGCTGTGTATCAGGGTTGTCCTTGAGCCTCTGTTATCTGGTCCAGTTCAGATTTTCTTTCTCTAGAGAGAAAAGCAGTGCAAAAACAGTACAAATGGTAACTTCTGAATTATGAAGTGATGTAGAAGTGTTTGTGGTACACTGTAAAAATCTTATACATAGTTTATTGGGCTTATTAATTGTGTTTTAAGAACAGTCATGTAAAACAGATCCTCATTAGAGATACAAACTGGGGTGTGAGTGACGATTGCAGCTATTACCATTTTAAATTGTTCTTAAAATCCAATATAAAAATATGTTTGGCATATATAATAGCATTTATATGTTTTCTTTCCACATGGGGTGACAGTAGCACACAGTAGTGTTTGTCCACTGATACGAAGGTTGGGGGTTTGAATCTGCGTACACTGGTGTAAGAATGTGTGTGAATGGGTGAGTGGTTCCTTGAGGTAAAGCGCTTTGAGTGTCTGGAAGGTGGAAAAGCGCTATATAAAAAAGTGACCATTTGGTATTTTTGGCAGCCAGTTACAATCAGCACAAACTTGATATTCACCTTTTACTGCTACTACTATTACTACTACCTACTAATAATAATAATACATAGCACATAGAGCTTTTCACGACACTCAAAGATGCTTCACACAGTTCAAGACAAAACACAAATTAACAAAACAGATACAAAAGGAGATGCAAATATTTGAAGGCAGTTTTGAACAGGTGAGTTTTCAGGGCGGTTTTCCTGCTCGTGTTAGCAACAGCTTTGATTGACAGCGTTGCTAAGTGCCCACCCTCTGCCAAACCAGCCGGCGGGAAGGGTTGTTACCTTTAACAGCTTCACTCCAGATTGGCTCTCTGGTTGCTATGATACTCACAGTCAGAATTCCTAATATGGAATTTGGCTCCAAATTCGCCCCTATAACCACTAGCCTCGATGAGCTTCATTTGACTGGAGCCAAATGCTATGGGCGACATGACGCTCAGTTAGTCCAATTCTTTATACAGTCTTTGGTACTTTCAAACATAAACATATTCTTTACCCTATAACTTTCATCTTCTGTCATATTGTTCCATAATCTCCAGTGTTATCAGATGTATGAAATAGCCTATATCCCTCCTCATTTAGTCCTTTTATCTTTGTGAAATCTCATCTCCGAGTTCAGACAAAGCCCCCTATGGCGTTTGATGTGTCATATAGAGACGCAGAAGTGGCTCAGGGTCTAATGACTTTCCTGCCCTTGTGGGGAGTGTGTGTTTAAACCTGTTTGAACCTGCTGTTCTCTCAGATGTGGAAAGTACCCCATGAAACAGTAAGGTATAGTGTTGAAGATGAGTATAGCTACTGCAGAGCTACTGTGCACCAGGGAGAGGTTTGATTTTCACTTTAGTTTTAGTTTCAAAGAAATTGTCAAGTTTTAGTCAAGACTGTGTTGTTATAATAATTATTAATTAGTTTTAGTTGATAAAAAAAGATAATATAATAGAGTATAACTATTTTAGTATATTGTTGTTAAATAAATTGAAATAGCCCAAGAGTTGGAGTCATGTGTTTTTTCTCTTTTTGGCAGAACTTTATCTCCCACATTTGTATGAGTTTGTATTAGGGATGCACCAATCCAATACCGGTATCAGATATTGGTGCTGATACTGAAAAAAATGCTGGATCAGATATCGATTTTCAAATATCGGTTCAGTTGATATCCTGGTTGGGCATATGAATCAATGTAATAAGACTGTTTACCGCTCACAGGACCTGAAAAGTCTCATAATGTTTGAACTTTTATTTACACAAAGCTGTTCTTTAGTTACTTGAGAGATACATAACAGCTATGTTTGGATAAGTTATTTTAATGTTTGTTTTAAGTAAATAAGTGCTGTTTTCAGTCTCTGCTCTGGTATCGGTTGATATCGGGTATCGGCAGATGAAGCCATAGTAAAGAAATCGGTATCGTAACTAGAAAAGCTGGATCGCTGCATCTCTAGTTTGTATATGGTCTGGTTTCGGCCTATGGAATTGAAAAGCAGCACACACTCCTGTTGTTCCTTCTGTCGCTGAAGTATCTATCAAAGAAGGAAGTATCTGTACTTTTACTCCTAGTTTTGAGCACTATAGTTACTTTTTGATTACATTTTTCCATCAGCAAAAATATTACACACACAAACTACAACAAACTTATTAGTTGCAATAGGTAAGGTAACAAAGTACAAGTAGTAAAGTACTGTACTAAGTAGAATTTCTAGGTACACTGCACTTTACTTAAGTACATTTTACAGTACATGTTTTTTACTTTCTACTCTACACTACATTTTTGAATAGGACTGCAAAATCAGTAGTAACTCTTTATATGGTTTGAGGGATTATTTTTACCATGTTCGTGGTGACATTCTGACTAAAGTTAAAATAAATACACAAAATTCACAAGAAAAATTAAGAAATTGATTTGTATTGTTACTGAGAACCAAAACATTTAACACTTTAACAAATTAACAATGCGTGTGTGAAATACTTTTACTTTTTATTGTTTTTATGTTTTTAACTTGTTCTGTGCAGTGTCTTTGGGTGTTTTGAAAGGAGCTTATATTTAAAATGTATTATTCTTATTATTATTCAAGTACAGTTTTAAACGGGAACTTAAATACTTTTACCTATGTAGATTTTTTCATGTGATACTTTTACTTTTACATTAGTTACTTTTCATGTCTGTATTTGTACTTTTACTTAAGTAACAATATTGAGTACTACTTCTACCACTGATGAGCTGACAAAACGAACACTGCTAACACATAGTACACATACTAACTCAGTGGTTTTGCTCCAGACGTGATCTGAAACACAGTGAGCCCCTGTACATGTGTGAGCATGTCTGTAACATGTGGGGGGCACTTGTACTAGAAACTATTGGCTAATGTTTGCATGTAAAATGTATTCCAGATCTACCCTTATGCAACCAATGATGTTTTCAATATATACGTGAAATGTGAAGTCATGAAGCATGAGAAAAGAATGAGAGATGCACATTGTTCTGGTAAGGGCTGGAATAACAGAAGGCAATATTTAAAAAAAGGCTTTACTCTAAACATTTAACTATGATTAATAGCAACAGTAGCTCAGTTGGTAGAGTGTTGGTTATGTCAAGAGTAAGATTTGAAACAACAATCACTGGTTGAGCGGTCAAATCCACTGACCAACAGGTTGGCGGTGCGATTCCAGCTCCCACAGATAAATGCTGTTGTTGTATCCTTGGGCAAGACACTTAACCCACCTCACCTCCAGTGTCTGTGTACACCGGTGTATGAATGTGTGTGTGAATGGGTGAGTGGTTCCTTGATGTAAAGTGTTTTCTGTGGAAAAGCGCGATATAAAAATGTGACCGTTCACCATTTACCATAATTAAAAAACAACACGTTAGAACCAGCAAAGTCTTGACATAATTGGACATTGAGACTGATCCAATGTAACAGCCCTTGTTATAATGAAGACTCTAAGCACTACACTGTGAGCTGCTGTGTCCTCATGTAATTTCCCTTGGCGATTGATGAAGTTTGTCTAAGTCTCAGTATAAGTCGGCAGAAATAACAGATATACAGTCCAGCATTCAGGAAATAAGTGTTATGTTTAAAAACATTTTAAAATATTTATTTATGTACTTATTTATTCATTCATTTCATTAATAAAATATAACTCCTAACATGCATATTTTTGCGGAGGGTTCAAAACAGTGACATTTTTCCATCTTAAGTTAAAGGTCCCATATTACACAAAATTGACTCGCATGAGCTTTAAGCCATATTTTAATGTTGTTACCTCCTCAAAAACATACCTGGAGTTGTGTTTTGTTTGATTCACACATGATTCAATAACCCTTTATTTTTAGTCTGTGTGCCTTGTGATGTCATGAGGAGGTACTTTTCCAGTTAACAGCTACATTTTAGTTCAGTCAAGATTGGCAAATCCAGGTCTGAAATGATCCAAATGATTCTAGTGAAGGTGTATGGAGTTTACAAACACAGTGGAGCACTTCCTGTATTACCACATGACATCACAAAATAGAGCAGAGTGTTTTCAGTTTGAATGAAGTCAGCCTAAATATGCAGGGTTTGTGTGTTAAACATGTGTGAATGAAACAAAACTCAACTCCAGGTCTGTTTGTGATGAGGAAACAGCATTATAACATAAATGAGAAAATAGGGTAATATGGGCCCTTTAAATGCACATACCGTATTTTCCGCACTATAAGGCGCATCGGAATATAAGGTGCACTTTAAATGAATGGCCTATTTTAAAACAGTTTTCATATATAGGGCGCACCGCATCATAAGGCGCATAGAATATAAACTACTGTAGTAGCTGGGGTTGTGTTATGCATCCACGAGATAGAGCTGTGCTAAGGGGAATGTCAACAAAACAGTCAGATAGGTCAGTCAGTCAAACTTTATTAATAGAATATGAAGTGAGCTAATGAGAATAGCTCACTTTTTCAGTTCATTCCTCATTCACGAATCCGTCGAATTCTTCCTCTTCAGTGTCTGAGTTGAACAGTTGGGCAAGTTCAGTGACAATTCCTGCCTTCGTGAAAGCTCGGACCACAGTTGAGACTGATATCAGCCCAGGCATCCGCAATCCATTGGCAGATTGTGGCGTATGTCGCCCGGCGCTGACTCCCCGTCTCCCCGTTATTACTGCTATTGCTTCGGCGACGCCTCCTGACTACAGGTGTCATAATTGACCAATATTGATCCATATATAAGGCGCATCGGATTATAAGGCGCACTGTGGTTTTTTGAGAAAATTAAAGGCTTTTAGGTGCGCCTTATAGTGCGGAAAATACGGTAATACAAATCACATTGGACATTTTGGCTGCTTTTGAAGTACCATGACATCAACTCCATCTGGCCCCCCGGTTCACTGCTCACTCAGAGGCAGGTGGACTGTGCCCTCCAGTCGTTTTACTGAGGCGGGGTCTCGGGGTGGGACCCTTTGACTCCCACAGCTCCGTTTGTTTCTTCACTGCTGGGTTATAAAGTAGGGGAAAGCCCATATGAAGTCTATGAGCCCATAAAACAGGCCTTTAATTTGCCAGAGCACAGCCTGGAGCTAGCACTAGCATTAGCCTCTTGTTTTCCTGGTTCTGTCGTGACCCCACAGGCTACACTGATCCAGGCAGAGGAAATCTTTTATGAGTGGAGCTTGTAACACAGGGATATGGACTACAAATACTGCACACATGGAAGAAATATTTTTTATGGGGATGCCTTTCTATGTCTTGAGGCGTTTAAGTTCAGGCTAAGGAGACTGAAGGAGACCTATTCTGCAAAATCAACTTTTTAGCGCTTTTAGTCATGTTGTAATAGTTTTCACTTCTCATTTACCCTCTTGAAGTTGGACTTGGGGCGATGTGTACATGATCTTTATTCTTCTGCATTAAAGACATCAATTTGAATTTCTTAATCAGTGATGAATGTAGGATTGAGCAACCCGGAAATCAGCTGACTTCTTATCTGTATATTTGTTTTTTGGTGACTTTTATGTGAAGCACTTTGGTCAGCTGAGTTGTTTTTAAATGTGCTATTTAAATAAACCTGAACTGCATTTCACATGTAGACAAAAAGTAATTGAAAGTAAATACAACTCTATGTTTTAAGAGCTGGGGAAAGACCTTTCACAATAATGACTGATTGATTTTAAAGAGGAGGTGTTATGAAAAATTGATTTTTTTAAATAGCTTTCAACCATGTTATAACATTGTTCCATTATCAAGAACATGCCTGAAGAGGTTTTAGATGTCATCCATGCATGTTTGAGTAATTTAGCAATCTCTCCTAGGCCCTATTCAAACTCTCCTTACAATTAGCAGTAAGAATCTTCCAATGCTCTGCCCAAAACCTTTCATCACACACAACAATTCTCATTAATATACAAAAAACATGATGCAAAACTGCACACAGCAACTTCACAAACCTGGTGCAATGTGCAGTAGCTTCATTAGTGGGATACGTGCTGACTGTGTTGTGATATCGCTCTGAAGGGGGAGTGACTTCGCATGTAGAACTAACTGTGGTGCCTCAGAGTAAAACTTATAAAACAGGTTCATATGTTATTTTCGACAAATGTAATAGCATTTTCAAAACAATAAAAGGTAAAACAGTGACCTAAATATGTTACATGTTAACAGTTAATGCCCCATAGAAGTAAAATACCCCCTCTTTAAAATATTTATTAATTTGTTGTAACTCTGAGTACATACAAGTCTGTGCGTATACGGTTACATCATTTTTATGCCAATGCTTCAGGCCAAGTCTCAAGCAAAGTAATTGATGACATTTTTCAGTGTTTAAAGTGGAATGTGTTCTATTGAAAAGAGAAAAGGAATGATTGTAGGCCAACATTTCTTCAATGCCAAACCTGATCTAATCCTTCTGCAAACAGCACCTAATACAAAAGCCAATTCAGTACCTCGTGATTAGCTGCACAAAAGGAATTCATTTCTCAAATACTTTTAGATATAACTCTATCAAAGTCTATAAACTTTGTTCTACTATTGAAACAAGCAAATTTGGAGCAGCAACACAGAGTCAAAAACACAGTTAAAAATGTATAAAGATATGTTTGTAATCGATTGATTTAATTCAGACTTTAATACTAGTTCAAATGATAACATTGGTTCTCTCATTTTAACTGGCACTGTTGTATAACGCATATGGTACGACTGAACGATTTGGGGGAAAAATCAAATTGCGATATTTCTGACAAGCATTGTGGTTACGATTAGATTTGCAAATAATGTTTTTAAATGGTAAATGTCCACCTTTTTCTATAGTGCTTTCCACCTTCAAAGAACCACTCACCCATTCACACACATTCATACATCAGTGTACGCAGACTCGGGGGTGAGGAAGTGTCTTGCCCAAGGACACATCGACAGCATTCATCTGTGGGAGCTGGAATCCTACCACCAACCATCTTAACCAATGTTGTTTTATGTCGAGAGAGTGATTCAAACCGACAACTTTCGTATCACTGGACAAACAAATGAGCTACTGTCCCGATGCATATTATGATAGAATTCAGTTCAAAGTTCACATTTTAAATTAATCCAGAAGAATTGACAAAAAGGCTGAAATCTGAACTGACAAACTAATACAAGAATCACATTTTAGAACAAGTTTGTACAGGGTTAGCAGTTTTTATGCAGAATAAGAGTATTTGTGGGGGAAATGATGGTACTTCAAAAACTGCACCCTTTGCGATTTTGCTAATTGCGTCCATTCAGATTTCAATTGTGATTCATCTTGCAGGCCTAGCATACAGGGCTTTTAACCCAAGGTAATTTGTCTGGATATAAGAAAAAAAAACGAAAAAAAAAACTGATTCTTTATTTGCTATTTTACTTACCTCTCCTGCTTCCTGATATGTTGGTGAATCATTACTCCCATAGTGATAAGCACGGAGGAAAATCCAATGGCACCAAGTATGAAACTCAATGGGTTATCTGGAAAACAAAAACAACAAGACTGATTATGGCTGATTTTAAAGTCAGACTTAAGACAACATGTCCTCTCTCTTGGGGCTGTATTCAATTTAAGTCATTACAGTTAGAATAACAATATGGTTCTACACAGTTTTGTTTCTAATCATACATATTGGGGGACAGTAGTTCAGTTGGTAGAGTGTTTGTCCACTCCTCAAAGATCTCCACTGGTTTCCCATCTCCCAGTGTATCCAATTCAATCTCCTCACCATTGTGTACAAGTCCCTTCATAACCCGGCCCCCACATACCGCTCTGAGCTCCTCCACCACCTCGCACCCACCCACGCTAACTCTGGTCAGCTGATGCCAACCTCCTGTCTCTCCCCATCAGGATTAAACATAAGATCTGGGGGGACAGGGCCTTCTCCGCTGTTGCCCTCACCCTCTGGAACTCTCTGCCCAAACACATCAGAGACTCATCCACACTCAACAGATTCAAAACAGACAGAAAATCCACCTGTTCAAAACTGCCTTAAAATAACTCCATCTCCTTTTGTGTCTGTTTTGTTTATTTGTGTTTAGTCTTGAACTGTGTGAAGCGTCTTTGAGTGTCATGACAAGCATTATACAAGTGTTATGTATTCTTCTTCTTTTTTCTTCTTATTTCTTCTTCTTATTTCTTTCTTCTTCTTCTTCTTCTTCTTGGCTGGCCTGGGAACGCCTTGGGGTCCCACTGCAGGAGCTTTGGGAAGTGTCTGGGGTGGGGGAGGTCTTAGAATCCCTGCTTAAACTGCTGCTCCGCAACCCGGCCCTGTACAAGCGGAAGAAGATGGATGGACTATAACTGCCATGGCAAAGGAGTGGGCGAGTATGACAAAAATTAATCTCTCTCTTTTTTATGAGCTCAAAAACAATATTTAGTTTCTATTATGGCAGTTGAGAAATGGGATGGGATTAAATGTGCTGGACTGTATCACAGTATCACATAAAACATGAAAGGATTATAAGTCTAACCACTAAATATCACTTTACACTTGTTGGGAGGATTATTCAGCAAGGTTTTAATTTTCATAAACCTTTTCTGGAGCCTTTTCCAGAACGATGATTGCAGTCTTATTCATTTTTACAAATATTTCACAACTCTACTATTGTGCTTGTGTCTGCTATCTAGCTACAACACCTGCAGATCATTATGTTATAATTTGCACAATTTAAAACACAATAAGAATCTAAAATGACTTCCGCGTTAGAAAACTGCGGTGCCGACTAGGAACTGATGACGGAGTAAAAACCATCACAACAAAGAGCTGTGTAGTTGTCGGCCTCTACTATAGATAGCTGCAGATTACACGAAGGAGCAGTGGATTTTTTCCCCCATTTGTACCAAAATGACTGCGTGACATTGTCAAATCCTACATGTATCACAAATAAATAAAATAAAACTGAACAATCAACTAAGTATGTCACAGTGAGTGTATGCTGGTGGCGGTGAAACAGTGATTGATGGGCAATATGGCATCTTGATTTATATATGGTGTGAGATAGGTGATTTGGGAGTTAATCTACTTAGTTTTCTAGTATGTTTCTGTTGAAGTAATTGATTTTGAATGAACTCCTGCGCAGTTGTGAGTGCTGTTTGAGTGAGATACGTGTTAAGATCATAACTGGGCATCTCTTTTGTCTTCTTTATTCAGCTACAGCCGCAACTATGAGATCAGTTATTCTTTACGAGAGCAGATATTGGCACACAAACTTCAAATTGGAAGAACTCAAAGGGAAATAACAACACGGTTCTTCCCCATACATTCTTGGCACTGTAGATTAAGCACACCTGTCCCATGCTCTGTTTACATTTATCACCAAGAGGATTAAAGGTCAGGTACATAACACAGACATACTCATTTATCATAAAGACGTGACCTAATATGGCCTACAGTTAACAAGCGATTCCCAGCTGTTTCTATAGTGATGAAATAGCATAGAACCACTGGGGTCTTGGCAAGATGTCTGAACCTTTTTGCAATATATTGGACTATTCAAACGGCGACTGAGCCAGATTTGTGTCTATAAAGTCACAGGATAGAAAGGTAATTTATAGCAGAAGCCTGTCAAACGTATAGTGTTTGCTAATTGCTTATAAAAAATCCAAAGACTAGCAGTAAAGAGTCATTGTTTTGGGATTTTCAGTTGAATTGTCCTATATTACAACACTGCCGGGTTATTGGGAATGCATAGATGTTGTTGGCGTCGTAAGAGCGCCTCACAGCCTAAATTTTCTGTATAGGCTTGGCATGTTTTCAATATGTCTGGCAGGTTTCTTTTGGGTGCTCCAATTTCTCAGGCCAGCCTAAAACACCCAGGTAAGTACTCCTGACCGAGATGATGTAAGGATGGTCAGGTGTGATGGGTCAGTCTCAGATCACATGGTTCTGACCTGTGGGGTGCCACAGGGGTCAATCCTGGGACCCCTTTTGTTTAATTTCTACATGCTGCCTTTAGGCCAGTTAATACGCAGCAATAATGTGTCCTACCACAACTATGCAGATGACACTCAGGAAACAATGTTATAACATAGATAAGAAAACAGCGTAATATGGGCCCTTTAACCATGATTAACCACAACACTGACATATGGTGGAGGACTCCTTAAAATGTGTGTCACTCAATCTAAATAGGGTTGTACCTACATTAAACAAAGAGCATTTAACCCTGAACTTGCATGATTTGGATATCCCTGTGGTATTGTACTTTTAAGTAAACTAATATCTCAGCGTCTATCTGCTGAATCATTGCTTTTTCAAATATTTATTTCACAGCTTCAAAAGGGAATACAACCTTCGGGATTCCTGTTGAGAGATTTCACTTGACAACGCTGATAGAATCTTGCATTTTCTTCATAGTAACAGTATTTATTTCACAACACACTACTGTTGTCATCGAATATTATGTCTTGTCGGATTCTGAAGTATTCCTGGAATGTATCAGCCAAGTCTTCACTTTAAATACTCAGCTGAATTAGAGACTGCGACACAAAATTAGGACGTAATGTACAAATTTTTGTATTATGTTAAAGGTGGACTATATAACTTTTCTGACAGCTGCTTCAGATGTCATTTCTTTGCCTGGAATGTTCCACAATATGACATTAAGTTTACCTACCTATCTTGCATGAATTCAATTGTAGATTTTTATTATGGCAAAAATACCTTGAAAAAAACTGATTGTTACTGTGAACAGGGTAACCAGTCCACAGATCTGACCTGTAAATTGCACTGGCATCATTATCTGCTTGTCTACATGGCGACAGGTAAGTTTAGTGTCATACTGTGGAATATTACAAGCAAAAATACCTTGAAAAAAAAGACTATTACTGATAGCCAGACCACAGATCTGACCTGGAAATTGTGTTGGTGTCGTTATTTGCCTGTCTCCAAAGCAACAGATATGTTTAGTGTCATACTGTGGAACATTATAAGCAAAAATAAATAATAATTTAGCAGGTAAACACTCCACAGATCTGACCTGTAAATTGTGTTAGTGTCATTGTCAGCTTGTCTCCATGGCAACAAGGAAGTTTAGTGTCACATTGTGGAACATTACAGACAAAAATACATTGAAAAAATTGATTGTTACTCTTAGCCACTCTACAGATCTGACCTGTAAATTGCTTTGGTGTCATTATCTGTCTCCATAGTGACAGATATGTTTAGTGTCATACTGTGGAACATTACAAGCAAAAAAATAACACCTCCATGGAAAGAAGCGGGTGGCAGAACTTCGGTCAGAAAAGTGATTTTATTTGCAGGCACATTCCCCGGACTTTATGATTTTCAAAGAGCTCCTGTAAATCATCGCCACAAAAGGAAAGGCCACATGGAGCTGACGACATTTTAGAAAAAAAATTATACCAGACAAAAAGACAAGATTAAACCAACAAAACTGCTGCAAAACTCACGCTCAGCATCTGAACAGAGAGCCGCCTTCAGTCACTAAACTAGACCAAAGTAGACACTTATATTTGAACAACGTGCTTGAAGGTTTACAGATGCCCTTGGTTCATTTCATCTCTTCTTTTCTGCAGCCAACCTGTATTTAGCTCGCACTCCAGTGACTCTCGGGCTCGGCTATCTCTAGAGAACTCTCAGAACAAGACTATGGACAGAAAATGAAAGAAGCTTTTTATCTTGCGTTGCACGTTACATTGAAAATGGCCATCACCTCATCATCTCACTCACTCCTCCATCTGTCACTTCTTCCTTTCCTTCATCACTTTATTCAGCTCTGTGAAGCTAGTTTATTAAAGTTTTTTGATAGCAATATTGAGGTCACACTTACGTAATTTGACATAAATGTGTTAAAACTGTCCTGCTCACACTTTGGCTCAGGTTCTGGAAGTAAAATTACCATAAAATTTTTCCCATAGACTTTTGGAATAATTCAAACATTACGAGTTCAAAGAGATCGCAGAGGCTAAGCAGCTACGTGCTAACTAATATCTATAATGCACTTATTTTAAGTCCAAAAAGCACATTTAACTCACAAGATTCTGTGAAGTATTTTAATAACTCAACAGTTTATAAAGACTCAAAAACTGATTTTTTTTTAAAATGATCGGTTATTCAGAAAGTCTAGTTTCAGAACTGGGGACGGACCATCACTGTTGAGCTGCATTGGTTCAAGTATATTAGCACTATAGGGAATGAACTTGAAAAAGAAGTTAAAGTTAAATGCAGAGATGTTACTTTGTTTTCATCCTGGTGTTGAAGATTTTGTTTACACAGCGATTTCTGTGGTTCCACCTTAACAAATATAAGCCAAAGGTCAGTAAGTTATAATGGTAGTACTGATGATTCATGTTTAGTAAAACTCCTGTTTTCATTGCAGTTTACAATTAGTTTTTGCAAATTGTCAGAAACTTGGTTTAGTTTGATCATTTCATTCAAACATGTATCTCAACAAGGGAGGAGGTGGAAACATCATTTAGAACATTTGTCATCAGTTCACACAGTTCTCAGGCTCAGAACATTTGACACAGGTGTCATTCACAAACACACATGATCAGTGAATTCACCCTGTGTTTTCAACACTACAGGTCTGTTCTCACGCACTAAAAGGCTTTGGCCCAAACTCTGTCACTTTCAATATAGAAACTCAAACAGAACAGCAAAAAACTGCAAAGGATTTCACACGTGTCAAACAGGGAGCGGGGCTCAGCAGAGCAGTGTGAATGTGCCTGTGTAAAGACGTCCTGCACATAGTATACTGTGTTTACAGTGAGATGTGTAAATGTCACATCACGTACAGCAAAAGCAGCACTGATGTATTTGATAGTCTGGAATTTCCCCACTGTGGGACTAATAAAGGCATATCTTAAGATCTTCCAGTTTCATCATAAATAGTCTACAAAATACAATACACATACAAAATGTTGTGATTGGTAATGTGTACCTTTATTTTTTAATTATATATATATTTTTTACAAAATACAACGCAAGTATGAACCCCAATTTCAGACTGCAGTAAAACAGTGATTCTCTGTGTATCTCTAAGGGTAAAACTAAAGCTTCTGAGCTGCACTGTCATGTGACTGAATGAGCTCATAAAAACACATTTGAGAGTTTTGATGGTAAAACTTGTTTTTGGGGGAGGACTGAACAGTTATGAATGTAAAACTGAATTTTACTCAGAAGAAATTTTGTTTTGGATAACTAAAATTCTGTTTTGGAACTGTTTTCTACCAAGAAATGTGCCAAAGCAATAGAAAAAAAATGTAAAGGTTGCATTGTGTAACTTATCCTTTCTTTATTTCTCTGCCTGGAATCTTCCATAGTATGGCATTAAAGTTATCTGCTTTACATTTATTCAATCAACAATAACTTGAAAACATGCATTGTTACTGTGAGTGGACTCGCCTCTCAACAGATCTGAGCTGTAACTTAGCCTGGTGATGTCACCTGCTTGACCCCAGGGAATAGTGTGGAACAATTCAGGCAAAACATCTCCATAGAGACAGGCAGTCTACCTGAAAAGTTACATAGTGCACATTTAATTAACACAACTTGGGTCATGAGGCTGGTGGGTCAACAATATGGAATTTTCATTCATTTCATTTATCTTAATTTATACAGGGACAGTCCAATGAGAACACCAGACTTTCTTTTTCATGAGCGTCTTATTGTAATACAGAACAATACAAACAAAAACAAACAAGATAAAACTGCGTAGGTCCATTTAAAACATTAAAAACAGGAGCAGGTGCGAGTATAAATGTTTATCACCAGATTATTAAAGTGCATTAGTGGCTCCAATGTCTCCAGTTTTGCATTATCCTTCTAGTTCTACATCTGGTGATGGCCAACCTACTTTTTCATAGATCCGGATAAACATGAAGCATTATGGGATGCTATTAATATTATACTACTTTAAGGACATGACGTATACTTTGGGTGTTGTTTTCCATATTGGGCTGTGACAGAGCAGCGCAGCCATAAACCTGATATAAGTTTCCCATAGTTAACATCAAAAACAGATCAAGGATGTGTGTTGAAGCCACACCCTCATTCAATTTTACACTCTCTTGAGTCTGGCCAAAGATATTAACATTGATCATCTGAACTCACCGCGCCCCTGTCACAACACAAGGTCATAAAAATGTTCATTGACAACTATTGCAGTTCATTCAAATCAATCTTGTAGGTGGAGCCTGGTTAAAGGGACTCCCGTAACCTTGTTAACGGCAAAGGTTTTATATAAAGAACGGGATCCATGTCATAAATTGGACGACGAAAAGGAATCCACCATGTTTATCGCAAGCAGGCAAAACATCTATAGATATTCACGAGTCAAAACGATATTAAAAGAGCCGTGGAACAAACAGCTGCTGAAAACTTTTGGATGAAAGCAGACTCAAGTTGTTAGCAAAACTTATAATCTTGGTTGGATTAAAACCATAGACTGCACTGTATGTATAAATGGACACAGCTAATGTGCTAGCCACTTCATTCCAAATAGGAAGGGATCATGGGCATGCTTCCGGCTCCATCAACACTGGGTCCAATTCTCTTTAAACTGAAACACTGTCACTCCTCTCTCTGTAACTGCTGCAGTGAACCTCGTCATTTTGGTCTTAAAATGTTCATATTAACACACTCTACGTAATTCTAGTGGGTTTTTTTCACTATTTTGTCCGTTAATCAAGATAATAACAGACAAATCAGGTGGCTTTTTTTCCCGAGGTCGCTTCAGCTCGTGTTAGCAACAGGTTTGATTGACGGCGTTGCTAAGCACCCTGCCAAACCAGCAGTGTGGGCGGGAAGGGGCATTACCTTCAACAGCCTGGCTCCTGATTGGCTCTTTGGTTGCTATGATACTCGCAATTGGAACTTGGATTCAAATTCACCCCGTAACTGCAAACTTCGATGAACTTCATTTGACTGGAGCTGAATGCTGTGGGTGACGTCACACTCACTTAGTTCACTTTATGATTAAAACTTGTTGGAAAATCATTCTATGTAGAGCTAGGCAATAAATCATCTTAAAAATAGTATTGAAATTGCACTTTTGAATGTATACAAAATTAAATGACGGGGCTCATTGCAGCAGTTACAGAGAGAAGAAGAGTCAAAGGAGCCTGAAGCATGCACGTGAGCAGTTCCTATTTGGAACACAGCGGCTAGCAGGTTAGCTATGTCCATCTATATATACAGTCTATAGACGTAACATTATTCAAGTCTCATGCTACTTTTTACTATTAAATGCCTTGAAAAGACCTTAGTGCAAATCATTACTGTCATAATACTAAAAATTAAGATTTAATTTAAAGTAGGCTTACTTATTAACAGTTATTTCTTCATGTAGTCTGCAATGAAATGGAGCAATGGATCATGGTCTATGTAGTTACATCTGTTTTTTAGCTGATGCTGGAACAAAACAATGCCTTTAAGCAAGACCTTGTAATCCAGTTTATTGTGACAGCCCATAAACTGTATAAAGAAGTGGACTTAGTGAATGTGACGTCATCCATAGTGTTCATCTTCAGTCAAATGAAGCTCCACGAGGCTAGCAGCTATGGGGCGAATTTGGAGCTGAGTTTTATATTTGGAATTCTGACCACAAGTATCGTAACAACCAAAGAGCCAACCCGGAGCAGGGCTGTTGAATTTAACACCCCTTCCCGCCCGCACTGCTGGTTTAGCAGGGAGCTGTCAATCAAACCTGTTGCTAACGCTAGTGGGAGTGACCTCAGGGAAAGAAGTTATTAATGTTCATATCTTGATTTATGGACAAAAGTAGCAAAATAAAAATACCAGGATCATATACAGTGGGTTAATACGAACATTGTAATACCAAATGATGAGCCTGACAGCAGCATTTACAAAAAGAGGGGCGACAGTTTGCTAATGTAAAGTGAATTGGAGCCAGAGTCGATAGAGCCGGAAGCGCGCCCATGATCACTTCCTATTTGGAACGCGGCGGCTAGGAAGTTAGCTATGTCCATTTATATATACAGTCTATGTGACAACCTTAACATTATTGTAAGACACTTGAAAATATGAGATCGCAGTATTTCAGTTTTTTATTCATCCCTCGTAACAAATAGAGAAAAAGGGAGGGGCATGTTACAGTTTGTACCTGTAAAAGTAAGTACCAAAAGTATCACCTGTAAAGACAGAAGCATTTCGTTTAAGTCCCAAGTCTTAGTCCATTTTATCAAGTCAAGTCTCATGTCATCAAAATAATGACTCAAGTCTGACTCAAGTCCATGTCACGGCTTGTATGTCCCACCTCTGGTATATTGAAATTGAAAGGGAAACTCACCCTCTGCGCTTGACCTACCCCTCCCTGCTTTTTGTGCAAATTTCAAAAATACAATGAATAATGGCCCACCCCAAATTCTGAGTTCAGAAGAAAACAGTGATTTTTTTGAGTAATTCTGGTCTATAGTCTTTAGTTAAGATCTCCGACAAGGCCGAGGGTCACTGAGGAAAATGACAGAGGTAACACCTGCTGCAGACCGCCTCCGGGCATGTTGTTAGCTGTTAGCGCTAATTTGGCTAATGAGAGAGTAAAAGGGGAAAAGTGTGATATCAGCCGCAAAGGACAAGAGCTGCACTTTGAACAACTTTTAATTACCTTTACTAGTAAGAGTGTTTAATGAGAATTCTCAAACGAAAATCATTTGTAAAAGTGTCACTGGGCAATTTTCTGTTGATTTAATTTTAAAACTACAACATTTTTGTTTGAAGGGCACACTTTGGGGTCATTTCTGTAAAATAAAATCAGTATGAAAGAAGAGACAGAAAGACAGTGTTTCAAATTATCTTCAAAGAGCCTGTCTTCTGTCAGTCAAAGCGTGTGATTGTATCATATTCAAATTTTGTGTTGTGTGTTAACAATTATATCACAATAATGATTCAAGTTGCTGATAGTTTACAATGTTATGGATATTAATAATTATAATTTTAATATTATGGATATGTTCCATTTTTAAACAACTTGTATATAATTGTACTTTGTAGCAGAGAACATTATGGATAAGCAGGCCCATTGACAGAAAATTGGGGGCCCGGGGCAAAAAGCCTCACATGGCCCCCCTCTAATATAAATTAATAGGATGAAGGTTCAATTCTGGGCCCTAAGACCCTGGGACCTGCGACAGCAGACCCCTTTGTCCCCCCCTCAACTCCCCTGTGGATAAGTAGCTTGACATTCTTTTGATATAATGTTGATTATCTTTGTTGGCGATTCTCACGATTATATAAAATGGCCCACAAACAATTATTCTTTACCCTTTTTTATCATGATAAACAATATTACGGTTTATTGTCTCATCTCTACACAGGCACAAATTTTCCTTTTTTTTAAGGTTTAAATAAAATTATTAAAAATATTGTTGTGGTGGGGTCAGTTTTTATTATATTTTTGAATAGCTTCATTAATTCAAACACTAACAGCTGCCAGTTGAAAGAACTTCTGAGCCACAACCTTAATATGGCAAATTTGTGAACCCATTTAAGTAATAATCTGGTTTACAGTTGTGGGATTTCTGTTTGTTTTTTTATTTCAACCATTCATAGGTTTAAACTTCCTACTGTATGCGATATCTTAAGGATGTTTCACCATTCAAAAGATATCATATTTTGCTTTAAATTGTTAATTACTATGGCAATTTTTTTCATCATTTTGAAACCCATAGATCAGAAAGATGGATAAAATGATGCAATGATGACTCAACTGCAAACATCTATGGCCCCAAAACCGTCCCCTGAGCCCAGACACCACGCCTGGTGTTTTGTGTCTCACATTTTCTCTTTGCTTTTTGCACTGTCTATATTTAGCAAAGAGGAGGAGGATTTAAGCATTTACAAGAAGAAGCAGCTGTGGAGCGGAGTGCATCACAAAGAAACGCAACTATACAATAAACAGTTATAGTGTCTGTCTCTGAAATAAAAGCTTGTGACTGAGAGAGATAAGATAATGCCGCTAATAAAAGTACATTTACACAGGGCCACAAAGTGAGTGGTGACATTCATGTGCATAAACCGGCTACGTTTGATTGTGTGCAGCTGTGCAGAGTGACTCACATGTGCAACGGAGGGAAAATACTGTAATTATTATTATAGAAAAGATGGAGGACTGGGAGCCAAAGGCAAATGGTCGAATGTTCGTGGTTTGAATCCGGCTCTCGACATAGACATTATTGGTAGAGCTGTCAGATTCAAGTTCCCACAAATGAACGCTGCTGTTGTTGTGTCTTTGGGCAAGACACTTAACCCCCTTGCCCCCGGTGTATGAATGTGTGTGAGAATGGGTGAGTGGGTGAACAGCCTGAAAGGTGGAAAAGTGCTATATAAAAATGTGACCGTTTACCATTTAGTTGCATTTTGTACATTTTTCTTGCATTCACTTTAACAGTGTCAAGAACTTCAAATAATTCATGGATTTAATTTTTAAGCACATGGGTATTTGAACTATGCAGGAGATGGTAGAACAGGAAACACTGCCATCTGTAGGCAAGAGACTATAACTACATTAAAGCCCAGAGCCCAGTTGTACTTTTCTTTGTAATGGAGGTAATGATCAAATATTTAATCAAACCTTTTCTCTCTTGTCAATATCAGTATTTAAAGATGCACTATGTAACTCTTTTGGTGAATTGTCTGCCACCTGGTTGTCTCCATGGAGATGGTATTGCTTTGTGTAGAAGGTTCCATAGTATGCCATTAATCTTATTTATCTCCAAGCCACAAGGCCAAGTTATATGTCAGATTTGTGGAATGGCAACAACACAGTTAAATTACATGTTTCTCAATGCATTTTCAAGGAATAAAATATCTCTTATTGAATTGATCAAACTAGAAGAAATTAATGCCATACTATGGAACATTCCAGGCGAAGCAATGACATCTATATGGAGCAAAGCAGGTAGAAAATTCTGCCACCAGTGACAGAGCACCCTTAAATAAAACCTGTTTTTTAATACAGTCACCTGAAAATGCATATTTGCTATATGGTATTATGCAGAACAGTTGTTCATTAAAGACCTATTGTGCTGGTGTCTACTCTATAGTTATGATCAATGACACTAGGATCTAGGATCATCATGTTATAATTTGCATATTTTAAACCACAATATTAATCTAATGAGAGAAACAAGTCCGCCGTCCTGCCATGTTGCCCAATGAGAGCTGCAGATCACACTAGCAGATTTTTTAAAATTTTACCAAAATGACTGCGCAACGCTATCAAATCCTACGTGTGGCTTCTGGAAAATAATAATAATAAAGCTTGCTGAAACATGCATGAATCACATCAAAAACAACCTTGACAAGAAAACAACTATAACTGCTCTATAAAAGCTCTAAAATGTCGATTCTGTAGAATAGGTCTGCTTTAAATATAAAATAAAATTTCACCATAACGTCTAAGCTCGAATCTGTGCTGGGATGATGAAATAACTTTCTATTCAGTCCTGATTCACCATCAGGTATCAGGTATGAAATCACTCTTTTCAAAATATTCCCCAAACCAGTCAAACTAACCTGATATGCAGTTGGGCCGCTGTCCTGTCCATGTCCCCTCCTCCAAACACATACACTCTGTAGATCCATACAGCCCATAGCCCGGGTCACAGGTGAAACTCAGCCTGTCCCCCTTCAGGTAATGAGTACCATTCTTTCGGCCATTTTTAGGTGTTGGGAGCCAGCCACATGAAGACACTAAAATAAAAAAATAATAATAATTTGATAATAATGACATGTTAAATTGTTTTATTTTAGACAAGTAAAGGTGAATGTCAATGAAGCATGAATGATCTTAGAAATGTTTTGCTATAGCATAATAGGAAAGTACATTTATTTACATTAATTTAATAAGTGCTCAAAAGTCAGTGGGATAATTATAATATATATGTGATATTATGGTTATAATTTTTGGGGATGGTGAACTAATAGTAATAGGCACTGTATGTACTGGTAGTTATTATGGTAGTTATTTTGATCTTTTGCACTTTGGATATCGATTCACTCGATATCCAAACATTCCAGTAAATCGAGTGATATTTGGGAGACGATATCCGATAGACCAAATTTTTCAGTATCAGCGCAGATATAGCCACTTTTTAGGGTTTAAAACGTAAGCACTAAGAGCATTTTTTTCCTGTATGACTGTATTTATAGCTATTTGGTCATAATCAAATGCATTCAACTGGACATGATTTAACTATAATTTTTAATATATATTCATAAGTAAACCAACCTTTAACCTGAATAATGAATAAACATTACAATTACAATCAAAATTTGGTGCCTAAACTAAATTTCAACTGAGATGTTGTGATTTATGTTTTAAAACAAGACTTTAACACTGACAGCGCGAACATTACCATTTGGAAGATACAAAAACCCCATTCATTTCAGAACATGTTTGTAGATGTATAAACGATATGGTCAGCAGGCATTTCTACATAAAACATGATATTTGGTTTTCATTTGTCATGTAACTGACCTTACCTGGTTTCAAGTCTTTAACGAGCTCGAGGTGGCGGTGTAAAGCCCTGAGCGTTGTATTTCCCACAGCCAGGCTGCGTGTGAGGAGTGTATCGTATTCACAGAAGTGCGCTCCATCTCCAGAGCACAGTGTCCGCATACTCGTCACCAGGGGGTCACCGGGGTCCTCGGGCGGGGACAGGACAGGGACAAAAGCTGGTCTGTCAGCTGCAGGAGAGTGATAAGTCTCCAGAAGATACGAGGAGTCATACGTGAAGAGGGAGGATGTCTGTGAAATTTTCCCTATGAACAAATATTAAAACAATCTGATAAAGGCAGGTACATTTATTGAGCTGTTGAAACTGTTATATTGGTAGCACTGGTGGCAATAGGTCGGCTTCTTCTAGGTATAATCGTAGTTAGTCTTTTTAGGTCCTGCATTGCACAAAATGGACTCTTGTGAGCTTTAAGCCATGTTATAACGTTGTTAGCTCATCAAATCATACCTGGAGTTGTGTTTTGTTTCATTCACACATGTTTGAGTAATCATTTATTATTAGTCTGTCTACATCTCCAAAGCTCAAAATGTTCTCTTTCTTCTTGTCATGTCATGAAGTGGAGGTTTTCAAGTTAACAGCTGCCTTTTACCTTTAGTTCAGTAGAAATTGGCAATTCCAGGGCTGAAATTATCCAGATTCTAGTGAAGGTGTATGGAGTTTAAAAACACAGTGGAGCACTTCCTGTACTACCACATGACACCACAATGTGGAACAGAGTGTTTTCAGTTTGAGACAAGAACTCAGCCTGAATCTGCAAGGTTTGTGTGTTAAATGTGTGAATGAGGCAAAACACAACTCCAGGTACGTTTGTGATGAGGAAACAACATTATAACATAGATCAGAAAATGGTGTAATAAGAATCTAAATTTGAATGGGAGCAATGACAACTGTTATGCCTTTGTAGAGGTTTGAACATAATCATAGTTTGGACACATTCTCTCATCCAGTGTTTTTTCTTTATTTTTACTACTTTCTACATTTTACATACATGCAAAAGACATCAAATATATGAAGCAAGCTATATGGAATTATGTAACAAAAATAAAAGTTAAAGAACTCTACGTTAAAAAACAAACAAACGGTATTATACATTTAAATCCTCAAAGTAGCCACCCTTTTGCACGCTAGCTAGCTCACTTTGTCTCAAAGTAAGACAACATAAAAATAACAACCTATTAAAATTCAAATTAAGATTCAGCCGATTATTTTTATACATAGAATACTTCAGTTTGTGGTGTTTTAATATTTTTTATGTCTCAAAATTTGCATTAGCATTAGCGTTAGCATTGAGACGCAAACATCTTTCGTTCTAAGCAGAGACATGTCCTGTATTCAGACATATGCATTTTATTTGTGTAGTATTTAACATGTTGTCAGTGACATCCACCCGCAGCTCCCTGTCTTATCTTGAAATATTTATTTATTTTAGTGTGACTCGGCAAAACCTCATAGAGATAAAATTGGACAGGACGTAGTGATGCTAACAGTGAGGTTGCTGGGGGCAATTGTACTGATAAAATCTGTTCTATCGTGAGAAAACAACCAGAAGTACTAGTAAATCTTTTGACTGGCTGTTGCGAAAGTTAAACAAGTTTATATGAGGACAGTTATTTAGTTTAATACTCACAGTCTTCTCCAAATTTGAAGATATTCTCTGGAGTGAGAGAAGCTGAGGAGAGGACTTCTCCAGACGGGGTCATGAGGTCATCAGAGGGGTCAGAGTTCATCACACCGAGGAGGCCTTTGGTTTGATTTGCGAACACCAATGGTAACAACACAGTCGCTGCCATCATTTCTTCATTCAAACGGACTTCTACACCAACCCCACAGGAAAACATCACCCGAACATACTGAGGACTGGGCGTAAACACAAACAACCCTAAAATAAAGAGGGATTTTAAATATCTGAAATGCAAAGAGTCAGCGTTTGCGTCTCTTTTTAAAGCCGTACTATGCAATTAATGAGGTTGAGGATCTGCCACCTGCTTGTCTCCAAGAAGATAATACTGCTTTGTCCAGAATGTTCCACAATATGACATTAAAGATACTATATTATGCAAAATTGACTCTTGTGAGCTTTAAGCCGTGTTATAATATTGCTACTTCATCAAAAACAAACCTGGAGTTGTGTTTTGTTTCATTCACAGATATTTGAGTAACCGTTAATTACTAGTCTGTCTGCATCTCCAAAGATCAAAATGCTCTGTTTCACATTGTGATGTCATGTAGAGGTAGTTTTCAAGTTAACAGCTACTTTTTACCTTTTAATCAGCAGAAATGGTCAATTCCAGGCCTGAAATCATCCAAATGATTCTAGTGAAGGTGTATAGAGTTTAAAAACACACCGGAGCACTTCCTGTATCACCACATGACATCACAAGGTGGAACTGAATGTTTTCTGTTTGAAATAAGAGCTTAGTCTAAATATGCAGGGCGTGTGTGTTCAACATGTGTGAATGAAACAAAACACAACTCTAGGTATGTTTATGATCAGGATGGTGTCCTCTGATCCCCATGAAGCCATATATGTTTAATGCCATACTGTGGAACATCCTAGGCAAAGCAATAACATCCCTGTGGAGACAAGCAGTAACATAATGCACCAAAATACCTTTATATTTTAAACAAATACAGTGGTATTTTCACTATGTATATAGTTTTAAGCAACATTAAAATAAATAAATAAATAAATAAATAAATAAATAAATAAATAAATAAATAAATAAATAAATAAATAAATAAATAAATAAATAAATAAATAAAAAAACGTGTATGTTTCTCTGACAGTGTGTGTTCATACCGTGCAGGACCATCCATGTTTGTTCATTAAGAGGTAGAATCTTCTGGTTCCTCAACACTTGTAGATGGTTCTGCATCTGACGAACTTCAACAGTATCAGAGGAGGCCTCCCTCATGGCCACTGAGGAGAGCTGTGTGGCATAGGCTGAAGAACCTAAACAACAAAAATAATTATGAATAGAGATTATCTGGTTAATCAGTGATAGTGTTTTTTCAATATATTCTTAATAATTTTAGAAGCAAAGTTAAATCAGTTCAATATGTACTCTGAAAAAGTAAACCTAAAAAGTGCTTTTGAATCTGGCTAATATGATTTATGGCATTAACTTAACATTAAATTACAGACAGTAGCTCAGCTGATAGAGTGTTTGTCCACTGATACAAAGGTTGGGGGTTTGAATCCCACTCTTGACATAAACATCATTAGTTGAGTGAGTCCAGATCCACTGACTGATTCTGCACAGATGAATACTGTCGTTGTACCCTGGTGTATGAATGAGTGTGTGAATGGGTGAGTGGTTCCGTGATGTAATGTGCTTTGAGTGTTTTGAAGTTGGAAATGTGCTATATAAAAATATTTCATAAAGCTGATCACATGCCTCATGAATGGCAAAGTATTAGACAAGATAATTAAGGATAAACTCAATTGTTCCGTTTCTTCTCACAATAATCATGACTGTAAAATTTGATGTTGTGAAATTCCTACTTATGAATCATTGTAATCCCTCTGTATTATTCTGTAATGATCCAGATACTTGTCTCTAATGGGCTAATGAGAACAATGTTTATGACATCTACAGTCACTTGGCCAAAGGAGATTAGGTCATGGTTTGGCAGAGAGTCACTCCCATAAAGCTGACATCTGCTCCCCTTCTCGCTCCAATCATTCATATAACACAAAAGTCAAACAAAGACACATGGGACTGTAGTGCACTGTGAATGGGGCATGGTCTGATTATTATTTTATAGGAAAAGGCAAAATGTAAATGCAAAAATGTATTCTTGAATTTATTTAATAAGCACGACCAGTTCCAGCCTGCTGTATTTGGGTGTGAAGACTTAAAATAACTCTTTCTTTACCACACAGACTGTTGTGGTAAAGAAAGAGCTGAGTCAAAATGCAGAGCTCTCAATTTATCAGTCAATCGACCCTCATCTATGGTCATGAGCTTTGGGTAATGACTGAAAGGACAAGATCACGGATACAACCGGTCGAAATGAGTTTCCTCCGCAGTGGGGCTGGGCGCATCTTTAAAGATGGAGTGAGGAGCTCAGTCACACGGGAGGAGCTCGGAGTAGAGCCACTGCTCCTTCATGTGGAGAGGAGCAGCTGAGGTCCCTAGAGAGGTTTTTTGGGCATGTCCAACCTGGGGAAGACCTAGGACACGCTGGAGGGACTATGTCTCTTGGCTGACCTGGGAACTCATTGGGGTCCCACTGGAGGAGCTGGAGGGCGCGTCTGCTGAGGCAGCAGTTTAAGCAGGCACTCCCAGCAACCCGGCCCCAGATACGTAGAGGAAAATGGATGGATGGACTTTAAAAAGTAGACATAGGTGAGTTGTATTTTAAATAATAGGTCTGATTGAGTGGGCATTCAAAGCTCAAATGGCTTTTAGTGGCTCTCAACTGCTTTGCAAGTTTTACAATAAATTTAAAAATATTTGGCTCAAGTATATTTTACAGTAGATACTTTTTACTTTTACTTCACTACAATTGAGAGCAGGTATCTGTACTTTCTACTCCACAAAATTTTTGAACTGGACTGAATATTTATCATATGATTTGAGTTTTTTTAAAATCATGTTTGTGGTAACATCCTGACTAAAGTTTTCGAGTACAAGGTTCGGCTTTAATCAAACAAAAATAAATACACAAAATTCATAAGAAACATTAAGAAACTGAGTCATATTGTTACTGTTGACCAAAATATGTGAAAAAATATATGTCATGTAATACTTTTACTTGAGTAACTTTTTACCTCTGTATTTGTACTTTTACTTAAGTAACTGAGTACTTTTGAATTTAATTTTCATCTCAGTGACAGGTCAGTGACATCAGTCCACTCACCATTTTGAAGTTTCACTTTTTCAGTTCTGGCCTGAATGTGCAGTTCATTATGTGGAGACAAAACCAGGCTGTACTCTCCTTCACCGTTGAAAGTGTAGTTGAATCCATCGAATGTAATGAAATGTGGGTCTCCAAGGACAACAGCTGTAAAGCATTCAGAAAGACTGCACTGAATACAAAATCATACACAGATTAAGTTAAGTGTCAGGAGCAAGCTTCACTGTGTATGATATTGTTTTTCTATTCTTCACCATAAATACAACTTATGAAAACAGGAGAGACTGTCTCTCAGCTCGGAACACCTTGGGGTCCCACCGGAGGAGCCGGAGGAAGTGTCTGGGAGACAGAAGTCTGGGTGTCGCTGCTGTGTAGGAAAATGAATGGATGCATGGAAAACGGTGGAGTTTTGTTTTGAAAATGTTGTAAAAACCTTTGTAAACTGACTCCATTGTTATATGAGGATTAAAACAATTATGTGAAGGATACAACAAGAAAAGTGAGTATGAGTAATAATAAACCTGAAAATGATTAACACATTCTTGCCTGCATGTGGTGGTTGGTAGCGTCGACATCCACTAGAGGGCCTATTCTTCAGATATATGGGACAACTGTCTGACCAAACGCAGCAGTAGAAAAAACTCATGACGTCATAGAGCCAGTGGGAGTAGCCTGGAACCCGCGGGGGCTTTCCATAAGGAGGAGCCCCCCAGTCGTGAGCTTTGTCAGGGGTACTTCCACCAGCTGAGTCCCCTGTCAGCACAAGATTACCACTGTGGTCATAGCAGCACTGCTGGCCAGCTCCATATGTCGGACTGTGAATATGACAAACAGGGAGTTTTACAAAATATATAATAAAAGTACATATTTAAATGAAAGGGTTTTGTCAGTTTTATTACCTGGCTTGGACTGATCTGACACAGTGGACACAACCTGGGTGATAAGTGCAAACACTGCCTGTCTCGATGTTACAACTATAGTCAGTCTGAAAGAGCAGAAAATAGTGTCTTAAGTGTTGATATCACAGATAGCTTCTTCACAAAAACAAAACGATAATAAAACATTGTATTTTGATCTATAAGACGATAGTGTCATATTGTGACTTAGTTCTTCTCTGTTTAATGCAGCACTAGGCTTAACATTGACATGTTCAACACCATTATACTCTGAACAGTGATGGGAAGAACATTTTGAAAATGTATTTTGTATATGGGCCAACCAGAGTACTGTATTCTGAATACTTAGACTACTTTTACATCAAGTCACATTTAAATTATAGGGTAAAGACATACCACAGGATTAAAAACAACTTTATATTTGTATCATTGTTTCCTATCCCTAACTGGAGATTGAAAAATCACACCTGCGTATTACCTGTGCAGTTTGAAGCCTAAATTACATGATGAAATACCATAATGTATTCCTTTGATTTTAGAAAAGTAACTGTACTCTGAATACCACCAAAAGTACCAGAATACAGTTACAGTTATACTCAAAATTAGTATTCAGAACACATATTCTCAGTACATGTATGCAGTTACTTCCCAACACTGGCTCTGAGTGAGTGACAGGTGGATTTAACCAATGAGAGTGAAGTGTGAGCAGATGAAAGATTTTAAAGACGATGTAAGGATGTGAGGTATATTGTGATTTAAGCTGCTGCCATATCGTCCACTCCTATCACAAAGTAATATAATAACAATAATAAATAAAACACACATGAAATCTGCCTGTGTCTGCTCTGGCCTGGGCCAAAGTACAGGGACAGTCCGTGAGTTCATTCAGAAAGTTGGGTAGGGTCTTCTCCAGGGCGTCCCACTGTAGGCATTTACCCTTGGCCCATGCAGCTGAGTCCTGTCTGAAAGCCTCCTCCAGGTGCCAGGCTAAAACATGGCCCCTACTCCACAGAGCTGGCACATCCCTGTGAAGACACACATAGAGGTGGGTGATACAGCCACTACAAGACAATACCCAAATAGTTGTTAAAGATATGCAAAATTCAAATATTAAGTCTACTATTCATAATAAGAATAACAAAAATATTATCAGATTATTACCAAAAGTGAAAAAAATGGTATCAATTGTCTACATACTATACATTATAGAGTACTAGAGAGATAAGAAAACACATTGTCCTGACCTTGCTCCATTCAGGACAGAGTTTGCAGTGATTCGAATGTTGCCCAGCTCTATGTCTGAATAGTTCTGTGAAGACTCTGGGAAGAAGCTGAATAAACCGGTGTTGGGAACATTCGTGCCGATGGAATAAAGGTAGTGGATGCTAGCTTCATAAGAGAGTGTCTCATTTGTGCCTGCTGTCCCGGTGTTGATCTCCTCATAGCCCCACAACTCAATGTTCACTGTGTCTGCTCCGATGCGTGACTGGTTCCAGGTCATCTCTAGCTCTCCTGATATGTTCTGAGAGCCATAGTTGTGCCATTTTGTTCCATTAACAAGAACAACTTCAGAAGAGGGGTCGGCTTTGCTTGGGTGGACTGGTATAGGAAAAAAAAAGATTCTAGTTTTATTATAAAAACACAAAAGCCTACAGCAGAAACGCCATATCTTTTACCAGTATAGGGCTGTTATGTATAAACAGGATTTACAGAGTCCCTAACATAGAGTGCTTGTTTTTCTGTTTTCTTTTTTTTTTTTTATTAAATCATAATTGCACAAGAGGAATTTACACTACCAGTCATAAATTTGGACCACTCTCTAATTCAATGTTTGTTTTTCTTTATTTGTACTACTTTCTACATTTTAGATATATACAGAAAACATCAAATATATCAAGTAAGATATATGGAATTATGTACCGGTAGTAAAAGCAAAAGGGGGCTACTTTGAGGATTTCAGTATAAAATATATTTTAAAATTTTAGTTCAGCTGTTTTTCTTTGCTACATAATTCTATATATCTTACTTCATATATTTGATCTGTATATATGTAACATGTAGAAAGTAGACAAAATAAAGAAAAAAAAACATTGAATGAGAGGGGTTGTTCAAACTTCTGACTGGTAGTGTACATTTTGAGATTTAGTTAAAAAAATAAAAATTCTTAGAGGTCTTTAGTCAGTTAGGGTTAGGGTTTTTACTTCATCTCGATAAAATCTTGTCAAATGAGTCTTATAAATTATTGCTTCACTAATGAACTAATTTAAAAAAACATCATCTGGCTAAAAGACAACAAAAATAATAATTAGTTACAGACTCTTACCTGACAGGTACTCTCCAGTTCGGTCAAAATCACTTCCATCTATTGAAATGTCAACTTGAATCCAGCCTATTTCATACAACAGAGGAGAAATGCAGAAAGCTTGACCCTCTGAATCAATAATCCCTCTTGTCGCAATTTCACCTTTGAACCTAAAACAAACAAAAAAAAGCTCAAATCAATGCATAATTAGTGGTAGATATTGTTATTTCCAAACCTGCATCTAAGCTGGTCATTTGGTAAAAGAATCAGGTTGATGATCTTCAATGGTGTCCCTCCTAACATGGAGCTGGAGTAGGGCCTCACTTCAAAACAGGACTGGTTGTAATCCAAGCAACAATTCTTGAAAGACTCACAGGTCGAATGACAGGAGCACCCAGCCAGTTTAGATCCACACAGTCCCCTACAGGATTCACCTGTCAGAAAACCAAATACAAGAGGAAAAGTCAAATATTTTACAGTAAAAATGTAATAAACGTATCAAATTAAGCATATACATTTTTCCTTACCAGCAGCTTTAGAGGAATACATAAGAAGCCCTATAACTGCCAATAAAAAATAGTTTTGCAGCATTTTATTAAATACAAGTTCAATGCACAGCAGGATAACACTAGCTACAGCAGACCTGCTTTGATTTTCTGGATCTATGCTGTGGATCAGAGGTCATTCTAACAGAAAACTGACTTTCTATGCCCAGTTTCGAAGTTATATTTTAACCCAAAATGTGTCTTAAGAAAGTTAATGAATAGTCCAAATTGTTGGTTTAAGTTAGTTAGTTTTAATACAGGCTCACGTCTGACCTTACCGCGCAATATGACACTTTCTGCAAAAGTATTGAAGCTCAGATAAAGCGAATGTTATACTGTAATAACGTTATAACTATTCACGCGTGAGTTTGTTTATTTTGATTTTGTATTCTCGCGAGTTTGCATTTCTCGCGCATGCGCACAAGCGTTTCGCATCTCTGAACGGATAAAGATGCTTCACCACGATTAAGGAGGAGAAAAACATCATTATATTTCTGATCTTAAGTAATATTTAAATGCGAATTGATGCCGATGATTGGTCGCAAACCCACAAAATATAGGGAAGTTAATATACCGCCAATTCATAGCTGGGAGCTTTTTAGGCTAGCTTGTGTTAGCACATAGTCATAGCAGCTGGATCCTGTCTTTGGAGCTGTAGTTTTAGAAAATGTATGTTCTGTACACCATTATTGCGTCTTTAGTTTCCTTTCTTGTCTTGAAGTGGATGAAAAAGAGGAAGTATTGTACTGATCCTAAAAGACTGGATGGCAAAACCGTTCTTATTACAGGTAACTACTGGAATCTATCTGCCAATCTCTAGACCTATCTACCTCTACCTCTCTGTGTCTATCTGTCTGTCTGTGTCTCTGTCTATCTATCTGTCTGTATGCCTTTCTCTCTCTCTGTCTGTCTGCGTCTCTCTGCTTGCCTGTCTCTATCTATCTATCTATCTATCTATCTATCTATCTATCTATCTATCTGATTTAATTTCTGTGTTGCAGGGGGTAATTCTGGCATAGGAAAAGAGACAGCTGTGGCCCTGGCAAACCGTGGTGCCCGTGTCATTGTAGCCTGCAGAGATGGAGAGAAGGCAGAGAAAGCTGTGAGAGAAATAAAGTTCAGAAGCCACAGTCTCAATGTGACTCACATGGAGCTGGACCTGGCCAACCTGCGCTCCGTCAGAGAATTCTGCAAGAAGTTCCTCCATGCTGAAAAGAGGCTTGACATATTGATTAATAATGCAGGTGAGAAAATTGTTATGACATGCATTTATTTAATCTATTATGAAGTGTATGGAGTAGTCTAGACCAGCGGTGCCCAACCATTTTCTCCCAGTGAACATACAGATGACTCCAGAATTATTATTCTACCTGTGAAGATTGTTGTTTCTAAATATAAAAAATATACAGATAACACAATATATAGAAAAAGTACAATAAAACGCCTAGATATCCTGTCTAGCTAGTGTTAAATGCCAGGCAGAAGAGGCGAGGCTTCACATTTTTGATGGCTGGAGAAAGTCACTGCACTGTTACTATTTTCCCCCTAATTCATCCAAGCACATTTTATACACCTACAACAGTTTTAAAAGGCCAACCATTGTGATTTCTGTCATGTTTTCTGTTCCTCAGGCATGCCCAGTGTCCTGGACTGGACCGACGATGGATTCAGCATGTGTTTTGGCGTTAATCACTTGGGTCACTTCCTCTTGACTAATTTGCTTCTGCCTCGTCTGAAGGAGTGTGCTCCGAGCCGCGTGATCACACTCACATGCTCCATTTACAAATACCAGAAGCTGGACTTCCAGGATCTGAACTACAATCTTCTGCCGTTCTTCACCTACAGCCGCAGTAAACTGGCAAATATCTACTTCAGTCAGGAGCTGGCTCACATTACAGAGGGCAAAGGAGTCACCTCGTATGCCATTCACCCAGGTATGATTTTGCATTAAACATATAAGTGAAATTAGAGGTGAGATGTGTTGTCTACAAGACAATATTGTTTTGAGGCTGTGCAAAATTAAATATTTAATTGTCTGTGTACCGGTAATCCCTCAGTTGTTCAGATAGGGTCCATAGCAAAGTCTGGTTAAATTCTGTCAGTTTATGTCTTTATGTCTCTTTTGTCAAAGAATACAAAGAAAACTGTTGAAACACTGCAAAAAGATATGTAAAAAAAACAACAAAAAAACTAAGAGTAAAAGTTTTTGTACTTTTAGTCCAATTACATGTTTGGCAGTAATTGAACCTCAGTGAAGACATATATAAGCACATTTTGGCACATTTATGATGGACTGAAAAGTTATTTTCTGATTCTCATTATTGACAGAATCTAAATCTCAAGATGATCATTTTTGTCCTTGTTTTTCACCTCCAGTAAAGTAAAACATAATAATTAACCTGGTAAGATCAAATTAAATACATTTTCCTGCAGGTTTTGTGCAGAGTGGCTGGACGTGCCACTACTCCTTCCTATTCCGCATGCTGATGGAGGTGGTGATGCGCATGTTCTTTGTGCCGTGTGAGGTTGGAGCTCAGACTGTGGTGTACTGTGCTGTGTCTGAGGAAGCTGCGAAACACAGCGGAGGATACTTTGTGGACTGCAGACCGGCCAATCTGCGTCCATTCGCCAGAGACGCTGGTGTGGCTAAAAAACTGTGGGAGGTCAGCGAGAGACTGGTAAACTTGTCCTGAATATGCCCAAACAACTGATAATGTAATCTTGTGTTTGTTTTTTATACATATTTTTGAAGTGTTATTTATTTGCCTGTTTGATTTTTCAAAACTTGAAGCCTGGTACAGTGCACAGCGATGGAAAAGAAGTCCCCATAAACAACCAACTGAACTACTGAATGCTGAACCACTATTTATTATTTTGTTTTGTTTTTTTATACATACTTTTGCATCCTGTTTAAATCTTTGTAACCAAAATCACAAGCCTGGTGATAGCTTAATTCCTGAAAGAAATATATCACGGTTAATGGAACACATTTTTAGTGCTTTTCTCGACCTTCAAGGCACTCGGGCGCTTTACATCAAGAAACCACTCACCCATTCACACACACATTCATACACCAGTGTACACAAACACCAGGGCGAGGCGGGTTAAGTGTCTTGCCCAAGGACAACTACAGTATTCATTGGTGGCAGCTGGAATTGTACCACCCACCTGTGTGTTAGTGGATCCGACCGCTCTACCAAAGATGTTTATGTTGAGAGCGGGATTCAACCTGCCAACCCAACACTTTTGAAACTAAGCTACTGTTGCCCCAGTAGTTAATAGAAGTTTGTAATGTCAACATGATAAAGGGAAGGGTGATATGCCCAAAAAATACAAAGAATGTTTTTCCCTGTATTGTCTGATCGCATTTTTTTTTTAAATTCAATTATATTTTGTGTATTTTATTATTTCTTACAACATAAGCAATACAATGCAGACTACAACTGTCAAATTCCTTCCACCAAAGTTTGAACTCTTCTCTTAATATGACAAACACCAGCACTGAAGTATGAACTCAACAGCATGTCAACAATTGAACATAGTAAAAGGCAAAAGTAAAATCTGTCAACTAGACTTCACTCTGGAGTGAAGACGTTTCGCTGCTCAGTTATATATGGGGAAAAGGTGATGTCTAAGGCCATTCCTGCTCAAGGAAGGATTGTCTTTCCTAACAAAAATCGCTTCTATAACTCTACATAGAATAAAAAACAAAACATTGAGGTCAATAGATCTTCTTTCTCTTTTTATTGATAATACCTTAACACATTTTCTTGAAGTTAGAGAAACACATGTTGCACATAAAGAGAACAGAGCCATAACCTGCAGAAGAGAGAACTAGAGGATTATTTTACAAGATACGACCAAACTGACAGAAAAATTAAATGACAGACAAAAATAAAAACTAGAAAAAGGCAAAAGTGGTTGAAAAAAAAACCTTTGAAACATAAGGTAAGGTCAGGAAAGAGTGTACAAAAACCACCCAACTCAATGTTGTCAGTGCATTTTAGTCAAAGGCAGTTCAAAAGCTTCTTCAGTTGTATTCGACAGCAGAGCTACTACAGAAAGTGTAGCTAGAGTCGTAAGAAATACCAAAATACCCATATTTTATTTGTTTTGACCAAGTTTCATTTATAAAAAAAAATAAAAACAATTGCTGGAAGTAGAAATTGCATTCGATTGTCTCATGTTAACAGTACTGAGCTGCTGTCCTGTGTTACCTAAGGAAACATTGTGCTATTTATACCTGTGCTTTGTAATGAATGGCAGTGCCCCCTGCTGGAGCTCTTGCTGTAATAGTTTTTTTTAACTTGTTTTACTTTCCTGGACAAATGAACAGCTTTTCTTTCTGCTCTGAATACAGAAATAAGCCGACTGCACTGACAACATAGAGCCACCATACAAGCATGCAGAACACTCATCACATCTTTATCACCAACACAGCCCCCATAGTCATCTTTAGGGCCACGGTCAATATATAAACCTTCTAAATCTTCGTTATATCATCTCGAGACAAAAATAGTTATATGCACTTAAAAAGCTCCGAAAATACATAGAGAAAGGTTGAGTATACCAGCATTCAGTAGAAAATGAACAAAATTAAAAACAATAAAGTAACAAGTGCCCTGTTGACTGCCATGCAAAGAAAACGCCAGCTACACAGCTAGCTACGCCATATGTATTTGTGTAATACTGTGTACTACTCCCCTGTTGTACTGTGAATCTTATACCAATTTTGATTTAAGCACAGAAAGAAGTAAGCACGTGAAGAATTGAATGACAACACGTTTGAACTGTACATGCTGCGTATTATCCGCCATTTTGGATCAGGGTCGTGTTAAGAGCGAACACAACCTTGACCTTTCAATAACAGACCACGTCTATGTAACAATGCTACCGTGAGAGACACGTGTTTTTTCTTCTAAAGAATAAGTGATCGAAGCGAAAAAGATAATTATCAAAGATTCTAAAATGAATTACACCTAAAATAATGCCATAACATTGCAAAGCGGAAAAAGCACAAAGAGAGTAATTCACACCAAGTTGGTCGTAACAAAAACAACACATGCAGTGTCCAAACTGGGTGTAGTCCCCCTTTAAAACAGCCACACAAAGCAGTGTCCCTTTAAACAGTTACAGACAATACTTGTACAAGTGCATGGGCTGTACAATAAGAAGAAGCACACATTCAAATTAACGCTAAAATAAATAAATAAATATTCTAAATAAATATAAACCTGAGGACACCAAACCGGCTGCTTGCTCGTTTCAATCTTCATCTTGCATTTGGGACAAACACTCCAAGTCTGTCAATGGTGAATGAACAAAACGAGAGCTTCACACATTAACGTTACACCTCCACAGGTTTACAGTGAGGCCCTCTGGCACAAGCACTTTAGTATCACAGATAAAATAAAAATATGAACAAAAACATGATAAAACATGAAAAAATCCAGGGCTGAAGGCGGGAAACTGATATGTCCTTGAAATAAAGCATTTACGTTTCTTTACCATTAACATCCTCACACATTCGTCCTGGGCCCGTGGAGAGCGCGCGCGCGCACACACACACAAAAGCCAGATACAGGCACACACGCAGACACACAGACACACACACACACACAGAGACGCAAAAGCCAGATACAGACACACACGCAGACATGCAAAAGCCAGATACACACAGCTTTGTTTCTTCATCTCGGAGCCCACTGTTTTTGGACACATACAAGTGCTTCATGTAATAAAACATTAGCACCATTTTTGTAGAATCTTTGCCACTTGTTCCTCTGTCTGACAAATGTTTTTTTTTTTTTTCAAACAGCACCTGTTACTTCTACAAAATGAAAAGTTTCAACTAGTACCACCAGCAGTGCAGTTCAACTCCACCCCTTCACACTCCTCTCAGTAATAACTAGACAGAAATCTGAGTCTGGAAAGGCTACAGTCTGAATATATTTCAACTCACGCTGTTCGACTTTGAATTAAGAAGTTAATATATATAATAAGAACTAATCTTTTTGTGTGGCTATGCAGACTTGTCTATTAGTATTATCCATTACAAATCTAAATAAATGTGATCGCTATTGCATGTTTTTACATGTAACATGTTGCAGCACTAGAAGATATTGACCATAAATGCAAAAGTTCATCTAGGCTTTTTTCAGTGCACTTTTCCTTGTACTTGTACTTGACTGGCACACGAAATGTTGCTCTCACAAACACATCTCATCATGTAGTGCACCTCATTCAAACGGCATCAGACAATAGTAAGAAGTGTGTAGAATATGCAAACAAACATGGTGTGGGCGCTGGAGCATGTATCAAACAATAAGCAAATTACAAAAACTGCCAATATCATTTTCCACTTAAGCCACAATAGAAAACAGCCACTGTTATTATGGGGAAACATGCTTCTTAAAAAGAACAAAGAACCCTTGACTCTAGAAACCACTGGCATTAAGAATTTTGAATTATACAAATTACAATTGCAAATGTGAAATTATAGTAATTCTCATAATTATGATAGTAATAGAATTATCTTAAAACTTTACAAACTGTATTTCCAGTGCAGTGTTTATGTCACACAGAGTGTGGATGATTCATACAGACACAGGGCAGAGGGGAGACCAGAGGAAGAAGGAATCATGGTGAGTGCTGCACTCCTCAGTCTGAGGAAGAGGAGGAAGGCTGAGCCGGTCGCTCCAATAATCATCAGGGAGGCAGGTGATGGTCAGGTACAGGGGCAGGAGAGATGCATGCTGGGAGTTTTGACCCGTGTTGAAAATGCGTCTGTCCCTAAAGCGACACGGCACCCCTCCTTCCTCTTCTTTCACTTTTTCCTTTGTAGAGCACTCCATCCAGACACAACATGGCATTCATCCTTTAAAAGAAAAGCAGAGTAAAAATTCAGGAAGAGTAATCTGATGATGAAGGTAGTTCAGTTTGTCTCTAACATCTGCAGCATGGTGTCATATACAGTACTTCAAGAACAGCACTTCCCATGGACCTGCCCCTGTCTGTACCTCACTGTAGCGGCGCCGCGGGTGCCCCGGAGCAGTGGAAGTGGATGTTCTGCCACTTGCTGTCTCTACGGTGCCACACTCGAGTCTCCTCTGATTGGCTGGAGCGCGGTCGTCCTTGGCCGTCCACAAACTGCGTCAGGCGGATGTAAGCGATGCAGGCGGCGTCCTCCCCGATCAGGTGCACATGGGGGTTCAAGATGGTGGTGTGGATGGGTTTGCTGTTTTTAGCCAAAACTGCAGAAATAGACAATGACATATATGTAGCTTAAAGGTACACTGACTTTTCTGATGGTCCGCCTGTGTTAAAAATATCAAGAAGTTCCACAATATGGCCTTAAGAGAGAAGTTTGCCTGTTAAGGTATGAGTTGAGGTTAGAGCCCCACTGCTGGCAAAGCATGTGTTCATAGCTGTTCATGGGTAATATGCTGACCAATGTCACTGATGACCTAATGTCACTGTGTGAATTATCAGCAGGTTTACTGGGCTGGTAACTATGGCAATGGTAAATATGAGTACATCAAAGAAATACGTAACAAGACTCACGGTTTTCAAAGTAAAATCTGTGGAAATCCATTCCTTCGACCAAGTTGCCCAAAGCCTCAGGTTCAAATGACGTCAGACCCGGATCACAAATCTTACTGAGGACCAGAAGAAAATACACATCACAAAGGCAGACACAGTATTTACATACACACAAAACATCTGATCATGATCTGATTATTCAAATGTCATATAAAGCAATCTGATGTTAGTAATCTGATTTATTGCTGACAGTTCACACCTTTGCAGGTTTTGACAATGCAAAATATGTAAAAATCAATTATGAAAAAAGAAATAAAGGTAGAAATGTTGATAGAGCCGTTAAACTGGGGCCTTATAAAGTGATATAGGAGTAAAAATGAGGACTTACGCATAAGCTTCAAAGTCTCCGTTGTTAATGGCTTCTATGAGCTGTTCTGTGATCTTGATTATTTCTTGTTTGCGTGCTGCAGAGAACAGAGTAAACTTAAATTTTAAAATTGTTACATAAAATTACAGCAAAGGTGACACAAACTGTTAGTAAAGCAGCATTCAAAAGACTTACTGTCATCAGCAGTTATTGCCTTAGAACTACATTATTTACACCATTTGGCAACAAGCACGAGTAAAAAGCAAGAAAAATACATTTCAGATCTCGGAACAAACATGCCGTCAACACAACCGCATAAAACAACAGCTCGTTAAACCCACAGGCAGCTTCAGACTAACTGCTTTATGATTCAGTTCAATTATTTTCACCTCATATCAAACATCAAACCCGTGGAGCAGTTCTGTTGTCGTTAGCCGATGATGAAGATGCAACGAACCAACGGAGCCGTGCCTGTGCTGTATACTCACTCTGGGCGGAGGTCGGGGAGGGGCTGGAAGGGGGCTGGGGTGGAGGTGGGGGGGTGGCGTGGGCTTGGTGAGACCTGGGAGTGGGCACAGGAGGTGGTTCGCTGTCGGTGTGAGGGGCTGCGGGGGCTGGGGTGACCACGTGGGCAGGAGGGGTAGCAGGCACCTTACGGACACTGCTAACCAAGTCTGTGAGCCTGGACACTGAGCCAATGTAGCAGCGGAAAAGACAAAGACGGTAGTGAGGAAAATGCTGAGGGGGGATTATTATGATTATGTTGTATGCTTATTATTATTATTATTATTATTATTGTGAACAGGAAGAATAATGTCCTTATTTATTACATTTGGTATTTTGATTGCTATATCTCTACTAACATAATGAAGTATTGCTGTTCTGATCAGGTAACAACTGCAATTCAGTAAGAAGAATTTCCCTTAGAGACAAAGTAAAGCCCACCACACACAACAGGACTGTGTGTTAAACAATTTTTAAAGCTGCAAAAAAAAAAAAAAACACGAGGAGAATTTGATGAGATTTTAAATCTTATGATCTCCTGAGTGCAAAGGCTGCAGCAAAGAGACTGCACACCACAAGCTAAAAGTTGTGAGCTATCAAAACTATAGCATTCCTCGCATCAGCCATTTTGACTCACTTTGAGTTTTCCTGAGATCAGAGCATTGCACTTCTAGTTTAGATGCAAGTCAAAACTGTGTTATTATTATTAGTGAAATGTGGAGCAGTAGTTCAGATAAATGCTTTTAACGCACAGAAGGCTGGAGATAAACTACACAGGAAGTAGAGTCTGTCTTTACTGAAGCAGCAGCTTAACCCTGATCAAACAGAGACACGAGAGGAACTATTCTTGACTTTTTACTTTTTAAAGAACGCTTCAAACTGGATATTAGTGCTGTTCTGTGGACTGGGGGGCGAAGGACAAATTCTAATGGATAATATGAATGAGAGGTGAAAAATAAAGCCGCGTCATTATTTCCTGAGTTTCTATTTTGCGCCTCTGTGTCTGTTAGTCCATCTGCCCCTGATGCACTGTTTTATTAGCTCTTGCCGTGGTGATGTTTTGTGGTTACGGGTCATGCCTCCCTGAAGTTGGGGTGAAGCAAATTGAGACCTGAATTGGGCAAATAATACTGTAATGTGTGTTATTTTGATTATTTTAAATGCAGAAAAATATAACCTCAGGCTACAGTAGGGTGTAGTAATAAAATAAAATAAATAAGCCTAAGAACATGCATATGCCAATCAGGAATTTCAGCAATTTTCAAGAGCTAGAATTTGTCAACATCTATTATGTTGGTCCAACAGCCACATGCACCTGCTTACAGTTAATATAGCTTCATCAAAGAATATAATAATTTTCTTTCTTAGTTTTGTTTATTTTACTTATTTTATATTAATATTTAGTTTTAATATTCTGTTTGCTTTTTACCTGATGATTATTGAAGATTACTTGTATCACTAAGTCCTTGTTCCTCCTGGGTCAAAGTTTCTATAATATTTTGAGGAATCGGGTTGGATGAAACCAGCCGCTTGAGCCCGTTTTACTTACTCTGCATTGGGACAGCAGGGGTGTGCGGGGGTGAGGGAGCAGAGAAGGCAGAGGGGGGAGGGGTGGTACAGGGTCTGACCTCTCCGTCCGGGATGGGCCCTGAACCTCTACGGACTGAGCCCAGCAGGTCAGCAAACTTAGCGGCCGCTGAGTGTGGGATGAAAGCAAAACAATGACCACACTGAGAACGACAGCCGCACTGATCACATGACTGCACACAACATGTATGGGCTATGGATACATGAAGTGGGCTACAATGACAAAAATTAATACTGCAATGTTTTTAAGGACTATCGTGATCACAATAATGCCTTGGTTAAGGTTCAAGTATCCATGGCTTTCAGAATGACAAAAATGGACAATTGTTACCGCAGTGGTTAATAATTTAAAACTAAATAGGTTATGTTTTGAATGAGAAAAAGAAAGAAAAAGTTGCATACAACAGGAAGCTGAAAGCCATGAATAGGTTGTGTTCACATTCTATAACTTCATGTCATAATTTTTGATGGGCCTGTTTAAGTCTATGGGAGGTTCACTGTTTTTAAATAAATCAAAATCGAAATATTCAAACTTGTAATCCACAAATATTATTTATCTGGGATTGCGCCACAGATTTGCAACATTAATCTCAGGGCAACAATCACATCTTTGGGGTTGAATAATGACATCACTTTGTTATAATTTCACTTTGTATGCTGACAGAGAGGAAGTGCAGGGCTAGACAATTTTGCCTGAAAATAAAATTGTTGATTTTTTTTTCTCTAAAAATTCGATTCAAAGTTGAAAAGTCTGGCAACTGGGCCAAAGGGTTAAATATGAATGAGATAAATAAATGAGATAAACTATTGTATTAAACATGCAGCCCCAACATTTCATTTGACTTCTGATTTCAGAGAAGTAAGTGCTGCATGGCCCTGTGTATGTGCTAAACTTTGGTCCCTGTGAATTTTCAATCAAATCAAGTTGAACTTCAATCAATTTAATCGCTTTTTTGCCCAGCCCTAGTTTGCATTTTAGCTTCATGTGGCTAGGGCCAGTCTCTGATTAGGATATCAGGGTATGAGCTATAAATGAGGTCACCAAATCTGCATTTTCACAGTTAAATACTACTATATACACTACCAGTCAAAGGTTTGAACACACCCTCTCATTCATTTTTTTTTTACTACTTTCTACATTTTTATATAAAAACTGAGGACATCAAATATGTGAAGCAAGATATATGAAATTATGTCATAGTGTCTTACTACAGAAGTAGTAAAAAGTGGTTAAAATAAAGTAAAAAAAAAAACACTGAATGAGCGGGTGTGTATAAACTGACTAGTAGCGTGTTTCTAACCTGTCCTCCAGCTCAGCTCAGCTCTAACCTATAGTGTGTCTAGAATGTTGTAATGTCACTTGAACCCAAGATATTGCAGAAATACAAACTGTACTATTGCATATATTCAAACCAACTCTTTTGACATTGAATTGTGTCCGATCTATTGCCCACTTCTAACTGAAACCACTGCAGAAATTAGTAAAAGCCACAAACACACAAATAGAATGTTGTCTTTGATCACTAGGTGGAGCTAGGGAGCTGTAGTCACCGGTGGCGTGGGTGAAAGATGGGGAGGAGGCCAGAAAACAGTGTCTGATTTTGTCTTGCACCATGTAATTTGATAGATTCATATTTGACAGTATAAAAATGAAATGGATATAGACATGAGATCAGAGGAGAACTAATTATCATGTGTTTTAATTTTAACACAGGTAACAGTGACAGGAAGCATATGAGGGTAGGCCAGTACAGCATGAGGCTCAATATCAAGTGTATGTACTTTTATTTGTCGTTGCTAAGGAATAGCCTGGATTGTTCCACATTTGGCATTAAACATATCTATCTAAAAATACTTTGAAACACATGGACTCTTACACGTTCTCCACAGATCCCACCTGGAACCTTGCCTGGTGGCATTAATCGCTTGTCTTTGTTACATAATTTTTATGTCAAACTGTGGAACAGAATGACAAAGCTAAGATCCCCACAGTGACGGACTGTTCACAAAAATGTTACATAGTGCAGCTTTAACCTTTTGAGCAGCAGATAATTGAATAATTTTGCATTTGATCCATTCTTCAGTGCTACTTGGGAAACCTGTCATGAGCAGTGACTATACTTAATATAGTAAATTTATAATATCGGCTTCCAAATATGGGTTTAGTCAATATACTGGTTGGACATATGAATTGATGTAATATCAGTATTTACAGGTCACAGTTGAACCAGAAAGTATCAGAATGCCTGCACTTTTATTTATACAAAGTTGTTCTGTTGTTACTTGAAAGAGAAATAACATCTACACAACACATTTGGATCAGTTTTGTCTTATTTCATTTTTTTTTTAGGGAAATAAATGCTGTTTTCAGTCTCAGCAACTCATGTGTTTTACACAATGTTTATTTAGACACACAACATTGTTTACTGGGACTGTCGTGCTTATGGGTTATTGTGTCAGTGGTTTAAGCAGTCTCAATGTTATCGTTTAATACTTTCTATGGCAATATAAGACACATTAAGTTTAACAGTGATAGGCCTAGGGTGGATGTTATGAAGCTGCAGGGGCCATGCTAACTTACAGTGCACAGCAGTGGAAGCACCCTGACTCACAGAGTGGGAGCAGGGGCTGGACGGAGCCTTAACTGAGCAGTTTCCTACACACACACACGGGTGATACACAAAACACAAAGGTCAGACTATGGTCACACACTGCTAAGCGAGCGTAAGATATGAGACAGTTTGAATGGGGTTGTTTCATCAGGAAGAAGCATAAAAACATGAGAAAAAATAAAATACGCCACATGCCAAGTTGTTATGGGAGCGTAGCAGCCGTATGAAAGAAGATTAAGCTTTTAGACAAGTGCTCTGGATATATGTACACTATTACAGACAACAGCCCCATCGCTTGGAACTGTATGTATAACTTAATATATAGTTCCCATTGTGTCCCAATCATATACATTTGAATCCAGAAGGTTGGGTTTCATGAAGCTGTTCAAAAACTACAGGACTATATTTATCTATATAACACAAAAATCAAAATTAATGATTTCACAGTTATGGAATGTAACAAAGTACTGTGCTTAAGCAGAATTTTTAGGTATCTGTACTTTATTTTCACACACAGTGGGTACTTTTTACTTTTACTTCACTACATTTGAGAGCAGGTATGTGTACTTTCTACTCCACTACATTTTGAATAGGACTGTAAAGTTAAAAGTACTTTTCATCCTTTTTCATCCTGACTAATGTTTTCGAGTTCAAGCTTCGGCTTTGAGCAAACAAAAATGCACAAAATTTATAAGAAAAATTAAGAAATTGATTCGTATTGTTACTGTTGACCAAAATATGTACCATTTTAAATCAATTGCTACATTTACACTTTAACAAATAAACAACACTTGTGAAATACTTTTACTTTTTACTCTAATGTTTTTAAATGAGAACTTAAATACTTAGGAGTAGATTTTTTCACATGATACTTTTACTTGAGTAACTTTTTACCTCTGTATCTGCACTTTTACTTAACAAAATGTAGTATTTCATCCATTGCTGCTCAATAGTAACAATAAAACGTGCAATAATCGTAATTTGAACATATGACATTGGGACAGACATAAGAATTTTGTAAATGTTTTTTTTCATTAATGATTGTGTTTGAGTAGGATTTACAGCAGTGCCGGTCACTGCTCAGGATTTTAGCTGGCTGGAGCCGAACTCGGTGAGCGGTAATGGGAGAGCAGCCAAAGACCAGAGGATGGATGACAACATTGACGGCTGGGATAATGAGAGCTGTATCTGCTGCTCGTTAGCGCCTATTTGCCTAATCAGCGCTCTGAGCACAAGACACTGCACAGGACCAACCAAAACTCTGAAGAATCTGATACAAAATCTGATTAATTCCAAAGTGCAAAGGCAGCAACTTCTTTAGGGAAAAACAGACTGTATATGTATGCGTGTGTGTGTATGAACCAACTCACACTCTGAGGACTTCAGTGACTGGCCTCCTGCTGGTGCCCAGAGTCAGGACTAAACCAGGACTAAACATGTGGAATCAGCATTTCAATTTCATGCAGCTAAAACCTGGAACAGTCTTCCTAAAGATGTGAGACAGGCCTCCACTTTGATAATATTTAAATCCTGGCTCAAAACAGTTTTGTTTAGCTGTGCATATGACTCTTCTGTTTTAATGTCAATTTTCTGATGATTATTTGTAATTATTTATGTTTTGATTTGTGTGATTTTAATGTCTTTTCTATTCTGTAAAGCACTTTGAATTACCTTGTGTACGAATTGTGCTATACAAATAAACTTGCCTTGCCTGTTGAAGCAAACACCCCTTCTCACCCACACCGCTGGTTTGGCAGTGAGTGGAGGTTGAGCAACACTGTCAATCAAAACTGTTACTAGCACTAGTGGGAGTAACCTCAGGGAAAAAAGGGGCCTGATTTGTCTGTTATTAATGTTCATATCTTGAATCACCGGGACAATAGCGAAATGAAACGAACATTTTAAGACCAACATGACGAGGCTCACTGTAACAGTTACAGAGAGAGGGGTGACAATATTTCCATGCAAAGTGAATTGGAGCCAGAGTCGATGGAGCCGGAGGTGTCCATGATCACTTCCTATTTGGAACGCAACAGATAGCGGGTTAGCTATGTCCATTTACACATACAATCTATTTACTTTACTTTTTTGTTTACTTTTCACAATTACTTTTACCAGTGTATTTCTATGGAGTTCTGCAGTGTTGCCAGATGAGGGGCAAGAGCCACATTTCCCTATTGTTTACACTGTATTTTGTCATCAAATAGTCAAAAAGTAAATTCACAAATATAGCTATTGAAATTGAGCAGCAGTGGAAGAAGTACTTGGTTTTGTTACTCAAGTTAAAGTACAGATACTGGAGCAAAAAAAATACTCAAGTAAAAGTATCACATGAAAAAATCTACTTAGGTAAAAATACTAAAGTACCTGTTTAAAAATGTACTTAAAAGTATTTATGCGCAGTTTTTGAGATCTAATAACGCTTCAAATGTAGTGATTTTGATAAATATTTGTGCTGAATTTAGCTCACCAGAAAACTAAACCCATCTTTTTATTCTAGCTGTTTTTATTTGTTTTTTTTGTTGTTTTATATTTTTGTTTTGTCAAACTATGAACATGTTAAAAATAAACCCCTCAGTCTTTTCAGCAGGTCTCAAACAATAATAAAAAATATTTTTACTTTTCAGTCCAGTTCAAAAATGTAGTGGAGTAGAAAGTACAGATACCTGCTCTCAAATGTAGTGAAGTAAAAATAAAAAGTATTCACTGTAAAATTAACTTAAGTAAAGTTCAGATACCTAAAATCTGTATTTTACTACTTTTAGTTGGTTAGGTTCCTGAGAATGCGTTGCAGAAGCCCCCCCATACTGCAGTAAAGTATGCTTCACTATAAAAGCAATGAGAGTAATAACACAGACATGTTGTCAGATGTTCTAAACGCCACATGGGGATTGGGTTTCAAACCAACTGCCCAGCACTCGCTGACCCCACAAGAACCCCCCAAACATCCACACGGCTCAAGTATTCAGCCCGCTCCCTCACTCACCTGGTTCTTGTAGTTTTCTCCACCTCCGCTATCTGCCTGATGTGTCTTAAGGAGTTCGAAACTGTGCTAGACTGGAGTTAGCCCGCGGTGGCGCTAGTAGGACAGAAAGTGTAGCTTTAACTGTCCACTGGGGCGCTGGCTAATTTTAGACGCCTCCCTCTTTAGCCATGACCCTCCTCCCAAGGTGTCCGTGCCCTCTACATTTTTAACAGTGAGAGGTGGGACTGTGGCTCCAGTGTGACAACTCTGACATATATACCTATTGTGTATGAAATCAGTGTTTTTTATAGTCAAAGTATTACATGGTTTTTACATTAAACATATGTAGGTCACACTGCTAACATGCTCAAACTGTTTCAACTAGTGAAACTTGGCTAACTTCTTGTCAAGGTCTGTTTCTTTAATGTGTCTACTTTTATGTTCATTTTGTTTGTCTAAAGTTTGACAAGTTTGTAAAGCAAAAACACTGCCATCTGTTGGACATTTGAGATATTAAAATTTACAATGTTATACATCTATTGCCTCTGTTGTTTGATATGCAATTTTAGTTATATATACACTAGTTGTGAAATACTGTTACATTCTATTTGAAATAAAAAGTACTACAGATAAGGTTTACAGCAGTGGTGGAAGGTAACAAAGTATAAGTAGTACTGCACTTAAGCAGAATTTTTAGGTATCTATACTTTACTTAAGTACATTTTACGGATACTTTTTACTTTTAATTACTACATTTGAGAGTAGGTGTGCTTTCTACTTTACTATATTTTTTAACTGGACTGAAATGTAAAAAGTGCTTTTCATATGATTTGAGAGATTATTTTTACCATGTTTGTGGTGACATCTTGACTAAAGTTTTTGAGCTCAAGCTTTGGCTTTGAGCAAACAAAAAATAAATACACAACATTCAGAAAAATTAAGAAACTGATTCGTATTGTTACTGCTGACCAAATTATGTATCATTTTTAATAGAGTGAAATACTTACTTTTTAGTCTACAAATACAGTTTTAAACGGGTACTTAAATAGACTTTTTCATGTGTTAATTTTACTTTTACTTGAGTAACTTATTGCCTCTGTATCTGTACTTTTATTTGAGTACTTCCACCACTGGTTTATCTGTCAGTTCAATTTGGGACATGTGCCGATTGAATCCTTAATACATTTTAGACCATTTGCTTTTTTACACGTTAATTCTTATTATATTTACAGGTTACGAAGATAGAAAGATCTGAGATAAAAACAGAGCAACCTTATTACATTACAGACATGATACTAACATAATAGTGAGGTCACACACCAAAGGCCAGATTTGTGTTGTGCCAAAGAAATGGAGGCTATGGCCCATGAGACGTGAGCTAAAAACAGAGCACTAGTTACAAACCAAACTTACTTTGACGAGCCCTTGTGATTTCCTCATTCTTTCACTACCTTTTGTGTCCCTGATAGAGCTGGTGGAGTGTGTGACATCTCTGCAAAGCCTCTACGGGGAGCGGGAGAGGAGCACATTTTGTTCTGTTTGCTTGGCACAGAATCTCTCCATTCCTGACCTGATTTAGATGCATTGTACTAGATGTGGAGAGCACGCATGTTTAGAAAGCCTCCTCTTCATAATAGTCTTTGCATAAACGCATTAAGCTTAAGGGGCTCATATTATGCTATTTTCTGATGTATGTTATAATGTTGTTTCCTCATCACAAACATACCTGGAGTTGTGTTTTTGTTGACCTTTAAAGTACACACGGGCCTATAACACCTTTTCATATTTCATATTGTGGTCTAGTGATTTTGTCAGACAGTACATGTAGTAAATATTTATCATAGTTTTATTTTAGTTAAGTGGCAGTTTGTGAAAAAAAGCTGAGAATAAAAGTAAAAAAAAATACAGGAGGTAGTGAGGTGAGTTCATAGGTGGTGAGTTCATCCAAAATGCAGACAATTTACACATATGGAAGGCATTTTTTTGTCAGTTTAAACATTCTAGTAAGAAAATAAATGTGTTGTATTTTATTTGTATTAGTTAATCATAACTCTAGTCCAATTTCGGCATGTTTTGGCTCTTGTTAACGGTTGCTAAGTAACAGTTATGTCTACTTATGTCACATCTGCTGCCCAGTAAAATCTTAAATATCAAATTCTGTTCTGAGTAGCCTAAACTGTCATAATCACTTTAAAGATAGGTACGGGATATTTTTGAAGCCTGACACAATGTCCTAAAGATATTCCCAAACAGCAGGCGCCCATGGTGACAAACTCTGTGGCAGGTTGACAGCACAGGGATTAGAAGGAGGGCTGGGGAGGGTGGGGTATTGGAGAGGTGCGATTCCTGGTACTGGGGTTTCAACAAACAGTTTGGGAAAGCCAGACACACAAACAAATAAATGCCTCCCCTAAGCTATGGCCCCAAACAACACTGCCGTAGAATCAGGTAGTTCCCCGAAGCACCAACAGGGGTCGCTAACGGGTCACCAAAGAGCAGGAATGCCAGTGATTAATTTAAAGTGTCACCAATGCTACTCAAGCCCACACATGCTAATATCTGTTTTTGTTGCTAGAATTCATTACATTTGAAATCATAATATCCACAAACCCACATTATGTAGTTTATTTCAACACAACAAACTCTTAACCTTCTGAACTCACGATCACAACTGAACCTGGATTGCCATTAGCTGTCGTATACTGAGAAGACAACAGATCATAGACATCACTGGGTTTAGTGCAAGCTGGTTTTAGTCTTAATATCTGGCAACCCAAAGCAAAGGGCACGTTCCGCTTTCTGACTGTATAACTGGCTTGCAAACCAAAACTCAACATGAAAACATAAACAACTTTTCTGTCATTATATATCACAAGTGTTATTAGATCTGCAGACCAGCGGACACTGATGATTATACATATACATCTTTTAAAAGTCTCACAGTTATTTCATTTTGACTTAAAGTTTTGTGTAGTCTTACCTTTCACATCTTCATCCTCCACAGTGGTGTTGCTGCTGTCCGATGACTCCTGAAACAAAATGGTAAGTTTGGTTTTGCATTGGCCACATTTACACTCAGTTATAAATGAATGGGAGACAGACAGAACCAGAACGCCCACACAAACCAGCAAGTATGTTACAAAGCAGAGAAAAGCAGGAGCACCGTCTTTATGGAGGCTAAAAATATGACCTATCTGGAAACACAATAGCTAAAGACTAAATGTGAATGTGAAAAATGTATAAAGTGTGTGGTGAGGACTTTTACAGCCTTAAAACATATATAATAATTCTAAAAAATAAAGCTGACTACTTTGCAGATTTCGCTTATTATGGGTTATTTTTAGAGCGTAACCCCGCGAGGGACCACTATATAGTAAAATATAAATAGTATATATAGTACTATAGTATATATATAGTAAAATTAAAAGTGCAATATGCAGCTTTTCTAGTGGGGGGGTCCGTCACCTACTCACTTTCCCTAACACCTAGGCCCGAACCCTAATCACTAACTCTAACCCTAACCTTAAGCCTAAATCTAACCTTATCCTCTAACCCCAACCCTAACCTCTAATCAGATAAATAAGTAAATAAAGATAGAAGTTTAATGTGTTTAATACAGCAATATATTGTTTGGCAGATATATCAGCCCAATATTTGAACTTTTTTTTAGCGTATCTGCTATTGGCCTTAAATCTCCGACAGAGACCGATACTTTGTTTTGGTCGATCTGCTGCATAAAAAATCCACACAAAGCTTTATATTAAGACTTGCACAAAATGTGTCTACAGCTCTCTTATGGGATTGTCGTAAAAAAGAGCTTGGGGAGTTTAGAGTAAATTTAAATTACATAATTTGGGGAAAATAATCTAAATCGGCCCTCTATATCTGTCACCAGTGCTCTGTATTCTAAATGTTCGGTTTGGCATTTGGTAATCGTATTGGCCATGAAAAACCCCATATAGGACGATTTCTAGTTCCTGGCAACGCAATAACATCTCAAGCTGGTGGTGGATCCCCTACGAGAAAAGTTACACAATGCACCTTTAAAAAATGTAAAAAAAAATAAAAGCCTATTTAAAATGTCTGTATACAAAAACATATTTGGACGAATACAGAAATTTTCAACTCAACTATTTATTTTTTAAGTCCACTTAAGTCATATTCCATCCTCCATCTTTCTTCTGTGTTAGTACCTGCCTAAATGGTTCTATTCGGTCTGGACAGTAGCTCTCTATTGGGCTTGACCCTGCTAAATCCTGTCTCACTGTCTCTCTCGCTCTCCGCTGGTTCTTATAGGCCTAAGCCATTGGAGTTGTGAGCATTAAACTCCAATTAGCAGATAAAAAGGACCTACACTCTTTGGTATGTCAAGGGGAGACGAGGAGAGCTGGCAACCTCATTAAACTGTGTGTGACTGAGAGACAAAATCCATGCACCGGAAGCGTGTTTTACAGAGACGAGATAAAGTGGACAGTGACACAGAGACGGTGGATTACGAGGAAAAATGTCTACAAGTCTATAGGTTTGTTACTTCATACCAAACATGATACAGACGTGATTCCCCCTAGTATGTGTAATATAAGCTCTACTCTATATAAACCTGTAAAACAGCCCTATCAATGAGATTACTGCTTATTACTACTGTTTTATAAGGGAAGTTCTATACGGTCCTCAGCATTTGACCCATGATTCAATGGGGCTTGGTGAACCTGTCAGGAGAATTAGGTTACCACCATAGACTGTATATATAAATGGATGGAGCTAACCCGTTAGCCGCTGCGTTTCAAATAGGAAATAAACATGGGTGAGCCTCCGGCGCCACTGACTCTGGCTGCAATTCACTTTCTATTAACAAACTGTTGCCAACTTTCTTTGTAACTGCTGCTGTCAGACTGGTCTGATCTTGGTCTTAAAATGTTTGTATTAACCTGCTCTGCATGATCATAGTATTTTTATTTCACTATTTGTCTCTAAATGAGGATATGAATGTTAATAACAGACCAAGCAGCTGCCCTCTTTCGCTGAAGTTGCTCCCACTAGCATTAGCAACAGGTTTGATTAACAGTGTTGCTAAGCGTCCGCTCCCTGCTAAACCAGTGGTGCGGGAGGAAAGGGGCGATACCTTCAATAGTCTTGCGCTGGCTATTTGGTTGCTATGATACTCAAGGTTCGAATTCCTAATATGGAACTAGTCTCCAAATTCACCCCTATAACTGCGAGCCTCGATGAGCTTCATTTAACTGGAGACAAATGCTATGAGTGACGTCACACTCCCTTAGTCCACTTCTTTATACAGTCTATGGTTACCATTGGCACAGTTAGGGTTCATATCTGTTCCACTAAAGTTGCTCACTCCATAAGCCTGACTTATTTGGCTAAGCCTGGCTCATGTTGTTATGCAGAAGGTGAGTCTGTCAGAAAAAGTCCCATGTGAACGTCCAGCTAAAAGTTCACTTGGTAGGCTAAAGAGTCCATATTGTGGTGTTTTTTTAATCTACGTTATAATGTTGTTTACTTATCACAAACATACCTGAAGTTGTGTTTTGTTTTATTCACATGTTTAACACACACACCCTGCATATTTAGGAAGTTCTCCTCTAAAACAGAAAACACTCTGTTCCACCTTGTGATGTCACATGATAACAGCCAGCAATTCACTGTGTTTTTAAACTCCATACATCTTCACAGAATCATACAGAATCATTTGGATAATTTCAGCCCTGGAATAGCCACTCTATACTGAACTAAAGGTAAAAGGAGCTGTTAACTTGAAAACTACCAATTCATGACATCACAAGATGGAACAGTGCAGTTTGAGCTTTGGAGATGTTGTAGACAGAGTAATAATAAAGGGTTACTCAAACATGTGTGAATAAGACAAAAAACAACTTATGCTCACAAAAGTAATTTTTGCATAATATAGGACCTTTAAAGATGCACGGCGTAATTTTTCTGAGAGGTTAAATCACCTGCTTTTCACCATAGAAATGTTACTGCTTTGCTAGGAATGTGATAATGTATAGTGTTAAAACTAACTACTTAAAATTGTGTTTAATTGCCAAAAAATAGCTTACAATCTTATAGCGAGCACGGTCACCACTCCATAGACCTGACTTATAACTTGGCCTTGTGGCATCACCCTCTTGCCTTCATGGATATGGATACATTACCATACTAGCACATATTTTTAGGCAAAGCAACAACATTTTCATGAAGAAAAGCAGGTAGCAGGCCCTTTGTATCAGGAAAGTTGCACAGGGCACTTTAAGCTGTAGGGTCTCTCAGTGTTTTGATAGAGAGTAGCTAGCTGGAAGATTAGCTTACTGTGTTTACATTGATAGGGAAAACTGGAGGAAACCCACACAAACATAAATATAAATATATAAATCCTATAAAGTTCCCACACAATCTATGAATCAAAGTTGTTGTTGTCTTTTAAGTCTCCATCTGTTTGAATAACACAATCAAACTCAAATTATGCAGGTTATCGCTAACCAAACTGTTATATTCATTATTACTAACCATGTGTCTCAAGCAGGTGTGAGACGAATCATCAGCTCAATAAGCTCTGTGCACAGTAGCCCCCGGCAGCCTCACTATTAGCGTCACTACTTCCTGTCCAATTTTATCTCTATCAGGTTTTTGCCGAGTCACACTAAAATGAATAAATATTTAAAGATCAGGCAGTGGAAAGGGAGCAGCGGGTGGATGTCACTGACAACATGTTAAATACTAAGGCTAATGCTAATTTTGAGGCATAATTAAATATATATAAATGGAAATGGCTAAACCGCTAGCTGCTGCATTCCAAATAGGAAGTGAGCAAGGATGCACTTCCAGCTTCAGCAGCTCTGACTCCAAATCACTTTCTTTTGAAAAACTGACGAACCTCTCTCCATAACTGCTGCTGTCAGGCTCATCATTTTGGTCTTAAAATGTTTGCTCTACCCTTAACCCGCTCTACAAGATCCATTTTTATTTCGCTATAGTGTCCATAAATCAAGATATGAACAATAATAACACAAATTGGGCACCTTATTTCCTCGACGTCACGCCCGCTAGCATTAGGAACAGCTTTGACTGACAGCATTACTAAGCGCCCATTTCCCGCTAAACCAGCGGTGTGGGGGCGAGAAGTGGCGTTACAGTCAACAATCTTGCTCCAGATTGGCTCTTTGGTTGCTATGATACTCGCGGCCAGAATTCGAAACATGGAACTCGACTCCAAATTTGCCTCTATAACCGCACGCATTGATGAGTTTCATTTGACTTAAGCCAAGCACTATGGGTGACGATACACTCACTTAGCCCACATCTTTATACAGTCTATTATAAATATTAAAACAACACCACAAACGGAAGTATTCTACATATAAAAATGACTGGGTAGTCTTTTATTTTCATGTATTTAAATTTGAATACGTTGTTCATTTCATGTTTTCCTGTAAGTGACTGTTAGTTTTGAGACGCAGTGAGCTAGCTAGCGCGCTACAGTGCACAGAGCCTATTCAAACGCTTTGTTAGATATGAGTCACTCAAGAAATCCATGCATTCATAAGAACACTACACATTACAAAAATGATATGTGAATTGATGTCAGTGTGCTAAACATGAGATAAACTTGAATCTTTAGTTTTCCTATCCACAGCAAAACCCAGGCACAGGAGACAGTGTGAGCCCATGTCACTGCACCCACACTGATGCAAAGAACGATAGATTGATAAACTGATGAATAAAGAAAGAGAGAAGAAAACAGATGTAGAGAATGCCTGGGGAGCTTGAATGGAGTGTACCTTAGTCCCGTCCACTGGGTTATGGATGACAGTTGTCTGAGGCTCCTGGAGGGGGAGGAGGAGGAGGAAGAGGAGGAGAAGGAGGAGGAGAAGAGGAGGAGAAGGAGGAGGAGAAGAGGGGGCGAGTGGAGGAGCATGGCACATATGAGATAAAGGAGAAAATAGGGAAAGTGAAGAAAGAAACAAATACACGCTCATGACAAAAAGGTTTAAAAGTGAACAGCGAGGAACAAAGATAGTGATAATATGAACGCTATATATATGACAAGAAAGTGCTTGTTAAAAGTTGGCAGAGGAGCGAGGCTTTCTCTCAAGTGAGGGAGTGGGCGGACGAGCTGAGAGCTGTAATCTCAAGACACTTGTGTTTTGTTCCCCATTTTCAAGAGAGGAGGAAGCAGAGAGAGAAAGAGAGAGAAAAGCAGGCGAGAGAAAAAGCAAGACTAAGGGTGACAGAGAGAGAGTTAGATATAAGGAAGTCTGTTGGGGTAATAGAGAGAGGTAGAAAGACAGAGTCGCAGGACATTAAACAGAGAGAGAAGAAGAGAAAGCGAGAGGACAAGACATGAGTGTGTGCGAGAGAGAGTGAGAGGGGAGAGAGAGAGAAAAGAGAAACAGAACAAGAGATGTGCAAGAGAGGAGAGAAAGAGAGAACAAAAGATGAGGGCAGGAGACTGACACAGAGGATGGGAGAAAGGAGAGGAAGAGAGAAGAGATAAGTGCGTGAGAGTGAGAGAAAGAGGGAGAAAGAGAAAGAAAGAGTGAGGGTGAGAAAGAAAGAGAGGGAGAGAGAAGAGAAAGAGAAGAAGAGATGAGTGCGCAAGAGTGAGAGAGCGAGAGGGAGAGAGGAGAAAGAGTGAACCAGTAATAAGTGTGCAAGAGTGAGAGAGAAAAAGAGAGAACAAGAGATGAGGGTGCGAGAGTAAGAGAGAGAGAAAGAGAGAGAGAAAGAGAGAGACAGAGGAGAGAAAGGGAAAACAAGAGATGAGTGCACGTGAGAGAGAGGAGAGAAAGGCAGAAAGTTACACAGACAGACAGAAAAAGAGAAGGAGAAGCCATTGCCCCGGGTCAAGTGTCTGGCATGAGGACAGCCGTGCTCACACAGCGAGAGCGTTCTGTCACTGCCGCGGGTCAAACATAAACAGATCTTTAGCCTCCATGTTTCGGATCTAAGTTTAATACAGCAGAATACCACATTTGATACAGAACAGTTTGAATACGCCACAGACTCACAGGCAAAATGAATACGTCTGGAAAGAGTAAAGATGATGTTTCACAAAGAAAACAAAACCTCGGAAATGGCAGCAGTGTGTTCAGATACGGCTGAGTCACTGCACAGTATAACACCGCTCTCACGCTTGCTTTTGTTTTAATCAACTATTTTAAGGTTTATACGCTGACAGTGAAGCAGTGAAGACAGTACACAGTTGTTGTTTTTTTTAAATGAAGATGATATTCTATGCTGGATTTTGGGTTGTGGGTATATCTTTCAAAAATGATCAACCTACATTCTTACTGGGATAAAAAGAAACATCACAACTGAACCGGGGTTACCAGAGTCTTAACCTGCACAAGGACTCAAATACGAGACTTACTCATGCCTCATGTGGAAGCTCACAAACTCCAGAGGTTGCACTAGCACTCATTCAGAGAGAGAGTCATGTGACACTCATTCTGCCTTCTGATTGGATGATATTATTGAGAATCCAAAAATGGCAGAGGGGAAGGTCTATGTATGGGTGAGTGAGCTCTGCACCTCTGCAAGCTGCTCAGAATGAACTTTTGAACTATAAGACTAAAGACTACAAGTCTAGTTAAGCATAAGGCAGTGAATACTCGGTAAGTAAACAGTTTCATATCGTGTTTTGTTAAAACTGTGCACTAACTGATGGTGATGGCATGTTCCAAGTACAAACACTGGAAGGTGAATGCACACTGGAGTCTCTATTTCAGGCGAGGAGAGCAAACTAGAAATGCTCAATCGACTTGGAGCTTCTGACCAGTTTATGAACAATGACAACCAAATATGATCAAATAAACAATGTGCATATTATTGTAATAAAAAATACATCAACATTATAACGAAAGCAAATGTTGATTGACTTTTCAACATGTTTACATTGTGGACCCAGACGCCTTTTTCATTATAATATATCTAATCATTTTGTCCAGTTGACAGTTAACTTTGGCATTTACTATTCATTTTAACACATATCTTACTTTTTTATTCTACATTTTTCATTTTCATGTATCTTTATTTCTACAGGGGGAGCCTAATGAGAGTACCAGACTCTTGATACAAACAAAAGAAAAACTACATAGGTCCATTTGAAGCATTAAAACCACCAGATTATTAAAATAGATTAGTGGCACCAATCTATCCAGTTTTGCATGTCCTTGAATGTATTCCATTTCTGGGAGGCAAAATAACCAAAAGTTTTTTTCCCATTTCAGTTAAGTGCTGCTCTTCTGACACATAGCGCTGGCCAACCTGAAGTCTGCACTCTCTTTAAAACTACCAAAAGAAAGATAAGGTCTCATTTGAAACAGTGATTTTTTCTTACTGTGTCATGCAGTAGTAGTGGCATTTTTTTGACAAGCATTGTTAAGGCCATTGTACTTTCACGGAAGATTATGTAATTAATAGCCTAATTGCAGCCTTGACAATTTTGTGTTAAAATTGTAAAGATTTGAAACATTTGGTACGTCCCTCCCTGTCTTAAGTCCCTCTCCTCACAGCTGTCTGCAGTCTGACAAGATCTGCTAGTTAAACGCTCTGAGTGACAAGCTCCCTGCCCTCTCTCCACTGCTGCAGACAGCACGTTTCCAGGAAGTGACACCCCTATGATGACCAATCCGCCGCTGTATCCCTGATGAAGATGCTGGGGTTGTCAGAGCAACTGTCACCTAGGGCAACGGGAGCTGCAGCCAGAGATAATGCAATACAAGAGAACAAAGTGCCAAGGGTCTGCAGATTAGGAGGAAGGGCCAGTGCTGATGACGCCATGGAAATAGACAATAGATCAATCGCTATCAATAGATCAATCGTAAACAACAAAATATTCTGTAGTTTCATCCTTGTATTAGTTTAGCAGTTAATTTTGCTGTCTTCCCTCAAATGTTCTCACAACCAATTTTGTCTTTTACTGTTAGCTTTGCGACACAGTGCCTTACCAAATTTTGAACCGTGACTAAAGAACGTATTTCAGTTTAAATTCCTTGCCCCACTCACTCACTCCCTGTCCTCAACTCAATATTGAACCATGGCAAACAAATCTGCGCTCAGGGTTAGCCACAGTTGTTTCTACATGGCTCTCATCTAAAAATATCCGTGATTGGACAAAAGCAGTAAACCTGGCAACCTATGATTATCTCTCCACAAAATGCATAGATCCTTCAAACTCATTTTCTCAAATAGCTGCTCCTGTAAATAGGACATTCATATAAACTAGCAGAAATAATAGCCAGGCATGGTATAGTGATGTTTATAATCACAGTGGCCCACGTGCCAATGGGCTACACAGCACATAGCTGACATCCCTGGCAACAGCTTTGGAGATAAGAGCAGTCTTCCCACTCTCTTATCCCTTCAAGGAACAGAAAAAAGCTGTTGTTGCCTCAGCGGATGTGCCCACACTTCTCTGCACACTTGTACGCAGAGCCATATTAAATCCAGATTAAACACGAATGGGCTCACGTTGCACAGGCAAGAGAGACATATTTGAACTAATATCAGCAGAACACGTGATATGAAGAGCTGGGGTAGACGTGACTGTTGTTTAGATGTTATTTTAATAGATATTTTCTTGTTTAGATACATGTGTATGCGTTTTATATGTTGTGTTGTGAAAAAAAATTGTCTTGTCTTGTTTGTGTAAGTATACGGCTACGCTGGGAGCAGAATTTTTTTTTTTTTTTTCAGTATTCCCTCAAATGTAAATGCTCCTAAACTAAATTGTTGAGACCCTTAATCTCAAACCTAATTATTTCAAGTAGACTATCGGCATAAATTGCAGTTTTTATGGTAAATGGTCACATTTTCATATAGCACACAAATTCACACACCAGTGTATGCAGACACTGGAGGCAAGGTGGGTTAAGTGTCTTGCCCAAGGACACAACAACAGCACTCATGTCTGGGAGCTGGAATTGCATCACCAACCTGTGGGTCTGTAGGTCTGACCACTCAACCAAGTCAAGAAACTGCCAACCTTCAGATCAGTGGACAACCAACTACTACTGTCACTCACAGAGCAACAGTGTCTAAATGTCTTATGTGTTCATGCTGAAATTAATAAATGCTATTTTTATGTTTTTAAATACAAAATTAATTGAAAATTCCATGTTAGCAAATTTTATATATATATATATATATATATATATATATATATATATATATATATATATATATATATATATATATATATATATATATATATATATAAAATGATTTGGGTAAAAATATCAAGTTTTGAACAGATATTCTGAATCACAGTTGATAATACTGGCTTTACAAATGTCTAAAGAGGGATAGATTTCTAGAAGTAAAAAAATGTCTCCAGCTTTATCATGCATCAATACCCACGGCCCAATAGACCTCTACTTTGACAATGTTTAAATCCAGGCTCCAAAGAGTTCTGTTTAGCTGTGCACACGACTGAAAGGTTTTTATTCTGCTTCTCTTTTAATGTTAATTTTATGATGATTATTTATGTTTTGATTTGTTTGTATTGTAATTTTATGTCTTTCTTATTCTGTAAAGCACTTTGAATTACTTTGTGTACCAATTGTGCTATACAGATAAATTTGCCTTCCCAGTACACTTCTCTGACAATCTGAATTTCTTCTCTTAAAACCAAATAATAAAAACTCAACAATAAGCTTAAGAGGATGGTGTAGCTGTTTGCACTTCCTCGTGACGGGCACATTGTCATCACATGCCTGGAGCCTTGTAGCTTGTGTGACGGCGTTATATTTAGCCCGAGCCAGAGCGACACGTAAACGCCCGGTCCTCCGGGTCTTCAGCTGTGTGCCATGTCTAAGTGGGTGAGGTCATTAGCTGGGCCTTTAGACTTCTGCTCATGGACAGTTATTTATTCCTGAGCAGCTTCTGGCTGAGGCTTGTATAAAAAACACAGGGATGGATGGAGTAATAGAGGTGGGGACTTAACATGGCTAGCACAAGTTATGGCTAAATAAACAACCAATTTTCTGTAACATTTTATAATAATTGCATTTTAATTAGTCTTAATAAACATGAAGCAACACTTAATTTATATAAACAAGTAGGTTATTAAGAAGGATTCAGGCTTGGCAACTACTTAAAGCTCCTATATTACGCAAAATTTACTCTTTTGAGCTTTAGGCCATGTTATAATGTTGTTACCTCCTGAAAAACATACCTGGAGTTGTGTTTTGTTTCATTCACACGTGTTAGAGTAATCTTACATTATTATCATTATCTGTCACAACACAAAGTGGAACAAAGTGTTTTCCATGTGAGAGAAGAACTCAGCTAAAATATGCAGGGTTTGTGAGTTAAACATGAATGAATGAAACAAAACAAAACTCCAGGTATGTTTGTGATGAGGAAACAATGTTAGAACATCCAAACGTCTTTACTCTTTTGAAGATAGTGAGGTAGATATCTTAGCCAAAGAAAAGAAATGGTTTGAGGGGGGTGTTAAAGAGAGTTGTTAGTTTCAGTGTAACTACCTCCTCCCTTCAGGCAGACATAAGGCAGTGTCTACCAGCAATCTGACCAGAATTTAAAAAGGTTTTTATTCAGCTTTTTCTTTTACTATTTGTTCATTATGAATTCAGTGTTTCTTCATGCTATACTAAGGCATGAATAGATGTAGTTATTATAAAGTGTTACTTCATTATCTAATACATACTAGAACCTGCACAGGTGTCTTAATGTACTTCTTAGTTCATTTATTTTTCAGATTTTTTTCCCTCTCTCAACACCAAAACTTTCTTCATTCATATTTTAAATTTTGTTCATCAAGCCTTTTAAAAAAATATTTCCAGAATTAACTGTGAGCTCAGGTCTTTGGAAGTTTTAAAAAGTGCTTATAAACTCATTGCGGTGAATAATTAGGGTGTTCTGTATTGATTTGGTAAGTGAGCAGTTACATACCTTTCATCTAGACTTTATAAGTTGGACTTTACGCAGTGCTTACTATTATTCATTACAAGTACATGTTCTTTTTCTATATATAATTAAAGGTGAGTTCAATGTTTAATTAAAAGGTTAATTCAAATTTTAAAGGGCCCATTTTACACTGATCTGATACTGACACTAAACATACCTGGAGTTGTGTTTTGTTTCATTCGCACGTTTAACACACAAACATGAAACAAAACACAACTCCAGGTATGTTTTTGATGAGGTAACAACATTATAACATGTCTTAAAGCTCAATTTTGTGTAATATATATATTAAAAACGTCTATGTCATCATGCCTGAAAAAAATGCCTGTATTGTACTGTAACGCCTTCTAACTGATATTATGAGCAACAACAAGAACACATAAAAACACAGATCTACCTCTTTTATTTTTACTTTCCTCCAGCAGAAGGAGCCGATATAACATAACCACTATCCCTACAGGAGCTGTCTGTCTGCTCCTCTTTGCTCAACTTTCACTCCACCCTCCACACCACAGCAGTGCATCCATCTGAACTGTGTCACGCTTAAACATCTCCACCTGTCAAAGCCAAATATTCCGTGACACCACCTGCTGCTTCTTCTAACTGCTGTGACCGGAGCAGCACATAGGCACAGACATAGGCATATGAGCTGCTGTTAAAGGCGCACTATGGAACATTTCAGGTGGAGGGTCCGACACCTGTTTGTTTCCATGGAAAAGCCATTACTTTGACTTCTGCAGTATGGCATTAACATATTTATCTCCATGGAGACAACCAGATGATGTCATAAGAGTGACTTTTTCATTGGTCTCAGCTTCCTCTTTATAGGAGATATCTTGAGGACTTTTACCCATTCAAAAGATATAGAATAATGTTTTAATTAGGGATGCATTGATCCGATACTGGTATCGGCACCGATACTGAAACATTTGATAGATTGAATATAAACTTCCAAATATCTGTTTAGCTGACATCCTGGTAGGACATATAAATTGATAAGATAATTTACTGATCGTAGTCCGCCCAGAAAGTCTCATAATGTTCGAACTTTTATTTATACAAAGCTGTTCTCTAGATATTCGTGTAATCCCTCAGTCGTCGAGGTCTGATCCATAGAAAAAGCAAAATGTAAAATCTGTCAACTGGACAAAAAAGTTGTAGGAGTGAAGACTTTTGCTGCTCATCCAAGCCGCTTCTCTTCAGTTCTGGTGAAATCACTGGTGGACACTGCCTTATATCTTTCTGAAGGAAGGAACTAACTACACTGAAACTGAAAACACCTATTGTTTACAGTTTCTGTTTGTGGTCTATTAAGCTACACTAAGTGTGAACTGTGCTTGTATCATACTTAGCATAGTCATTCAGGCCCTTAATGGGTGCTTTCACACCTATTAGCATCCTGGATAGCCCTATTGTTGTCTTTGTTTGCTTTGGGTCTAAGGATGGAGTTATAGATAGGGGATAGATGATGTCTAAGGCCCCCATTCCTGTTCAAGGAAGAATTGTCTTTCCTAACAAAATTGGCCTCCAAACCATTCCTTTTCTTTGGCTAAGATCTGTACCTCACCATCTTCAAAGGTCTGATCTTTGAACTCTTAATATTTGAATTTTTGCAAAAGTCTATAGAAAAAAAAAAAGACTTGATTTACTTTCAGAACCTGAGCAGGCGGTCACTGATGAGCTCCATAGTGACAACTGTAATGGACTTAATGCAAGATGAGGTTTGGTGCCATACTACTGAAAAGTTCAATCAAAGCAATAACATCAACATCTTCAGTGAGACAGTCAGGTAACAGAGTCTTCACCAGAAAAGTTACATAGTGCACCTTTAATGCACAGGAAAAGCAGGTAAAGGGGGAAGAGGAGGATGAGGACACAGAGAAAGACATGCAGAACCACACAGACAGACACAGAGGAGAGCGGGCGAAGGCGGTAAATACCAGAGCAGGAGACGGGACGGTTCCTTTGGGGCTGGTGACAATGCTGTTTTTGGTGCTGTTTGTCTGGGGCTGTGTGGGAGAAGGAGAGAAGGAGGGAAAGAGAGAAGGAGAGAAGGTGGAAGGGGAGGGGTGGGAAGAGAGAGGAGAAAAGGAAGGAGGAGACGAGAGGAGAGGAAGAGAAAAGGAGAGCGGGAGGAGAAGAGAAGGAAGTACAGGAGGGGTGGGAAGGAAGAGGAGGAAAGGAAGTGAGGAGATGAGAGGAGAAGAGGAAGAGGGGATAGGGAGAGGAGAGGGGAGGGGTGGGAGGAGAGAGGACAATAGGAAGGAGGAGAAGAGGAGAGAAAGAAGGCAAAGGAGACACAGTATTAACAACAACAAGGAATCAACAAGTAACAGATCATGCAAGTAGCAACAGAAACCTACCCACATCCGACTTGAACTTTGGGGATGTGAAATAATAACATTTTAGGTTCTGAATCAAAGTTTAGTCCTGATGTAGTCTTGGTTTGGTCCTGGTTCTAGTGCAGGTTTAATTCTGGGTTTCTGGCTTTCTGTCTCACAAAACCTGGAGCAAATTCACTCATCCAATCCCTTAAAATGACCTTGATTTCAGACATGGATCAAAATAAGAATTCTTCTGTAACCAAGAAACCTCCATTTTGTTTGTCAATAAGCACACAAGTTTATAAAAAAAAACCTTTAAAATGATCCAAAAGAAATGGTTAAACTGGTAAGAGATGTTGCACCTTTAGAATCACCAGGTTATCAACATTATCATGTAACTTGTTGATCTCTACAGACAGAGAACCAACGTGTCACCTTTAAAAGCTGTCATCAAATGCTGCTTTCAGGGCCCTACATCAAAGTGTGGAATATCGTCATTCAAATCAGCTTCTATAAAAACCCTTGTCGGCTTTGAATGTAATTACACAGCCTCGTCCTAAATGTAGATGCAGTTAGTTCAGTTTAACAAGATCTACTCGCTGTCAGAAGTCAAAACACATTTATTATAGACATTTTCACATTTTTATTTCTCTAGGTATAAACAAAATATTATACAAGACTTGATTTTTTTATGCAAGTGCTTATATGAGTAGTGTCATTTGTAAAAGGGGTGAAAGAAAAGGGTATAAGGGCAACACTGTCAAAATTACATTCTCAAAAACACACATTTAAGTAATTGTAGTAACACATGTATTTTTAAGTTCTTTGAAGAATTTGTAGAACAGATTATAGATCAGTACAATTAAAAACACATTAAAAGGCCTGTACTTGTTTTTTCCCCACATATTTGAGCAAGATTTGTATCGTATAAAAAGCTTGTCAGTCAAAATAAGTTCACTGTGTACTGTCTGCATCTGATTCAAGAGTTTTATTTTTCAGAGAAGCAGGAAGTGCATGGTTAGCATGAGAGTCGTCGTTTCTGTGACGGTAAACTCCGCTTTTGTCTCTGAAATTTGCAAACTGCACTTATGAAGTCATAGCGGTACCATTTTGATACGCTTGTCACTATCCCATAAAGTACTGTGTGCATCTATTTAGAAAGCGTTTTATTTTCAGAGAAGCACGAATTGCACTGTTAGCAAGTCATTTCTGTGATGGTGACAAGACTGAAGTCATAGTCTTTGGCCCACAGAAACACAGAGAAAGTGTCAGCAGTCACCTCCAGTCTCTCTCTCTAAAACCTTCAGGCTAGAAATCAAGAGGTAATAATGGACTGAGACTTGAACTTTAACAACCACATCAAATCAATAACATCTGCAGCTTTTTACCATCTAAAAAACATTGGTGAAAAAGAAAGGCGAGGTTGAGGATGGATTGGCTGAAGATTAATAAAATGGTGAGCAGTTTTGAAATGAAAGAAAAAGAAAAAAGAGAAGGGCAGCCTTAAGGGGGTCTATGAAGATCAATATATCAATAAAAGAACCAACATAAGAACTGACAACTCAACGAATCAAAATGCCATATGAATTTGAGATTGACATGGAATATAAAAAGGTACAGATTAAAGCAGGTAAAGGAGAAAAAAGAGGGGAAAAAATAAAAGAAACCCAAAATGACACATAGCTCACCATGTACTGGACAGTGGAGCTGGACTTCCGTTTCTGTCCCAGTGATGGATAGGTAATGTAACGACAGATGGGTGTGACAAAAATGGAAAGAATAAGTAACTGATGATGAATGAATACAATGCTATTGATGCAGTTAAAAACACTTCCATCTCAACTTGGCAGTTTCAAAGTCTGAAAAAGTGAGATTGCACAAGTAGAAGAAAAAGTAAGGAGTAGACACAGCAAGCAGGAACCGAAAAAGTATAAAAGATTATTTCAAAAGGGTAAACACCAAGATGTCGTTTGAAAGCTGTGGGAGCTGTTGTTCAGTATGGTGTTTACATTGTCTGGGTCTACGAAGGATTGAGCCAGAGGGGAGTTGCAAGAATAGAAAGTAATTGGAAAGGATTAGGGGTGAGCCGAGAGCTGAGCCAGAGCCCTGAACAAAAATGAAAGTAGGATGGTCACATTTTGGTCGCATTTTTATATAGAGCTTTTCCACCTTCAAGGCACTCAAAGCACTTTACATCAAAGAACTACTCACCCAATCACACACATTTGTACACCAGCAGACACTAAGGATGAGGTGAGTTAAGTGTCTTGCCCAAGGACACAATGACAGCATTCATCTGTGGGAGCTGGAATTGCTCTCCTAATAATGTTTATGACAAGCGAGCAGTCCCCTTGTTGCTATCCCTGAAACTAAGGATAAGAGAATCTTCACTATATAAATATAGTGAACTGTATGTATATAAAAGAAAGCCTGTATAGTCTCTGATAACAACTGAGGTAGTAAATAACAGATATAAAGTTAAAGTTGCACTAAGTAGCTGTCCTAGTCGGGGGCCCACTAACTGCTTCTCTCCATGGAGATGTTGCACTGCCTGGAGTATGTTTAGCTTAATGCCATACTCTGGAGCATTCAGTGCAAATCCCTAACAGCTCTATGAAGACAAGCTGATGATGGACTTCCCCGATGGAAAAGTTACGTAGCCTATCTATAAAGTTGAAAACCTTTAATTATGTTTATGATGGCAAACGCTCGACCAAAACTGAGACACTGTCGTCCCTGATAAAAAAAAAAAAAAATGTGTTCCATATATTTAAAATTATGGTAACACTATTATATATTATACTATAAAGGTACACCATGTAACTTTGCGCGTGGAGAGTTACCTGATTGTCTCTTTGGAGATGTTATTGCTTTGTCTGGACTGTTCCACATTATGGTATTAAACCCTGTTGTGCTTGTGTCTGCTCTGTAGTTATAATCGCTGACACCTGTGGATCAGTATGTTATAACGTACACGTTTTAAATCATAAAATTGATCCAAAACAACGTAATAAAAGAGACAAGTCCCACGGACTTCTGCGTTAGAAAACTGCTGACGACGGCATAAATGTCATCCCATCAAAGAGTCGGCCTCTCCTATGGAGAGCTGCAGGTCACATGAGCGAGTAGCAGTGTTTTTTTTCCATTTGTACCAAAATGACTACACGACACTGCCGAATCCTACGACACCGATTAAGAAAATAAAATTGAAGAATGAAGTAAGTACGCCACAGTGGATGTGTACCGGTGGCAAGAAAAACAGAGTTTTGGTGTCTAGAATATAAGTGACTAAAGATTACTCAAACATTAATCATTCCAACTTCAGAGGGTAAATGAGAAGGAAACAACTATAATATGGTTGAAAGCTCTGAAAAGTCGATTTTGCAGAACAGGTCTGCTTTAAACTATATATTTATTGCTATACTGTGGAACATTCCAGGCAAAGCAAGAATAACTCCTAAGAGACAAGCAGGTAAACCGGAAAGTTACTTAGTGCATCTTTAACAGAGAATAAACTAAAATGCAATTAAGGCTAAATTGGGACTAATTAGGAAAATAAGGACTCAAATCTTACATTTTAACCCTGCTCCCCAAATAATGTGATTGTTATTACAATACATTTAGTCACTTGCAATATGGAAGTTTGTTCTGTGTACACTTAAATCTGTATGTATTCAAATCTGTCTAAGCATAAAAAGTGGTCTAACAGGAGCAGGAAGTCTCAGAAAACAAAAGAACATTGAAGGAGGGAAGATAAGAACTAGGAGAAGAGCGGAAGTGAGAGAGAGAAAGAAGGCGTCTTTGGAAGAGGTTTGGGGCCCGTGTGTAGGGAGCCTGTTGCTAGGCGATGAGGCAGTGCAAGTACAAGTGACTATTTCTGTCATCTGAGTTTCCAGGGTCCAGACTGGCAGCTATTCCTGGATCGGAGCATCGCATTCCTGGCTGTACCGAGCTCGGAGAATGCGTCGCACAGCTGCACAGGAGAAGCTAGCACACGCACGCGCTGTTTTCTTCTGACAGATAAATGTGATAGGGATTTTAAAGTGAATTTGACAGGTTAAACTACTAATTTAAATAAAACATAGTTTTAACATTTTGCCTGGTTTATCATTTTAATTCCTGATTCCTGGACATAGGTAGCAGATATGACATACATACAGGTAATTTCAACTGTTACCTAGCAACCGTGAAGTTAACAAGGGCTAAAACTTGTCATACCCTCACAATATTTATCATTAGACCAGTGGTGAAATGTAACAAAGTAAAAGTAGTAAAGTATAAAACTATGAAACTAAGATAAATATTTACCGCTATCCCACAAAAACCAAGTAATAATTAGAAAAACAGGAAAAGCTGTCAAATGTGGTTTAAAGGGCCCATATTACACGACACTACACTTTCCTGATCTATGTTATAATGTTGTTTCCTCATCACAAACGCCTGGAGTTGTGTTTCATTCATACGTTTAACAAACAAACTCCACATATTCCCCACCTGAGTTCTTCTCGCAAACTGAAAACACTCATGTCATGTGGTAATATAGGAAGTGCTCCACTATGTTTTTAAACTTCATACACCTTCACTAGAATCATTGGGATAATTTCAGATCTGGAATTGCCAATCTCTAGTGTACTAAAGGTAACAAGTAGCTGATAACTTGAAAACTACTACTTCATGACATCACAAGGTGGAACAAAGCATTTTGAGTTTTAGAGACCCAGACTAATAATGCAGAATTACTCAAACATGTCTGAATGAAACAAAACACAACTCCAGGTAAGTTTTTGTTGAGGTAACAACATTATAACATAGGTTAAAGCTCACACTAGTGTATGTTGTGTGATATAGGAACTTTAATGAGTAGAAATCAGGCTTAGGCACATGATGGACGGAGCTAAGAAAAGCAATGGAGACTCGGATAGTGATAGTTGTGGAGATGGTTCATGCGCGATGAGGATGTTGAGTGGGATGTGTTACCGCGGCGATGTGGATGTGCGAGCGTGGGATGCACCGAGGGCTTCATTACAAGGATGAACGAGAAGATAAGCGAGGATGGGGTTAAAGAGCAGATGGGGTGAGTGGGGAAAAAGGAAGTGGACGCAGAGGGAGAGAGGGAGAAAAGAGAAAAAGAGAGAGGGGGAGAGGAGGGGTAGTAAGGAGAGACGGAAAGAGGGAGAGAGAGAGAAAAAGAGAGAGAGAGAGAATGAGTGAGCAGGGATGGGGTTAAAGTGCAGATGGGATGAGCAGGGAAAAGGCATTGATAGACAGACGGGGTTAGAGGGGGGTTAAAGAGCAGATGGGGTAATCAGGGGTGAAAGAAATACAGAGGGGTGAGACAAACAGAAAGAGAGGGGTTAAAGAGCAGATGGGGGTGAACAGGGAAAACGGAAGTGGACAGGGGGAGTGAGAAGAGGAAGAGAGGACAAGAGAGAGAGGGGAAGAGGGGGGAGAAGGAGGTAGTAAGTAAAGAGAAAGAAATGGTGACAGTGAGAGTGAAATAAGTGAGCAGGGAGGGGGTTGAAGAACAGATGGGATGAGCAGGGAAAAGGATGGATAGACAGATAAATAGATAGAGAATAAGGATGGGTGCAGGGTTAAGACCAGATGGGGAGCGCAGAAATAAAGATAAGAGAATAGAAAGGGGGAGGGGTAAATATTGATTGATAAATATTGAGATAATACAGAGACAGAAGGAGAGAGCAGGGGAAGAGAAAGAAGGGGGAAGGTGGTGAGAGAAAGACACAGAAAGCAAAGGTGGGGTTAAAAGAGCACACGGAGTGAGCAGGGAAGAGACAGAGTGAAAGAGAGAGAGAGAAGGATGTAAATATTGTTATGGTATATAGATAGGTGGAGAGAGGGGAAGAGGATGGGGATTGAAAGACCAGGGATGAACAGGAAGATGGAAGCAGAGATAGAGATCTGATAGAAAGAAAAAGGAAGAGAGAGCAAGGGTTATAGACCAAATGGGGTGAACAGAAAAAAAGTGAGAGAGGGGTAGAGAGGGAGAAATACTATATTGATAATGATAGCAAGGAAGAGAGAGAGATAGATAGAGAAAGAGAGTTAAAGGGGAGGAAGGAAGTAGAAAGAGAGGTGAAGAAAAGAGAGTGAAAGAGCAAGGATGGGTATGAGCAAAGACCAGATGGGATGAGAAGGAATAAGGAAGAAGATAGATACAGACAGACAGCCAGATAGATTAAATAAATCAACAAATCTATAAATACATGTATTTAAAAGGGATGGATAAGTTAACATGGAAATATGCCAGATTTACTGAATATACAGATACAAATGTACATAGAAGACAAGATAAGATAGATAGATAGATAAGATAGATAGTAGAGAGTGAGTGAGTGAGTGAGAGAGTAAAGATCTAAGAGGAGAAGAAGTGGAGAGAGAGTCAGCGTGGCACAGATGGTTACACTTCATAATGCTTACAGATGGAGAGGTGGCAATGAGCTGAATAACGCCAGAGTTTAATGGAAAAAAAAAGCTCTGAAGAAGAAGATGTGCTGCAGATGAAGCTTCTCTAACACAATGAGAAGGTCTTTAAACTACTACACAGAATTCTTTAAAACTACTACATAAACTACTATATATGTTACTATACAATGAGTATTCATTTTGTACACTGGATACTTGGGCGTTATACTTTTAATCTATCTAGAATATAGTATCAAGTTTCCTATTTTTGACCCATTTACACATTTATCCATGATTGGAAGTGGCAAACATTCCATGGATTACGTAAAAAAATCATTTATAATAATTAATGATCTGAAGGTTGGCAGTTCGAACCCCGCTCTCGAAATAAACATCACTGGTTGAGCGATCGGATCCACCGACCCACAGGTTGACGGTGTGATTCCAGCTCCCACAGATGAATGCTGTCGTTGTGTCCTTGGGCAAGACACTTAACCCACCTCATTCCCAGTGTCTGTGTAATCTGGTGTATGAATGTGTGTGAATGAGTGAGTGGTTCCTCCATGTCAAGTGCTTTGAAGGTGAAAAAGTGCTATATACAAATATGACCTATTACTGTATATTTTTGAATTTTTGAGAAGCTGTGAAAACCCATTATATTGACATTACTTTTTTTTGGTTATTAAACATTTAAATTATTACAAGAACTCTACTATTTAACCTATATAGAATATTTGGTTTATTTTTTAACAAATAAATGTAAACCTTTGCATTTATAACGCAGAAATGCTTACGTGATATTGATTTTGTGTACCTTTTGGAATACAACCCCTTATCATCAAAAAGCCTTACAAACCTGACACAGCCACTTTGGACTGCACAATAAAATCACACTTTACAACCATAGACTGTATAAAGAAGTGGAATGAGTGAGTGTGACCTCACTCAGCTTAAGGCTCCAGTCAAATGAAGCTCATTGCTAGCAGTTATAGATGCAAATTTGGAAATTTCCATATTTGGAATTCCGACTGTGAGTATCATAGCAAAGAGTCAATCTGGAGCAAAGCCGTTGAAGGTAACGCCCCTTCCTGCCCGCGCTGCTGATTTGGCAGGGAGCGGGCACTTAGCTACTCTGTCAATCACGCCTGTTGCTAATGTTAACGGGAGCGACCCTGGGGAAAGACGACGCCTGATTTGTCTGTTATTAATGTTCATATCTTAATTTACGGATAAAACAGCGAAATAAAAATACCAAGATCAATACGAACATTTTAAGACCAACATGACAAGGCTCACTGCGGCAGTTACAGAGAGGGGGCAACATTTTTTCAATAAAAAGCGAATTGGAGCTTGTCGATGAAACCAGACGCGCATTCATGCTCATTTCCTATTTGGAATGTGGTGGCTAGCGGTTAGCTATGTCTATTTATTTATACAGTCTATGTTTATAACACAGAATGTACATTGTACATTAAAGAGAAGAGTTCAAAGGTCAAACAGAGAGAGTGGGGACAGGACAAAGGTGTGTGAGTCTTACCTTCACATCTGCCTTTTTGTTCAGCAAAGTCTTGGCTGCTGCAATGAAAAGAACACAACAAATGTTAGAAATGAGATAGAACCAGCAACTGTTGTTTAAGATCTGCAGTGTTACATTATGGACAGAAGGAGCTCTGTGTTTGTTGACCTTCTTACAAAATCCTTCTGCACTAAAGCATTGTATACATTCAGGACTGTCACGATAACATATTTTGCGATATATTACTGAAGAAAATAAACTTTAAAATATGAATTAATCCACACATATAAACTGTTGTAGGTTTATATGAGTCAAGAGTTCTGTGTCTATGATAATGATTAAAGTAAATGTATACCGGTACTGTTATGTGACTATATTGTTGAGCTGTCATATACTGGTCAGGGCCCATATTATGCCATTTTCTGATCTATGTTATAATGTTGTTTCCTCATCACAAACATACCTGGAATTTGTTTTGTTTCATTCACACATGTTTAACACACAAACCCTGCATATTTAGGCTGAGTTTACTCTGTTCCATCTTGTGATGTCATGTGGCAATTTCAGCCCTGGAACTAGCAATCTCTACTGAATTAAATGTGAAAGGTATTTGTTAACTTGAAAACTACCACTACATGACATCAAAAGGTGGAACAGAGCATTTTGAGCTTTGGAGATGTAGACAGACTAATAATAAAGATTTACTCCAACATGTGTGAATGAGGTGGTAACAACATTATAACATTGCTTAGACCTCACAAGAGTTTTGGGTAATATAGGACCTTTAAATCAAAATAAAAAAATAGAAAAATTACATAATACATTTACATAATATAGTTATTTAAACCCAACATTTATTTTCCTTATTATAGAACACATCTGACAAGTGGCCCTGGTTATATGTGCTCTGATTGGCATTAATATAACCACGCTTCCAGGGCTCAAATTAGTGCTGCAAGAACATGCCCAAAATTACACAGGTGTGACTCATATCTGGCACATGGAGCAAAGAACGTGTTTGAATTTGATGTGAGGGAAACTGCACCCAAAATTGGATACTGGGGAGGTAAGATTAATAATAAAAAATTTAATGGGGGTGGCAGGTATCAAGAAGCAACAAAAGTTAATTTCTTTAACAAGTTTCTGCTAAGATCCAGCAAATCTTCTTGGTTCTAGGCATTACATAATGTTGAGTATAATTAGGCATAGACACTACACCAGGCTCGTCCACAGACATCTGTTCGCTCGGGACAAGAAACCCCTCATGGGCCCCCCCAATATAAATCAGTGGTGGGTGATGTACTGAATTTTGTTACTTAAGTAAAAGTACAGGTACAGAGGTAAAAAGGTACTCAAGTAAAAGTATCACATGAAAAGATCTACTTAAGTAAAAGTATTTAAGTACCCGTTTAAAAATGAACTTTAAGAATAAAGTATTTCAAACAAATGTTGTTAATTTCTTAAAGTGTACATGTAGTTATATTGATTAAAATGATAAATATTTTGGTCACAGTAACAAAATTCTTAATTTGTCTCACAAATGCAATAAAGTTAAAGTAAAATGTGCTTAAATAAAGTACAGATACCTAAAAATTCTACTTAAGTACTGTACTTAAGTACAGTAGACTCCCCTGTACCACACAATATATAAATTCTACAGTATTTGAACTATAGACAAAAAGCTGCATACATTTAGTCCTCTTAAAATTTCTCAATCGTGTATTTTTTTTTCAAATCTTGCACAGACATGAGAGAAAATACAATATCTTCACCGCCACAGATTTCTAATTTCTAATTTTGATCATTTATTCTTAATGTGTTTATTAAGTAAAAAAGCCAGATTATTGCAAAGTTGCCATCAGATGCCACTATGACACGCTGTAAATAAGAACTGGCACACGACATAAAACGATGTCCAAAGATGCAATATAGAGTGAGTAACGCTGTTTTCTGATCGATGTTTCCTCATCACAAACACCCCTGGAGTAGTGTTTTGTTTCATTCACACATGTTTAACACACAAACCCTGCATATTTAGGTTGAGTTCTTCTCTCAAACAGCCTTATTATGTCCTGCTGTAATATAAGTGCTCCACTGCACCCAACACTTTCACTAGAATCATTTGTAATCCAGAATTGCTCAACTCCATGTATGTTTTTGATGAGGTAAAAACAATATAACATGGGTTAAACCTCACCCCCGCATTTCAATCGGTAGCAATTTTGGTAGTGAAAATACAAAAAAATCTATTTGAATTTCTAACCTGTGGCATTTTCACACTGCAGGAATCTTTGGCAGTTTCTTGGACTTTTTTAGCAGTAGCTTAATGGGAAAAACAATCACAAGAACTGAAATGAGTACAGTGCAACAATGCCTGTACATAATGGTTAGGGCTCATCTTTTGCACTTCCAATTTGACCCATACAACTTTTTCTTTATAATATTTTGATAATTACCACATAACTCCTAATTTGCCGTCAGCTCAAGTTGTTGTCAGTGAAATAAAACCCATTATTGCATTGTACTGTTGTTTTGCATCTCTGTGTGCCAGTGTAGCTCAAGGAGAAAGAGAACCAAGATGGCAGCTCATTTACAGCCCAATAAGCCATGCCTAAAGGACCTGGGGGAGGATTACTCGTCAGTCTGCTGTTTAATGGAGATGATACTGCGAAAGTACTTCTCTAATGACTGTATCATAGGCATAATCCGCTAACATGGAGAGAACTGTACTATGGACTGCGGGGCATCTGGTGTAAAAGGGTTTTGGTGCTTGGCTTGGTGTTATGTAACCAGGCAACCAGTTAAAACGTTTACAGAAAAGTGAATGTTTACATGGGTTAAAATGATCTAGCTATTTTCAAACAAAGTTCCCTGGTAGCTCTTATATGATAATAAATGCACTAGTTAGATAGAAACTGGTTTGCTCAAATACATATTTTATGAAATATATGACCATCATTACTATGTTTTAGGATTTTGAACTTATATATATTTATTATCACATCATGGGTACCAGAAAAACTTTCAAATATTGGTATTGTAAAGCAGACACTGTTTAAAGGGCCCATATTACACTATTTTCTGATCTGTTATAATGTTGTTTCCTCATCACAAACATACCTGGAGTTGTGTTTTGTTTCATTTATATGTTTAACACACAAAGCTTACATATTTAGACTGAGTTTTTCTCTCAAACTGAAAACCCTCTGTACCACCTTGTGATGTCATGTGGTAATACAGGAAGTGCTCCACTGTGTTTTTAAACTCCATACACCTTCACTAGAATCGTTTGGATGATTTCAGACCTGGAATTTCCAATCTCTACTGAACAAAAGTTAAAGTTAGCTGTTAACTTGAAAACTACCGTTTCATGACATCACAAGGTGGGACAGAGCATTTTGAGGTTTGGAGATGTAGACAGACTAATAATAAAGGGTTCCTCAAACATGTGCAAATGAAACAAAACACAATTCCACGTATGTTTTTGAGTAGGTAACATTACAACATGGCTTAAAGCTCACAAGAGTCCATTTTGTGTAATATAGGACCTTTAAGTACAAAAAAAACCAAAACAAAAACAGCCGTAGTATGTCTGAAAACAGAGCCAAAAACACACTTGGCTCGTATGCTGTGTCATGTTGTTTGAATATTGATGTGAATGTAAATGAGACGTGTGCAGTTTTGATTTTGCTCCCACGCTGCCTCACTGGTGGGGCAAATTGCACTAAATACAAGAATCTCTGTGTTACTAAAAAAGTTTTGTGTTATCAGTGTAGAGCTTGTTTTTTAAAGGTACAGTTTGTAACTTCCTGGAGAAAGCACGTCACCTGCACGATTCCATTGAAATTGAAAACTTCAGGAACATTTTCCAAAAAGGTATATACATTCTATGCCATACTATGGAAGAGTATAGCCAAAGGAACAATATTTACATAGAGACAAGCAGGATGTGACCCTTCTCTACACTAAATAGGAGTCAGGTCTGTGGAGATGCAAGCCCCCTCAGAGTTAAGATCTGTGTACAACCAAACTTAAGGATATGCTTTTATTTTAGTCTAGTTTTGGCTAAAAGTTACATACTGTGGCTTTAAAGGTGTTTGTATCTTTTTCTTACAGCCTTATTCTGGGGTCAAAATAAATCATACTCTACTGCATGTGAATCTATACTCTTGTTCCTTCTCCTTCTTTTTAAACAAAACTAAATGCAAAATAAACAGTACTTCTAGAATCAAAATATCATTATTTGTCAAACACAGAGTTATAAAAATATAGAATTTTCCTAGATTACATGTTGCCTGAGGGTGGACCTAACTCAGAGCAGAACGGGGGTATAATTTGGGCTGTAGTGGCCTCGTCACAGACCCAGTCCTGCTTCTGGACCTGATCCTTTTTGGGACTAATCAGATAAAATCACATCAGCAGCCGCCATGTTACATAAAACAATGGTTATGTCTGAATCACGTTTCTCTTCCTGTATTTACCCTCATCCTTTATTTATGTCGATTCTCTCTGTTATTTGTCTCCTTTCAGTTATTATAATTTATGCTTTAGAAGAATTAGATGGATTTCTGTGCTTTAATGTATAATGTGAGAATGAGATGTGGAGTTTTCAGTGAAGGTCAACCACTCGCTTGTCTCTGGAGATACTATTGCTTTGAATGCCTCACAGTATGGCATTAAACTTTTGGAGATAAGTTATAGATTCAATCTATGGAAAGGCAAGCCTACTCACATTCAGAATGTTTTTCAGTGTATTTTTCTGGCAATAAAAACATCTAAACAATAATAATAAAATTGATTTATATAACATTTTCTTGGACACTCAAAGATGCTTTACAGAGCAACAAGCTACTATTGCGGCCACAACTACCCTGGGGCAGACTGACAGAAGCGTGGCTGCTAATCTGTGTCATGGACCATTCTGACTCCCACCAGCACTCACGCACACCACACCATTTTAATACTAGGCAAAGTGGGTAAAGTGTCTTACCTAAGGGCACAACGACTAACCAGGCTCAGACCTGCTTAATATCTGTAATCTGATGAGATCAGACAAGTCGATATGGCCACCACTAACTGAACTGTATGCTTGAAGGATGTTTAATGCTATGCTTTGGAATATCCCAGGCTAAGCAGTAACATCTCTATAGCGACAAACACCCCCCGCTAGAAAAGTTGCAGTAGTAGTTTTAAATGTTTTATTCATTTGCTCCATCCACTAACCATAAACAAGATGATGAACTAGTTAGTGTTACGCATCTTTCAAAGGTCAAGTTGGATATGTATATTTTATGAACCATGGTATAAACAATAAAAATACGAGTTTAAAATGGCTTGGGTTGCAAAACAAGTGAAATTCTCTGAGGATACCTGAAAAAAAACAAACAATTAGAGATCTTAATCTGCAGAATCAATGTCTCTCCTTACCTTGGCACAAATTAGAGAGAAAGCAAGAAAAGAGAGGAGGAAGAAATTAAATCAAAAGTACCAAAGTTTGTATCGTCTTTATGTAGAACAGGCAAGATGCACCACTGCCAGAGCGAAGCAAGGACAGGCGCGGGTACACACAGGGTCCCAATCAGAGCACTTCTTCCAGTCTATTCTTACAAAATTTGCCAAAGGGGAATCTGCTTTTGTATGCAGGATATAGCAAGGTCGGTGGTGAGGGCGAGCCAGTTTGAGCCTGATGAGCAGCGGCAGCCCATTATAAATATTTGATTGAAGTCTACTGGAGGCAGAGGGACACAAGGAGGAGTGCAGGATCCCATGAGACCAAGGAATAAGGACAGTACCTCCTCTTCATACGGGCCACTGTCACGTGAAGATGTGGAGTAGTTTTTTTTTAACTGCACAAGTTCTGTTTTAGTCCTGTCATAGGCCTGGTTTAGGATTAGTTTAGTCTATGTTTAGTGTTAGTTTAGACACATTTTGTTACTGGTTAAGTTCAGCTGGTGCTACTCATGTACAACACAATATTTTCTAGGTGTAACATAATTTGAATATTACTGATTATAGAAGTCTGACAATTTCCCTAAAACATTTAAAGAAACTTAAATTTTAGTTTGATCTTAGTAGTATTTGCACAATTGGTATATTTGCTTTATAAAGAAGTCCAAAAACTAAGTAAGATTCAAAAGTTGGAGTAGAGCTTCACTAGGACAATGTGTTGTATAAAGCTCAGGTACGGCGTAGGCATTTGTAGACTTAAAACAATATATGGCCCTTACTATCCTGTGGTTTGCATAGGCAGATAATATATTGGAAGTTCTTTACTTTAAGAGGGACACCAACATGCTTCAACCCTTATGAAGACCAGTCTAATGGTTGAAACTCTTTTGAGTAACTGGCGTTGTACTTAAGGGTAGCCGGCTAGTTCAGTAAGTAACCATTTCAGGCGTAATGTAATGTCTGAGGTTTTTGCAGAGTCAAGCTAAAATCACTAAATGCTGACAAATTAGACAACAAAATTAAATACTGTTGTGAGGACGACCCAATCATTTTTAGGTGTAGATTTTCAGTCAGTGGTGTTATTTAAATATTTATTAAACTCCGATGTACCTTTGTAAACACAGTGTCCTCTGGTGAAGTTTATCAAGTGTTTAACATGTTTTCAGTGACATCCACCAGCAGCTGACAGCAGATCTGTCAGGATTTATTGATTATAGAGCGACCTCATAGACATTGCATTACCCCGGAAATGGTTGGGCCAACTGTCCCTTTGATTGGAAATAACCGGATACCTTTGTGCACAGAGCCAGTTGTAAATTGAATTTCACGAAATGAGGATTATGGTTAAAATGATTACATTTATGATCATCACAGGGTAGTTTGTCCTCTGGCCCATCCTTTAGTGCATAGTTTCATGATCAGGAGTATCTAGCAGCGCATAATGTTATGAAGGTTTATAAGCATTCTTTGGCATGTGAGTTTCTTTGAGTGATAACAGAAGTGCATCACAACTTCAAATGTGAGTAATATTTTTGGTTTGTATCCACCCCGGCCTTGCTTCGTCCACAGAGTTCACCAAGCACCAGATCCTGTTTTGGCAGAACATGCAGCTGTCCAGTGCCCCATGCAGCATTCACCAACAGCTCGGGCCTTTCCATCCTTTACAGGGAAAACTTAACAGTCATTTTCAAGAGACAGAAAAAAGAGAAGGAAGGAAAAAAGAGGATACAGGAAAATATGCAAGTGACACAGAAAATAGGATGAGTTGATGAGACGGAAATTGAAACAAAAAAGTGACAAACAGAAGACTTGATACAATGAGAAACAACAAGAAGATGGAGAGATACTGTGAACTGATAATGAGAGATGGATGCGTAAAGGGGGTAGAAGGGGGAGCAGAGAGAGACAGCAGAACAGAGGGGCAGAGCGCTGGTTGGGTCATGCTCCATCTGAAGAGGACAACGGCGTGATTACAGAGACGCCCTGCGCATCTCGAAGAAGTGAGCAGAGATGGAGGAATAACGTTAGCTGGGTTTCCATCTTCAAACTGATACACAAAAACCTTCTGCCATAAATATCTGGCTTTATCCAGACAAAACTGGGTTCACTTCAACTATAGAATCATTCAATGTAATGGTTGGTTATGATGGACCCAGGAAGACGAGCTGAGTGCTACTGGGATCTATCTACAAACAGCTGCTGAAGCATTTTCTTATATAAGTGAATGTGTTACAGATGCCTCATTATTGCACATCTTTAACAAGTACAAAGATTTGCTGGGGAAGTGCCTGATAAAACAAAACACTATATAAATATGTACTCATTTGTCATTTTTTAAAGCTGACGGACGTATTAAGTGTGATATATGTACGCATTACACAAAGAGGAGTTGTACGTTCTATAGTTTTAACCATGGATCAATAATAAGAACTGGATAAGACACTCCCCCTCCGTCCCCTACTGGCCGCTCTATAGGTACTGCAGCAAAATGCATTTCTTTGGAATTTCAAACCACCCGCGTTCAGCTGACAGGGCGTCCACAGCTTTCACAAAGGTCGGATGTTACAGAGATTTTTCTGTATTTTCACAACATGAACTTTTTAGAAGTTTTAAATCCTTTAAGCGGCTAAAATTTTGCTTTATTTAGCCTAGCTCCGCTCTGACCTCGCGCTAGCTCTGCTATAGAAGCTACCGCTCTGATTGGTCAGACCTAATCACACGGTAGGATAAGTAATGCAAAAGAAAAAAATCTGGCAAATCAGGCATCTTTGGTTCATCTTCCAGGTCTTATTATACTTCTATGGTTTTAACACATGAGTCGGAGTTGTTCATTGTGCTGTTACCATGGCTACAAACTGAAATGACTCACCTATTAATCTGTAATGCTCATACATTGTATGAGTTATTTCAGTGTTTTACCGTATGTTTAAATGGCAACACTTCTTTATTCTTAACACTTCTGGAAAAGGTTAATAGCCTAGGACGGATTTTTAAATTATTGTAACTGTTTCTTGTAGTCAGCAAAAAGTAGATGGAAACCGCTAAAGCTAGAAATGAAATTAATGATGAATATAGCTACCATGCTGCTGTAAGAGAAAAGAATTGGAATGGTGGGGGAGAGAGGTGCAGGTCAAGAGGCAGGGGAGACAGGTGCATGTTAGGACTGGCAGGGGAGACAGGAGTAGGTTAGGAGGAAAGACAGGAGGTCAGGAGGTGTGATAGGAACAGGTCACGAGGGTTTGGGTGAGGGGAGCAAGGGAGGATCATAGAGACAAGAGTAGGTAAGGAGGGGCAGAGAAAACAGGAGCAGGTCAGGAGAAGTGACAGGCGCAAGTTAGGAGGTGTAGGTGAGACAGCAGCGAGTCAGTAGGGGCAAGTGACAGGTGCAGGTTAAGACGGGCAAAGACAATAAGAGAGGGGCAAGAGGTGCAGGTCAAAAGGGGTGACAGGAGCAGGTCAGGAATGACAGGAGCAGGTCTGGAGAGATGACAGGTGCAATAGGTCAGGAGAAGGAAAGTAGACAGGAACAGGATAGGATTAGCAGGGGTGACGGGAACAGGTCAGGAAGAGAGACAGGACAATTTCAGCTGAGGGGACAGGAGCAGGGGTGGCATGCCCTGTGTGTGCCACCGGTCTACCTTGTTCCACCAGGCCAGCGGTGGTGCCGGCCGCGGCTGCCACTGCTGCAGCCGCTGCGGTCACTGAGGATGGAGCTGTGGTCTGCCTGCTGCCCACTGCCAGAGCCAGGCACAAAGAACAGACAAGAGAGATCCGTGAGGAACGAGGAGAGAGGAGAGGGTCAGGAGGGAGGATAGAGCCAGAGAAGCTTTCTGGGTTTAGTAAAAAGGAGGGATCTCTTCTTAAAACATGCACAAGGACTTAAGATATTAGAAGATGTTATTAGGACAAGAGAGTGGAGTGTTTTGCATGTGGAACACTTAAGCTGCATCCACACACATATGTTTTCATTTTATAATTGGTCAATTTTGAAAGTAGCAAGACTGAAATCTACAATGTTGGTGTGTAGCTACTGATATGATGTTCCCAGTTATATCCAGTGGTGGAACGTAACAAAGAAAAAGTAGTACTATACTGAAGTACAAATTTTATGTATCTGTACTTTACTTAACCCTATACTGTCATTGATGCTATCGTCTCCGATAGAGTGCAGTTGTGGACTTTCCATTACCGTAACTCCGCAACCAATTGTGTTATCATCTAAATTTAAATGTCATCTCAAAGCAGAGCGTGGGGTTATTTTACTGTCATTAAGGTAATCTGCTTACGTTGTCCCTAGAAGATGACGAATCAGAGGTGCTGCCGGGATTTTCCCAGTCAGTTATTCGATGCGTCAAAGGAAAAATAAGGATGGATATGTAAAAAAGACGCAGTTGTGTGAAAAAATGCACTACATTCTGATACTTCCTTTAACATGATTTTTATGGCTAAAAAAAGAATAAAAGTCTAGGCGAGCTATAATGGTCTATAATGTGCTCAGTCCATAAAGGGTTAAGTGAATTTTAAAATTGATACTTCTTACTTTTACTTCACTACATTTGAGAGAATGTATCTGTACTTTCTATTCCACTACATTTTTAAACTGAACTGAAAAGTATTTTTTATTATTGTTGTTTGAGAGTGGTTTATTTTTAACGTTCATAGTTTGAGCAAAAAACTATTTCCTACAAATAAACACAGGAAGGAAAAATCAATCAATTCAGTTGTTTCTGTTAAATAAAATTCAGCACAAATCTTTATCAAAATTATTGCATTTGAAGCTTTATTAGACCTCAACATCTGTGTGAATAATTTTAGTTTTTACTCTTTAAGTACATTTTTAAACAGGTACTTTAATACTGTTACTAAAATAGATTTTTTCATGTGATACTTATGCTTTTACTTAAGTAAAAGTACAGATACCGGAGCAAAAAAAAAAAAAAACTTAAGTAAAACAACTGACTACTTCTTCCACCACTGGTCATATCTAGGGACAAAGATCGTTTTCATATAATTCCTTTATGGTCATTTACTTTGATATAAACAACCAAAATGAAAAGACATGAGTGTGGACTTGAGACATTTGTAGATCCTGAAAACAGTACAGAACTTGTTAGTAATTAGTGGTGATGGTGATCAGGACAGACTGCGTTAGTTCATGTGTGTTTGGTGTGAGCTGCATAAACACACAGATGTCCAGTTACTTTGATCCATGTGGGATAACACTCTCACAGCTGCACGGCCGGTCCTCCTATAGGTTGCCTACTGCTTACTGCTTACTCACTCTAATCTGTAAATAAACGGATCATTTTATATGGCTCTAAGTGACTGTTCCCTAGTTTTTTCAAATGGTTTTGCAAGTGATACGTTCAGCTGACGGCCTCACAGTTAAAGTAAAGAGGATGAAAAGCAGAGTAAATGTGTGTGTGTGTGTGGGTGTGTGTGTGTGTGTGTGTGTGTGGGGGTGTGTATGTGTGTGTGTAAGGGTGGGTTGGGGGGTGGAGGGGGCTGACTCGTGCACGTGAGGACTGTCTCTTTGCGGAGTTTGCAGTGGCAGAACAGCTGCTGTAAATCTGGTTTTCTGAAGCAGCAAGCTCGCAGCACACACAAACATGAACAGAGACATGGATGCGTTAAACAGGCTCATGCCTAAGAATCTTTATTTCACTGACAACGACTGGACCAATGTGATCTGTGGTGATTTACGAATTTTGTATCCCACTATGTTTATTTTAGATCTCGTCAGCACTGGTGTGGACAAGATGTAAAATGAACTATTTATAACAAGGAAATACACAAACAGTAAGGACAAGTCAGTGAGCTGGCGATGCAGTTTCAGTGCTCCTCTGAGTGTGAATGTGGCCACAGGGATGGGATCTGAGGTCTGCTACACGACAACAGCGCTGTCTTGAAATAATCATTTTAGACAATGTGCATCTGTATCTGTGTCTTTACCTTTATTTATACAGGGGAACCTAATGAGAGCACTTACACTCTCCTTTTCAAATACAATACAAACAAAAAACAAACAACAAAACAACAAGAAACAAGTTCATGTAAAACATTAAAAACAGGTCAAGGTGTGAGTATAAAAATTTGTTACCAGACTATTAAAATGTGATTGTGGCAACAAAGTTTTCTTTGACCTTGAAATATATTCAGTTTTTGTGAAATAAAACAGGCAAATGCCTTTTTTCCTATTTCAGTCAACTCGAACATTTTGACTGTGGCCATCATAAAACAGGGAGATGAAACACTGAAGGTGCATTCAGTAATGTGGTTTTTTACATGCTCCATAATAAGCTACAAGACAAAGACATTTTGGATGTATAGGCCATGGAAGTCTGTTTAAACAATACTACATATGAAATCCTTTAGAATCACCTGCATATGTCATGCTCATAGACTGTATACATAAATGGACATAGCAAACTTGCTAACCGCTGCGTTCCAAAAGGAAGTGAGCATGGGCGCGATTCTGGGTTCACTGATTCCGGCTATAATTCACTTAACATTGGAAAACTGTCACCCCTCTTTCTGTAACTACTGCAGTGAGCTTTGTCATTTTGGTCTTAAAATATCCCTATTAACCTTCCGTACATGATCCTGATGTTTTTATTTTGCTATTTGGTTCGTAAATAAAGATACAAACATTGATAACAGACAAATAACGCGCCTTCTTTCTCTGAGGTTGCTCCTGCTAGGTTTGATTTCATTGACAGCGTTGTTAAGCACCTGCTCCCTGCTAAACCAGCAGTGCAGGCAGGAAGGAACGTTACCCTGGGCTCAGACTGCATACAGTGCCGCTCCGGTTCGGTGGCCACTAGTATTCCGTATAGTACAGAACACAAGAGGAGCTCAGATGGCACGCCGCTCAGACAGCATGCCGTGCAGTGCAGTGGTGCCGATAGAGGTGCCGCAGAGCTCTGGATCAAATCTGCTGGATTCTATTTTTGCCAGATGCCGGAGCAGACCGCAAGCCTTTTTCCTTAATAACAGGACAAGACACAGGAGTAAGGTGTTACCTTCAACAGCCTGGCTCAGGATTGGCTTTTTGGTTGCTATGGTACTTGCGGTCGTAACTCGGCTCCAAATTCGCCCATTTGACTGGAGCCGAACACTATGGGCGACGTTACGCTCACTTAGTTCACTTCTTTATACAGTGTGGTAATGCTACATCGGCCCATAAAGATCTATTTATCTTGTAGAGTAAGTCCAGCTGTACTTTACTTTAATTCTTTAGCTTGTTTTTATCCCAGCTTAAATGGAAAATGTCCCCACTTAATGGACACAATTTATATAGTGCTTTTAGACTGAGCACTTACGGAATCAAGCAACTGTCAACCCACCAACAAAGCTACCACCAAAGCTAACACTGTGAAAGTATCAGATCCCATGAAAAAACAAATTGAATTGTAAGTTTCCAGCAAAAGGTTTTTAAAAATAAGAGGAAAATTTTTAGAAGCAAATCAGATCAGTAGAGCAAAGTAACTTAATAATTAGCAACACATTTGTAATCCCAGATGCAACTAGCCACGGTTACTCAGCGCTTTCATAACTGTTTTAACACTTTGTAAAAATAAACCAATGAACAAAAAGTTGTGCTTCATTCTAATATTGTAACAGTGACATGAATAATAGTGACAGGTTCACACAAGAGGGTGCAAGTCACTCCACACTTACCAGAGAAGTTTCTAGATACCAGCATAGTTGTGAGAATGGCTCCCTGGAAGACAAAAGGATTCAGTTATGATGGCAAACATTTAAAAAGGGGGTATTACATTTCTATGGGGTATTAATTGGGGGTATAAACACATAACATATTTAGTAGGGATGCACCGATCCAGTTTTTTTCAGTTCCAATACGATTTCAGTACTACTTTAAGAGTCTGCAGATACCCGATATCAACGGATACCAGAGCAGAGACTGAAAACAGCATTTATTTCCTTTAAAACAAAAATAAAATAAGACAAAACTGATCCAAATGTGTTATGTAGCTGTTATCTCAACAGCTTTTTACATTAGTTTATGTGCCCAACTAGGATATCAGCTGAATCGATATTTCGAAGCCGATATCTAGCAAATTTTTATGTATCGAATCAGTGCATCCCTAATATTTAGATCACCATGTTAACTTTCAGCGTTTTGAAAAGACTGTTTTCGGCGAAAGCAGTTTATTAAAATGCTATGTAATACGTTTCAGTTTTGTTTCTGACTCCCCTTGCTTCCCATGCTAAGTCCCTCCCGCTTCAATTCAGATTGCTATGACAACACAATCAGTGTGCACCCCCAATGAAAGTTTGAATCCAGTTTATGTATTCTCATGGAAAATAGTTGTGTGGAATCGTGGGTGAAAAACTGTGTAATCCCTCAATCGTCAAGGTATGAGCCACTGTAAAGGAAAAATTCTAATCTGTCAACTGGACAAAAAGTGAAGAGTGAAGATGACTGGCTGCTCATCCAAGCCACACCTTCAGTTCCGATCAGATTACTGGTGGACACTAATTTATATCAATCTGAAGAGAGGAGCTAAATACGCTGAAACTAACACACCTAAGACATGCCAAACGTCTTCACTCCTACAACTTTTTGTTCAGGTGACAGATTTGAATTTTTCTTTTATCATGGGGGAAGTAACCTCACAAGAGTCGTGAACAAGATCATACTGCTAACCGTAAGTAGGGTTTGAATAGGACCCGGGAGAAATCACAAGATTACTCAAATTATCTTAAAGAAAATTTTGGACCAATACAAAATCTCGTCTTTGACCCATTTTTTGGTTCTTCACAGACGAGCGTTGGCGGCTTGTGCCATGTCGGGCGAATGATCCAACATTTGTTTATGGCCACCTGCGCCTCTGCTTCCAGCTCCTCGTGTGCCGAGATCTGAGCCAGGACTGTCATCGAGCAGACGGCAATAGCTCCAACGTGAGGGGCAGAGGCAGCACGACTTTATAATAGCAAGGCCGAATCACAGTGCTGCTGCGATACAAAAAAATTATAATTCATTTTTTTTGGAAAAGGATCAACACTTAATACCAATTTTGATACCATGAGGGTAATAAAATATGTCTTTTTATACAACAGAATGCAAATTTTCAATACAAGACAGTAATAGTTTATTTTATGCTAACATGAGGTCTTATTCTTGTTCTTAATATTATGCAGAACAGTCAGAGGTGGTAGAGTAGGCAATAACTGTATGGTATTTATATGGTCTATTGGAAAATGTAATAACTGAAATCAGCCCTATTGTGCTTGTGTCTGCTCTACGGTTATAATCTAGTGCACATATGTCAAACTCAAGGCCCGTGGGCCAAATGCGGCCCGTCAATGGAAATTAAAAGGTATGACTGTCTTAAAATGTCAGTTTATCATTAGATACACAGCAGCCAATTTTTCATGTCTATGCAAATCCATATGCAATATTTGTAACTTGAATAAGTAATACATTTAGAAATGGTTAATTAACAAGATTAAAAAGTTGTTGCATTTATTTTACCTTCAATTTGGTTACATTTAGTGACATTTATCTTACAGTTAGTTATATCTGGCCCTTTGAGAACAACCATTTTGTTGATGTGGCCCTTTGTGAAAATTAATTTAACACCCCCGATCTAGTGGATCATCATGTTATAATTTGCACATTTTAAATCAAAATATCCCATCTAAAACAATGTAATAAAAAACATTTCCACGTTAGAAAACTGCCCAATGGGAGCTGACGTCGCCATAAATGTCATCACAACAGAGCTGCGAAGTTGTCGGCCCGTCTTATCGATAGCTGCACTTCACACTAGTGAGTAGCTAGTACCAAAATGGCTACGCAACATTGCCAAATCCTACGTGCATCAACTATTAAGATGAAATTGATGAACGAATTAAGTACAGAGCAGTGGCAGTGTACCGGTGAAAACGCAGACTGATCGTCAATTAGACATCTTGAAAATAAGCGATTAAAGATTATTCAAACATGCACGAATCACTCCAAATACAACTTTGAGAGGGTAAGTAGAAAAAAATAGGGAAACAACTATAAAACGGCTAAAAGTCGATTTTGCAGAGCAGGTCTGATTTAAGTACAAGTAAAAAGAAGTGACCAGAATAATTACATAAAACATTATAGGTGAACATATTACTCAAATAACTGTTCTTATCTTAATGTAATATGACACATAATAATAATGCACAAGTACAGATAACAAAAATTTTTAAAACGAGATCTTACTCAAAGTTGAAGCAATAAACAAAACTTTAACTAGAGCAAGACTTTTACCTAAAATGCAGGTAGAGGTAAAAATATTCAAAATAAAAAATTAGTAAAAAAAAAAAAAGTATTCAAAATTATTCAAATTTCTCAAGAAAAAGAAACCAGCCACACCTGAAAACAATTAAACATTAAATGCATAAAAGCACCAAGGACCACAGTGATCTTTTCTCAAACATAAAAATGTCGTGGGACGAACAGACCTTGAGTTTCCTCCTGGCATTGAATTTCTTCAGGCATTCCACAGTCTCCTGTCTGTGCATCATAGAGGCCACTGTGGATCGTTGCTGTAGATACAAAGGGACAACGGAACACAGATGAATGGAAAAATACACAAGCAATTTAAGAAATTATTTTAAGTTTTACTTTGTTTTGAAGAAAGATAATGCTTTTTGATTATTTTGAGTAGTAAATATGATTGTATTTTTGAATGAGAATCTAGGTACACTTACGCAGACCCATGGGTGCTTGAGGGCCTCCTGAGCAGTGATCCTTTTGGCTGGGTTAATGGTCAGCATCTGGTTGATCAGGTTTTTCGCCTCAGGAGTCACTGTGTCCCACTCTGGGGAAGGAAACTGCACAAACATAGGAGGATTTCATTGAGTTATTAAGCACTGGTTTACAAGTTAGATCATGCTGTGATTCAGTTAGAATTCGTTCTCACTTTGGTTCTGGTCTATGCCAGTTTAGTGCTGATATAGACCTGGTTTATCTTGATCTAGTACTAGTTTAGTCCTGGTCTAGCTCCAATGTCATTGACGTATGTGCAAGTGTGATCCACAGACTGCATATGCAAATAGACACAGCTAACCTACTAGCAGGCGCATTCCAAATAGGAAGTGAACATGTTCGTAAAATGTTCATATTAATCCGCTCTACATGATCCTTAGCTAATATGTCCGTAAATAAAAATATGAATACCAGACAAAGCAGGCACCTTCTTTCCCAGAGGTCCTTCAACACCCTGACTCCGGATTGGCTCTTTGGTTGCTATGATACTCGCAGTCGGAATTCCTGATATGGAACTCGGCTCCAAATTCGCCCCTATAACTGCTAGCCTCGATGAGCTTCATTTGACTGGAGCCAAACGCTATGGGTGATGTCACACTCCCATTATCCACTTCTTTATACAGTGTATTGTGTGAACGCATCCTCAACAGAAACATCAATAAACACATTGAGAAGATTTTAAATTTACACTTGCTCTACATTGAAAAGCATAGCTAACTGAAACCATGATTAATGTAGACCCTGTTACATTAACCTGTAGACAAAGAACAGATTTATGTCATATATTAATAATGTTGTAAGAGCCACTCTAGACTTAACTTGTTTTTGCTTTTAATTTATTTTTAAACTCTTATAACAATGAGAGGTTTCAGGCTTAAAGATTCGTTCCCGATTTCAGGGATCTGTCAGTGCAACAGCCCTCTGTCAACATACAATTGTCCCACATCCTTTGGGTCTAAGATCTGAGCCTGTAAATCCATAGCTGAGATTTAAAGGGTCCATATTACGCTATTTTCTGATCTATGTTATAATGTTGTTTCCTCATCACAAACATACCTGGAGTTGTGTTTGTTTCATTCATACATGTTTAACACACAAACCCTGCATATTCAGGCTGAGCTATGTTCCATCTTGTGATGTTATGTGGTAATACAGGAAGTGCTCGACTGTCTTTTTAAACTCAATACACTTTCACTAGAATCATTTGGATAATTTCAGCCCTAGAATTACTGATCTCTAAATGTAAAAGGTAGCAGACTAATAATATAAACAGACTAATAATAAAGGGTTACTCAAACATGTGTGAATGAAACAAAACACTCCATGTATGTTTTTGAGGAGCTAACAACATTATAACATGGCTTAACGCTCACAAGAGTCCATTTTATGTAAATTCTCCCATAAGCCTCCACTGTGACCCCTGACAGGAAAAGACAGGTAAAAGTGGTGCATTTTCTATGAATCAGTGCTGCAGAATCATTACTCTGCTCCATCTCTGCATCGGCCTCTGCAGTTAAACATGAGGTACGCTTCACCGTCTTGTACTCCCTGAAATATGAATGAGGTGACAGTTGCGTAACCACAAGTAAAAGGAATGAGGCCAGAGAGGAGGCTTGGGACCTTCTAGTAGAGAAGAAAGAGAAATGGAGAGAGTTAAGTAAGAGGGAGAGAGAGATGATAAGGAGAGAGGTAGAGGGAGAGACAGTGGGGTGGTGAGTGGGAGAAGAGAGGGAGAGAGATGAGGGGTAAGAGTGGCAGAGGGGAAGAGAATGAAGAGGAGGTAGAGAGGATGGGAGAGAGATCAAGACTTAGTGGGGTGAAGGGGGAGTGGTAAAGAGAACGTGGGATAGGGGAAAAGAGAGACAGAGAAAGAGAGGGTAGGAAGAGAGGTACAGGGAGACAGGCTGAGAAGGAAGAGTGGAGGGGAGAGTGGAGGAAAAGAGGGCGAGCGATAGGGTAAGAGTGGCATAGAGGAGGACGAGGAGGAGAAGAGGTAGAGAGGATGGGAGAGAGAACAAGAGTGAGTTTGATGAAGAGGGAGTGGTGAAGAGAACAGGGATAGGGGTAAAAGAGACAGAGAAAGAGACAGAGAGAGAGGGGGGTAAGGAGAGAAGTAGAAGGAGAGAGGCAGACAGAGGGAGAGAAGGAAGAGAAAAGTGGAGAGTGGGAGAAGAGAGGGAGAGCGGTAGAGAGAAGGAGCAAGAGGAGGGCAATAGAGGGAAGGAGAGGGATGAAGAGAGAGAGGGGGCAAGAGAGGGAGAGACTGGGTGGGGAGAGAGAGAGAGATGGAGAGAAGGAAGAGGTGAGCAGCACAAGAAAGTAAGGGAAGAGGGAGAGAGAAGGGTGTAAGAGAAGCACAAGGAAGGAAACTGAGCAGAAGAGAGACAGAAGGTGAGGCAGAGAGACAGAGGGAGAGAAGGAAGAGACGGAGTAGAGAGAGTGGAAGGAGGGGTGCAAAAAAGGCACAAGGAAGAGAGAGACAGAGAGGATGGGAGAGAGAGAAGAAGAGCGAGTGGGATGAGGTAAAGAGAAAGAGAGATAGAAAGATGGGGAAACGAGAGAAAGAGAGAGAGGGAGGAGTGAGAAAGAGAAGATGGGAGAGAGAAAGAAAGCAAGAGTGAGTGGGATAAAGGGGGTGCAGTAAAGAGAGAGACAAGAGATAAGAGGAATAAGGGAAAAAGAAAGAAAGACAGAGAGGGAGAGAAGGAAGAGAGTGGGGAGAGAGAGGAAGGGAGGGCAGGGGGGAAGATTGTAAGAGAGGCACAGGCATGGAAATGAGTGAGAGAATGGGAGAGAGAGAAAGAATGCAAAAGTGAGTGAATTAAAGAGGATGTGGTAAAGAGAAAGAGGGACGGGGGAAAGAGACAGAACGAGAGAGAGGGAGGGAAAGGTAGAATGAGTCAGATGGAGGAAAGGGAGAGAGCACTCACATCGTAGGCCCCAGCCTTGATCTGTTGGTACAGTTTGTGCTGGTCCTCGTCCCAGAAAGGAGGGTACCCCACCAGCAGGATGTAGAGGATCACCCCTGACACACAAACACACACAGCACACCAATGTAAACATGATTCACCCTTATCAAAGTTAGTATGTGTTATCCGTGTGTGTGCTTATGTGTGTTTGTGTATGAGTATGTGTGAGTGTGTGTGAGCGTGTGTATGACTGTGTGCATGAGTATGTGTATGAGTGTATATGTGTGTGTGTGTGTGTGTGCTCCCTGTTAGACTCACCACAGGCCCAGATGTCCACAGGTTTACCATATGCCTCCTTTCTCAACACTTCAGGGGAGAGGTACCCCGGTGTGCCAGCAAACCCTGTGTAGCAACGGCACAGTTCAGTTGAAGAAGCAGATAAGGTCACTTGGATTCCTATTAACTTCATAATAAAAAATGTATTGGTCTCACAGTGAAAATGGATGATGTTCTACACCTAAAGACAAGGCTTATCTGAGTGTTCCTCTCACTTTATACCAAAAGCCTCAAACATATCTTATAGTCACTGATTAAGATCTAGCAATCACGTAAATGGTAAATGGTCACATTTTTATATAGCGCTTTTTCCACACTCAAGGCACTTAAATTGTGTTAAATCAAAGAACCACTCACCCATTCACGCACACATCCATACATCAGTGAACACAGACACTGGGGGCAAGTGTCTTGCCCAAGGTCTTGCCCAAGAACACAACGATAGCATCCATCTGTGGGAACTCGCACCCGCAACCTACCAATGATATTTATATCGAGAGCGGGATTCGTACTGCCAATGCTTTTTTTGATGCAGAAAGTGCACACCGTGGTCATATTTTGACCCTAAGAGCAGCTTTTATACCATATCTGTATTGGGCCAAAATCAATTTGACCTTAATGTATAGAACAAAAAATCTGGTACTGTCCCTTTGAGATTTGGTATATTCTAACTATAGCAACACCACATATTAAAAACTAAAACATTTACAAATAGCATCACACTTCAACCCACCAAACCAAGCCTGCTGGTCTCCCTGGACCTCGATGGCCAGGCCAAAGTCAGCCAGTTTCACCGCTGCGTTCTTGCATTTACTCGCCAGGAGCAGGTTCTCAGGCTGGACACATGGAGACAGAGAATAACGTTATTTACACTTATAATACCTGTTACAGAATGATTTCCTAAGTTTTGGGCAAAAGCTTCAGACTGTCCATGCAAAAATATACAAATACTGATGCCACAAAAGCTGCTTTGGATTAGCAATGTGCTAAGATAAAATATCAAAATATCAAGATACTAAATTTGGTGATTCTGTATCTATATTGTGGGCGTTTACGACAGCACTATGAGTTTATTTGCTTGTTTCACATATTCACTGTTTTGATTATTAAAAGGTATTTATTTCATATTTAGTTTGTGAAGGAAGGGTTTTAACATAGAAATATTGAGATTAACATACTTGGGTTTGCTACCTGCTTGTTTCCCTGTTTATGTTAGTACCTAGATTGTTCCACTCTATGGCATTCTTAGACTTTATATACAAGTGAAGTGAATTGGCTCCAATTCACTTTACATTGGAGTTGCCCGTCTCTCTGTAACTGCTGCTGTCAGGCTCGTCATTTTGGTCAGAAATGTTCATATTAACTTGCTCTACATGATCCTGGTGCTTTTATTTCGCTCCTGTGCCTATAAGTCAAGATATGAACATTAAGAGCAGACAAATCAGGCGCCTTCTTTCCCCGAGGTCACTCCCACTAGCATTAGCAACAGGTTTGATTGACAGCGTTGTTAAGCTCCTGCTCCCTTCTAAACCAGTGATGCGGGAAAGAAAATGCTTTATAGTCAACAGCCCGGGATTGGCTCTTTGGATGCTATGATACTTGAGGTCGGAATTCCTAATATGCAATTTGGCTCTAAATTCGCCCCTATAACTGCTAGCCTCAATGAGCTTCATTTGACTGGATTTAAATGTCACTTTCCCTTAAACCACTTCTTTTTACAGTCTACAATGGTATTTTTACTCCTAAAGAAATTATAAAACATATTTTCTTACTTTGCGCAGGGTCCTTTCTGCATATCTAACCTGTAACTTGGCCAGGTTGGTTGCATCACCAGCTTGTCTCCATGATCAGTTTAATGCTATACTGTGGAACATTCCAGTGGTGGTAATAACATTTCCATGGAGACAAGCAGCCGTTGTACACGCCACCAGAAAAGTTACACTGTGCAGGTTTTAAAAATATAATGGAGGATTTAATGTGTGATATACTGAGTGTCATATTGAAAAGTGAGGGACCCTGCGATTTTCTGATGATTCGATTAATGTTTTAATATTGTGTTCAAAGTTCACATTTAAATGTCTTAGAGCATTTGACAAGAAACTGACATGCGAACTGCTAATATAATACAAGAATCCGGTATGTTTGTAGAGTCAAAACTAGAGGGTCAGTAGTTTCTTTTACATACTGTAATAACACAGAATAATGTGTTATTTGCAAATAATGTTAATTTAAAAGTCCTGTATTACACAAAAGTGACTCTTGTGAGCTTTAAGCCATGTTGTAATGTTGTTACCTCCTCAAAAACACACCTGGAGTTGTGTTTTGTTTCATTCACAAGTTTGAGTAATGCTGCATTTTTAGTCTGTCTACACCTCAAAAGCTCAAAATGCTCTGTTCCATCTTGAGATGTCATGAAGTAGTAGTTTTCAGGTTACCACCAACCTTTCACCTTTTGTTCTGTACAGACTGGCAATTTCATGAGTGAAATTATCCAAATGATTCCAGTGAAGGTGTAAAGAGTTTAAAAACACAGCGGAGTATTTCCTCTATTACCACATCACAATGTGGAATACAGTGTTTTTAGTCTAAAAGAAGAACACAGCCTAAATGTGCAGGGTTTGTGTGTTAAACATGTGTGAATGAAACAAAACACAACTCCAGGTATGTTTGTGATAAGAAATCAACATTATAAAATAGATCAGAAAATCGCATAATACAGGCCCTTTAAAGTCCTTGCGATTTGCTTTTGGGACTACTCAAATTGCGATTCCGATGTCTCTGCGTTGAACCAGTGCTGCAGCCAGTTAAATTCAGTTCTTTTTGTCGAGCTCCCCTGTGGCACTGCTGTGGTCTATAGGCCCAATCTCAGTGGCCCAGATAATGCAGCCAGCCTCATTATTCCCTGTCAGTAGAGATCTCTAATAATGGGACTCTATTCCCGGTGGTGTGCGCTCTTTCACTTTCCCCATTATAATACAGTAAAGCCTGTTTAATCAGAGACAGTGGAGGGATGTGGATATTGTGAGTGACAAATAATGCACTAGAGTGAATGACATTATGGAAGTTTCCTGGAGAGATTATTTTAAGCGAGCAAAGACAGTGAACGTTCCCAGATTATATTTGGGCTTATGTCACTTGCCTCCCCTGCACTGCAGCACGGCGTCTCCATAAGCCATCCTCACACTTCAGCTAGCATACCAATTTGTTTTGCTGTTAATCTTACCATTGAAACAGAGCTGAATAACTTTGGGAAAATACGCTCAGCGCTCTCTCACATGAAAATTAAATATGAATTGATAATTACTAGAATCAGGATATATTAGTGGAGGTCTAAACCACAGGGGTAGCATGGGTTAGCACAGGTTAGCAAGACTTCATGGCAACTCAAGACAATTTGATAAATTTTTTTTGTATTGTTAAACCAGGCAGACCAGGTCCCCATATACCCATATTCAGAGCAGGAGAATTTGATCATTTTTCAATACACTATTATTTTGTGCATTTATGAGAGTAAGATTTATAATACTGATTAAAATAAGATCAACTGCACAGACAACCCTGATGGAAACACAAAACGCTTCTTACCTAAAGAAATGTGTATATGCAATTTGCTCATTTCAACCAGCTTTTTTAATCAGTCGAGATGAGTCCTAACGTGACTTTTAAGGCTGTAATTTAAATTTAAACTCATTAGATTTAAGTTGCACTGTGTAACTTTTCTGGTGGAGATCCATATCCTGCTAGTCTCAATGGAGATTAATTTATCTGACTTGCATTTACTGAATTACAAGTGCTCAAAAAATACCCTCCCATCTGTATTAAATATTATTGGCCTATAGAACACTGTGATGTCACGTGAAACCCAGCAATTCTAGCGATGTGGGGGCGCACCTCTCCATAGATCTGACCTGTAAGTTGGACTGTTAGTGCTACATGCTTTTCTCAACAGACATGAAGAAGGTTAATGCCATATTGTGGAACATTTTAGGCCAAGCGATAACATCTCCATGGAAACAAGAAGGTAGTGGATGCTCCAGCAGTAAAACTACACAGTGTGCCTTCAATCCCCAAACAGCTATCTCCTGTCACCGCGTTATCCCAAAGTCTAAATCATAAGGCGCCCCCACACTGCAGCAGGGAGCTGATGTCTGAAAGCTGGTGTGGGCGGGTTTACTGAGGCAAGCACAAATGTCACCAAGGCACAGAAATGCAGCGTAAAGCAAACAGAAAAACATCCATGAGCAGCAGCGGAGTCCTCCATCTCTTCAGACAAGAGCCACGTGCAACACAGAGCCAAACACACAACTAGTCAAGGTCCAGAACAGTGCGTCACTGCAAAGGTGCGTTCAATAGCCCGAGTGGGTGTATGAATGAAAGGAATGGGACTATTTCACTTTTCTATGGAATGTAAGTGTAAAAAGTAAGTACGTATCGTAATAGGGTTTTATATACAGTGAATTCACTGTATGGTTTTAAAATGTACAAATCTGTTTTAGTTGTCAAATAAATAAGGACTTTTAGCACAGATGCTGACCTGTGCAGCATATATGGAAGTTTTAGCCAATCAAATGGTCCCATTTATTGTGAATAAGGATTGGATGGATTAGGTCGTCTCTTCCACAAATGGCTGCCTACAGGCAAAACAGGCAAAATATTGTCGATTGATTCAAAATGGACTGCGATTTTGTTCAAACACATAAATTGAAAAAATTGTTTAAAGGTGCACTATGTAACTTTTCTGGGATTGAGGTGGGGTCAGCCATCAGAATGTCACTGTGGCATTAAACATATCTATGTTGCAATTAAATTATAGTTTTTTACTGCTCAAAACAGCCTCTTATACTACATGTGGCCTGCCACTCCACAGATCTGACCGGTAACTTAGCCTGGGGGCGTCACCTCCTTGTCTTAGTGGAAATTAATATATCTGACCCCATATTGTGGAACAGCCCAGGCAAATCAATGCAATCTCCATGGAGACAAGCAGAGGCAAGCAGGCCACGGACACCCACCAGAAAAGTTACAATGTGGCACTTTAAGTTTGGCTGAATTTTGTGACAGTGTAATGATCCAGTTTTTAATCATGAAAAAATGCTTTGAGGTAAAGTATCTCCATAAGAATATTTTTGCTGCTAGCTCACAATGTATTTGAATCATAGATTGTATATATAATTGGATGTAGCTAACCTGCTAGCCACCACTTTCCAAATATGAAGTGATCATGGGCACGCTTCTAGCTCCATCAACTCTGACTCCAATTAATTACACATTAGATAACTGTCGCCCCTCTCTCTGTAACTGCTGCTGTCAGGCTTGTTGTTTTTGGTCTTAAAATGTTCGAATTGACCCGCTCTACATGATCCTGGCATTTAGCCATTTTGACTCATAAAATATGAACATTAATAACAGACAAATCGGGCACCTGCTTTCCCCAAGGTTGCACCCATTAATGTTAGCAACAGGTTTGACTGACAGCATTGCTAAGAGCCCGTTCCCTGCCAAACCATCAGTGCGGGCGGGAAAGGGCATTACCTTTAACAGCTTTGCTCTGGGTTGGCTCTTTGGTTGCTATGATAGTTGCGGTTAGAATTCCAAATATGGAACTCGGTTCCAAATTCACCCATATAACTGCTAGCCTTGATGAGCTTCATTTGACTTGAGCTGAATGCTATCGGTGACGCCACAGTCACTTAGTCCACTTCTTCATACAGTCTATGATTTGAATGCATGAATATATAAATCTATTTTGATTACTGTGTTGACTTTACATTTGCATTAACCCAATTCCTAATTTGAGTGCTCTTGTCACCCAGGCTGTCCTCAGTCATCACACTGTGACCTATTGCATGAAGCGCTCCCCAACGCTCGGGTGTGAAACCAGATCGGCGTCTCGGCTAAATAAAGAAATAGCCACAACAGTCCTGATCAACACAACACCCTCTGCTGGAATGTCGGGATTGACATTTGCGTCGACCCGTTCAAACTGACAAACGGCCGTGACACATGATCTCTCTATCATAGTGCGATTGGAGCCGGGATCTATATCGAAAAAAATGTTGTTGCCCTGGAGATATGTGCAATTAGAATATTGAGCATATGGTTTAGAGCTGATTGAAAACAAATTGAAAAGAAATGTGCACTCCCAAAGAAGTGCTACAAAGTGATATTCCCTTCACGTTTTGTGGCATACTTGAACCTCAGTCAGCATATATCAAGACACATTGTTGCCCATTCATCTTGCAGCATCTGAATATTGTTATCAAGATAATGCAGAAAATATACACTACTAGTCAAAAGTTTGGACAGACCCTCTCATTCAATGTTTTTTTTTTTTTTTTTTTTTTTTTTTTTTACGATTCTATATCTTATACAGAAGACATCAAATATACAAAGCAAGATATATGGAATTATGTATCAAGAAAAAAACGTGAAACAAAGCTATTACTGAATATTTTTTGACATAACCAAAGGTGGCGAGAGTTCCGTATGTCTTACTTCATATATTTGATGTCTTCTCTGTATGTATGTAAAAAATAATAAAATAAATATATATATATATATATATAATTTTGGTTTGTATTGGCCAGCCACAGTTGCAATAGACTTCCAGTAGTTGTAAACCTGATCTCGATATGCTATGTGCTAATCCCTGTTTAATAAATAAATGCCCTTTGTACACTACCACGATTCACCGCTGACTAAAATTAAAATTAGCCATCACTTTGAAGCATTGTGGCTGTTCCCTGATCTATACAGTCAATCCAGCTCACATTGTGTCTCATAATCGATACTAAACTAGTCCCTCCGAGCAGTAAATAGAGGAGTCACATTGTCCTTGGGGGCCGCACAGGATCGATTTTTCAACCGAGACTCAGAAAAAGCCTCATCTGAAATGTTACAGAGCCGAAGAGGGTCTGTGAGTCTGACCAAAGAGTGGAGAAGAAGAGGAGAAGAGGGGAAGAGGGGAAGAGGGGGAGAGGGGGAGAGGGGGAGAGGGGGAGAGGGGGAGAGGGGGAGAGGGGGAGAGGGGGAGAGGGGGAGAGGAGGAGAGGGGGAGAGGGGGAGAGGAGGAGAGGGGGAGAGGAGGACAGGGGCAGGAGAAAGAAGCTAATGTATGTTAAATATATTCAGTTTTATATTAAAAAAGATAAATACTATAAATAGAGATTAGGGATACACCAATCTGATGCTGGTGTCGGATATCAGTGCCGATACTGAAACATTTTCTGGATCGGATGTTGGCTTTTGAGTATCGATTCAGCTGATAGTTTGGCATAATAATTGATGAAATAAGACTGGTTGTAGTTGGCCTAGAAAGTCTCAATGTTTGAACTTTTATAAATGTTGTTTTCAGTCTCTAAACTGGTATCAGTTGATATTGAGTATCGGCAGATAGTTAAAGCCATAGTATCAAAATCGGTATCGGAACAGAAAAAGCTGGATCAGTGCTTCCCTAACAGAGATCCTAATTTCATAGCCTTTTTTTAGGGGGAGTGAAATGTGATACAAATGTGGGACAAAAAAAGTATTTAGTCAGCCACCAACTGAATCTGCAATAGGTAAGCAGCTTGGTGTGAAGAAATCAACTGTGGGAGCAATTACTAGAAAATGGAAGACATACAAGACCATTAATTATCTACTTAGTCTGGGGCTCCACGCAAGATCTCACCCCGTGGGATCAAATGACCACAAGAATCCCAAAAATCCCAGAACCACACGGGGGGAATTAGTGAATGACCAGCAGAGAGCTGGGACCAAAGTAACAAAGGCTACCATCAGTAATGCACTACGCTGCCAGAGACTCAAATACTTTAGTGCCAGACATGTCCTCCTGCTTAAGCAATACATGTCTAGGCCCGTCTGAAGTTTGCTAGAGAGCATTTGGATGATTCAGAAGAGGATTGGGAGAATATCATATGGTCAGATGAAACCAAAACAGAGCTTTTTAAAAACTCAACTTGTCGTGTTTGGAGGAGAAAGAATGCTGAGTTGCTTCCAAAGAAAACCATACCTACTGTGAAGCATGAGGGTGGAAACACCATGCTTTGGGGCTGTTTTTCTACAAAGGGACAAAGATGCGCCATCAAATTTGAATTGACTTGTAAGCTATAGCCAAACAACCATTCTACCCCACCTGTAATACTCCCAAATGGGGGCAAGAGACAGTTTTTCCTGTTGATTACATTGCACTTGAAATATACCATATATACCATGAAATATCAAAAAGTTAAATCATAGGCTGGATATATAAATGGACATAGCTAACCTGCTAGCTGTGGCGTTCTAAATAAGAAATTAATAGGCTGCGCTTCCCGATCCATTGACTCTGGCTCCAATTCACTTTCTACTAAAAAACTGTCTCCCCTCTCTCTGTAACTGCTACTGTCAGGCTCGCCGTTTTGGTGTTAAAATGTTTGTATTACCTCGCTCTACATGATCCTGGTATTTTTATTTTGCTAATGTGTCTGTAAATCAAGATATGAACATTATGAACAGGCGGGAAGAGCTGTTCCTTTCAGCCTTACTCTGGACTGGCTCTTTGGTTTCTATGATACTCATGGTCGGAATTCCAAATATGGAACTCGGCTCCAAATTCACCCCTATAACTGCTTGCCTTGATGAGCTTCATTTGGCTGGAGTCGAACGCTATGGGTGACGTCACACTGACTTAGTTTACTTCCTTATACAGTCTGTGAGGTAAATGTACAAATGTAATGTGACCATTTCTGTTATGGACTGGACCCATTAACTAAAAATGTATTTTAACGATTTTCATTCTAGCTGCCCTCATCTGTATTAAATATCATTGGCCTATAGAATGTTGTGATGTAATTTGAAACTAATCAACTACATTCATAATAAGAAGCGAGACATACAGACAAAAACAGAACAACACACACACAGTGACATCACACAGGCACACACCGTTACACTGACCCTTGCACTCACCTTTAAGTCCCGGTGCACCACGCCCATTTGATGGCAGTGAAGCACCGCCTCCAAAATCTGCTGGATGCAATGACTGCATGCAAACATCAGGGGGCGCATGTTAGTATGAGCAGCGCTACAACTCTCGTGCACAGGCCAGGTACAAGGGTGAGAGAGGGCTCGGGGGTGGGATATGAGCGATGACACTGTTTTAATAGACTGTTAGCTAAGTCTACAATAAGTCTAATGGCAAACTGTGGTGTTGTAAAACTAACCCAACTCACTTATGGTGTAATCATGCCATTATGTTGTAAATAATTGTTTGTGGGTCAAGCCATAGGGAAATAAATACAAGATTTTAAATGTCCCACATTACACAAAATTTACTCTTGTGAGCTTTAAGCCATGTTAGAACTTTGTTACATACCTGGAGTTGTGTTTTGTTTCATTCACACATGTTTGAGTAACACTTTATTATTAGTCTACATCTCCAAACCTCAAAATGCTCTGTTCCACCTTGTGATGTCATGGACGTGTAGTTTTCAAGTTTTTTTTTCAAGTTTAGTTTAATTTTGCAGAAATTCCAGGGTTGAAGTTATCCAGATGGTTCTAGTGAAGGTGCATGAAGTTTAAAAATACAGTGAACACTTGTATTAACACATGACATCACAAGGCATTTTCTGTCTGAGAGAAGAACTCAGCCTAAATATGCAGGGTTTGTGTGTTAAACATGTGTGAATGACACAAGGCAAAAGTCCCAGTACGAGGAAACAATATTATAAAAGCCGCCCCAGACTTCCTGTGCACTGAACATAATCAGTTTAAATACATCGTAATTACAGGTCTCCTATAGAGGTACAGATAAGATAACAAAGTAAAGTATAGCAAAGATAATAAAGTAAAGATAAAGTATGAAAAATAGTGCTTAGATTCAACAAGAGGTATCGGATTTCAAACTACATGGTATGGCAATTTTCAATATGTACAAAATATGAAGTAATACAAAAAAACAGTGCAGTAGTGTTGGATTAGCTTGCTAAGCTAACATGTATGCTAAAACAGCTATAATATATAAATCATTCTTTAAAGTGACCTAGAAGAGAACATAATGGATTAAGTAGATTTTTTTTCTTACATCAATTTGTCCTAACCTGCTTTTGACAAATGTGATTACAGTACTCTTTTGATGTGCTTTTTAGCAACACATTAAAGGACCACTATGTAACTTTTCTTCCACATTAAACTAAACTTATCTTGCATTTACTCGATTACACGTGTTTTTATAATGGGCAAGTAGATTTTTTCACAGTCTGGTGGTAATACGGCAGCCGTCTTTGTTGAGATTATACATAATGTACCACAAACTATTATTCCCTGTCTGTTTATCACAATTAGCATATTATCGTTTATTGGCTCATCCATACTTTTCCAGCTGTAACTTGCCATGAAAGTTTCAAATTCACTGGTTTAGAACAAAGCTACAATCATCAAATCCCATCCCTGTTACTAATAGTGGTACATATTATGCAATTTGGACTATAGAACTATTTACTTTCAGCTAGCAACTAATTAGAGATGAGAAAAACAGCTAGACTTGTGTGTGGGCTTTGTGCAATTTTTTAATTAGGCTGAGTCCAAAATGCATGCATTCATCTGCATGATTAAACCCACAAAAACAACAATTTATAATGCCTTTCTTTGTTATAATCACAGAGCTTTTAAGGTGTACTTTGATAGAGACTTGAATGCTGCAGGTGGGAACAAACCCACTCTTCACTTCTGGCAGAGTAGGAGGAGGTTAGAAAGATATTTACTGGCATCTGTATCGATTTGTATTTTTAGACCCCCTTTAAAGGCTGTGTGGCTATAGTAAACGATGGCATTCATCACACCTCCACAGGTCTGAACATGTGTGGGAGAAATGGAGGAAGGAGGGTAGAACTTGAGAATTATTAAGTTTTAAAAGCAAAACATACGTGAACGAGCATACAAGGTGCACAAGCAAACGGGCGGTTGTCAAGACGATACAGACAGGAGGGGTAAGGAGGGGAGAGGGAGGAGGGAGGGCAGAGGGGTAAGAGCAGGCGGGCGGGGGAGGGTGGATGCAGATGCCCCTAAACATGTACTAACCTTTAGGTCTCTGTGCACTATGTCATGTTGGTGAATGTGATGAACACTGTCTAGAATCTGATGGATACAGTGACTGTGAAGACAAAACAGAGAGGGAGGAGGGCAGAAGGGGGTGAGGGGGGGCAATGGAAGGGGTCGGGGGGGGTGTGAGGGCGGGGCAATGGAAGGGGGTGTGAGGGGCAAAAGTGGAAAACGGGTGACGATGGGAGGAGAGAGATGGAGGTGATGAGTTTGGAGAGAAGGAGTGCACATGAAGAAGAAGAGGAAAGAGAGGTGGAGCGGAGACAAAGGGTACAGTTTGTTTTGCTTTTTAAAAACAAGATGTGTAGCAGAACAACATGCCAGACAACACCAGAAGAGAGGAAAGGAAGACAGAGGAGAGGGTAAGACAAGAGAGAGGGGAGGTAGGAGATAAGAAGGAGGAAGATGAGATAAGAAGAGAAAGGCTAGGAAGTGTGTCAAAAATGTAAAAAAATAATAATAATAATCTACACTCACTACTAAAGAGTAGAAGTATTAGAAGAAGTATTGATATTGAAAGAAATACATAAAAAGGACCTTTCCTAAACAGTAATTAAGGTCTCGATCTATGTTAGTAATAATATGAGACCACATGGTAATATTAAAGAAAGTAGTATGGAGTATTTAATAGTAGGAGGAGGAGTAGTAGCAGCAGCTAGTCTAGTCCTCACCAAGCCAAATTTAAGATCTGGAGATGTGTCACAGGGCACTGCACTGAAGGGTGGATCAAATGCAGGTTTAACCCAGAGGCATTAAAGGATGGGTAAAATGCAGAGGACAAATTAAAGGGGGCAGTAAGGTGTACCCTAAAAACTTTGTGGTATTGAAATCAGTATAAAGCTTTTACCTTAGTAAGTAAGGAAAGATGGGGGTTGGTAAGAGGATAAGAGTTGGAAGAAAGTAAGAAAAGGAGAGGGAGAAGAAGAGGAGATGACAAAAAGCAAAAGATACGCAGATACAGGAGGAGGGAGAGAGAAGACAAGGAGAGTGAAAAGACAGAGGGGAGGAAAGAGGAGAGAGGAGGAGGGAGGAGGAGAAAGAATTCCTAAAAAAATGCAAAAAAAAGAGGAAGTCTTTGTGGAGATAATAAAAGATGAAGGTAAAATGGAGGAGTTATGTTTAGGATGAGGATCAGTTATAGCAGCGGCTGGGGAGCCGTTTTACATCACTCTGTCCTAACCTGCTTTTGACAAATATGCTGAGTCTAAGAACCACAGGCAGTTCTGTTTACTTACAATATTCTTTTGATGTGCCTTTTAGCAATACATTAAAGCTGCATTAGGTAACTTTTGTTGTGGTGGGGCTGGAATCTTCTACTGTACGACATTAAACTAAACTTATGTGGCATTTATTCAATTATAGGTGTTTTTATTGCTCAAAAATACATTGACAAACTTGAGTTGTTGCCTGCCTCCATGGCGATAGAAGTTAAAACCATTACTGGTATTGGGAACAATGTCCATGGAGATAGGTTTTATGCCTTACTGTGGAATGTTCTTGGGTAAAGCAGGTGACGGCCCACCACTGGAAAAGTTACACAGTGAACCTTTAAGACAAACTGCTCATGTTAAGTTTGATACCTCATTATTACAGACTATGGGTTTATACACTACCACTCAAAAGTTTGGACACAAACTCTCATTCAATGTTTATGCAATAGTAGCTCAGTTGGTGGTGTGTTTGTCCACTGATCTGAAGGCTGGCACTTTGAATCCCGCTCTCAACATTAACATCATTAGTAGAGCGGTCAGATCAACTGATCTAGGTTGGTGGTGCAATTCCAGCTCCCACAGATGAATGCTATTGTTGTGTCCCTGGGCAGGACACCTTGCCCCCAGTGTCTGCATACACTGGTGTATGAATGTGTAAGTGAATGGGTGAGTGGTTCCTTGATGTAAAGCGCTTTGAGTGCCTTGAAGGCGGAAAAGCACTATATAAAAATGTGACCATTTACTTTGAGGACTTGAATATAAAATATAAAAAATAATTTGTAGAGTACTTTCACTTCTTTTCTTTACTACATAATTCCATATATATTGTTGGATATATTTGATGTCTTTTGTATGTATATAAAATGTAGAAAGTAGAAAAAAAAAAAAACACTGAATGAGAGGGTGTGTCCAAACATTTGACTGGTAGTGTAGTGCGTAGTGCAAACAATACTAAAAAATACTAATATTATGAATAATAGTGCAAAAGAGGCTGAAATTTGCAATAATCTCTCAACTAAGTAAGATTCCTGCACTTGTCCATTTTTACAACTGTGACATTTAGGAGTCCATTTTAGCATAGTTCTAATAGATCTTCATAATATTACCTAGATGTTGTCAGTATAATCTAAAAAAACTGTCCATATATTCAAAGCAGCCATATAAAACATTTCTGTGCTAATTCCACAGCGCTAACCTGATTCTGACAGCTAGCATCTTCATCATCGTCAGCTTCAGTGTACACTCTGAGCCGTCAGTCCAAGACTCCTGTATTTCTGAGCATCTGGTTGAAAAATGTGCTGGGTTTCTATTTTTGATCAGGTTAAAGACGTGTGCGTAGGTGAATGTTTAGTGACAAGAGGAAAAGGCTGAGAGCTAGCTAACAGCGGAGGGCACCACCTTTCTCTGTGCAGAGTTAAATGGTAAAAAACAAAAAGTCACACGTTTGTTTATTAAAGTTTGAGACTCCACCTGTGGGGAGTGTGATGCGCTAATGTTTATGCTTAATGAGTGAGTCAGAGGGAGAATTAATAATTAACTAATGCTCAGTTCCCTGAGGCAGTGGTGCTGGTAATGGTTGAGCCTACAGACCAGAAGGTAACTGGTTTGATGCTTGTGCTCTTAGGAAAGACATCTACATAACTCAAGTCACAGTAATGTAGCATTTTATTCACTGGTGCGTTAACTATTCTGGTTGAAAGTATGCCACCTGCCTGTCTTCATGGATAGTTTATTGCTCTGCCTGGAATGTTCCACAGTATGACATTAAGTGCATTTATCTCCTCACAACAGGGTGATGTCACCAGGCAAGAGGTTACAGTTAGACAGGTGACCTAACACTTTGTAAGTATACATGTTTTATTTTCAAGGTTTTATTTACACACATAATTGAATATATGCAAATTAGATCTTAATGTCATACTGTGGAACATTTCAGGCAACACAATAACAAGAAGATGGCGAACTGATCCCCTCGCTAGAAAAGTAAGCCACAATGGATCTTTTTCAGACTGATTGATTGGCCAAATGCAGGTTTAACCCAGAGACACTAAAGGATGGGTCAAATGCAGGGCACATCACAATGCATCTTGTTGCCACAGAAGCCTTAAAAATGGGTTACATTGGGGTATTTGGGGTATTCATTTGGGGCGGTCTACCCTCTCTATTTAACACAGCCAGAGGTATTGACAGAAATGATACTGGCCCCCATAATCCTGGTGACGGTCTGAAACATGAGGGGTAAAATCCGTTGGATAGGGGGCGACAAACTGAGCGGTGGCACAGTTTCAAAGGTGTGCGCATGCTAGCGTGTGTGCATGGCTAATTACTGGCACTAATTAAAGTCCTACTTCGGTCTGGTCTCCCGGGGTGTGAGAGGAAAGAGCCAGAGAACACTAATGGCCTCAATGACAGACATTCAAAAAAAGCATAGAAAGGGTGAATGTTTAAAGCTTCAAACAGGTCTGTCTCGATAAGGAATACATGTTCAATGCGACAGAATAAACCATAATGTTAAAGACTATACTGGCTGGAGAGTGAACCACTTTGAGTCATATTGCAAAGAAAGAAAAATAGAGTCAAATTAACCAAACACCTGTTCTGTGTGTCAGTTAATTGATTTTTATAATGTGGCATTGGAAGTCAAGACCTCTCAAAACTAATAGAGCTAAAAGACTAAAAGCCCATCAGCCGTACACCGTACAATCAGACACACCACCACAATCTGTATCAATGAAATCTAAGACCGATTTTTTGCAGCTCAAATGCAGTGGTGAAAGGTAACAAAGTACAAGTAGTAAAGTATTATACTTAAGTAGAATTTTTAAGTATTTAGATAAGCTATTTAGGTACTTTACTTAGGTAAATTTTACAGGGGATTCGTTTTACTTTTTTAAATTTTTTTAACATACTTTTTTACATTTTTAAACTTTTATTTAAGATTTTTTTTTATGAGATACTCTTGAGGGTTTTTTTTTCTAAATCTGGCTAAATCTCATTGTGTAGTGTACATTAAGTCTTCTATCCAGAGTGGCTCACAAAATACTAATACATGTGCTGTTAGCAGGAGCAAAGCTATTGTTGAGAACTGATAAAATAGTGTGGTGTTGTGACCTTTTAACTGAAAGACATGTGAGCCCCCGCTGCTGCTGCTGCTGCTACTGCCAGGGATTACAGCAGCGCACACAACCAACACATACTAAGATACAGTTACTTTACGAGCATGTGATCATTTGGACTAGCTCATTTCAATACAACGTAGTCAACATCATTAGATTTGAGATTGAGCTAAAAATTACTGACAATTTTAATGAAGTTTCTAATTTATATACTATTGGACATCAGATCATAGACTGTACATACACTGCCTGGCCAAAAAAAGAAATCACCACCAAAAGAAAAAAAGGTCACACACTAATATTTTGTTGTTTCGCCTTTAGCTTTGATTATGGCACGCATTCACTGTGGCATTGTTTCGATAAGCTTCTGCATTGTCACAAGATTTATTTCCATCCAGTGTTGCATTCATTTTTCACCAAGATCTTGCATTGATGCTGGTAGAGTCTGACGGCTGCACAAAGCCCTATGAATCCTGGTATTGTCATCTTGGAATATGCCCGTGCCATCAGGGAAGAAAAATGCAATATTGGAATAAACTGGTCATTTAGTATATTCAGGTGTCAGCTGGCCTCATTCTTTGAGCACATACTGTTGCTGAACCTTGACCTGACCAACTGCAGGAGGCTCAGACCTATTTGCTTAGCTAAATCCAGGTAGCGACTTTTTTTTTTTCTTTGGCCGGGCAGTGTATATATAAATGGACAAAGCTAACCTGCTACCCGCCGCATTCCAAATAGGAAGTGCTCATGGGTGCGCTTCTGGCTCTATCAACTCAGGCTCCAGTTTACTTTACATTGAAAAACTGTCACCCCTCTCTCTGTAACTGCTGCTGTCAGGCTCGTCATTTTGGTCTTAAATGTTCGTATTAACCCGCTCTATATGATCCTCGTGTTTTTATTTTGCCATTTTCTCCGTAAATCAAGATATGGAGATTAATAACAGACAAATCAGACACCTTTTTTCCCCAAGGTCACTCCCGCTAGCATTAGAAACAGGTTTGATTGACAGCACTGCTAAGAGCCCTGCCCTGGGAAGGAGCATTACCTTCAACAGCTTCGCTCCAGATTGGCTCTTTGGTTGCTAAGATACTCGTGGTCAGAATTACAAATATGGAACTCAGCTCCAGATTCACCCCTGTAACGCGAGCCATGCTGAGCTTCATTTGACTGGAGTGAACGCTGTGGGTGATGTCACACACACTTAGTCCACTTCTTTATACAGTGTATGCATCAGACACATACTTAGTCAGTCACTGTGTTTAACTATAACAGCATTATAACAGCAGTAACGAGTCTAACTAATGACACACCTCTGCTGTAAATTCATCATAGTAACTGTCAGTGTAACGGGGCTCGTTAGTTTATTAACCATTGAGAGGAGTGAGAGGAATTTTAAAGTAAACACCATCCGAACTACAAGGAAAAATGTCTGTGTTTCTGTGTGTCAAGTTAAGTATTCACATATGCAAGAAATACACAAAAATATTATATTGTTACTGTATTGGTGGTGCAATGGTGTAATTCTACCAGATGAGGGGGCAAGAGCCAGTTTTCCCCTATTGATTACATTGTACTTTCTGTTGAAGGTAAACACAGAAATGCTGAACCAGATCATTTCTATTTGTGACTAGACCCAAGAGAACACTGTATACTACAAAAATCTGCATTTGTAAATTCATTTTAGCTGTCCCCCATCTGTATTAAATATTATTGGCCTATAGAATGTTTTGATGTCATCTGAAATCCAGGAATAAAAGCAAGCAGCCATTAGAGATGGGACAATAGGAGAGAATATCGCTAATCGCAATCAAAAAGGTTCGCAATCAATTGTTCGTGGCATTTTTTTAATAACTGAGATCATTGCGCACAATTATAGTCACCTTTAGAGCACCAGACTGCCTCATGTTTCCGGTTTCAATACAATGTTAAGATGTTAGTTCTGGTGTTTGCCCACAAGGGAGGCCCTCTGTCATAGCATCTGCATCCAGATGACCACATATTTATCCACCTACACTCAAGAAGGTTAAGTCAGATGTGTGGAATTATTATGACTTTGAAAAACAAGACCAACAAGGCAATGAGCCACCAAACTGCAGAGGCTGCCAAAAAAAGTTCAAGGGCACTTCAAGGCCAAACACGAGCAATTTACATACACATTTGTGAGACAACCCTCTTACATTGTTTGACAAACTTGAGCAGAAAATGTCCATCGATAGTAACATACCATGTGAAATAAATTATTGAATGTAGTTTGTGTTAGTTTGGATTTGTATGAATATGGGTACATGTTTGTGTCGACTTTGCTATTGCTAGGTTAGCGCTAGCTGAATAGCATTTTGCACAGCTGATGGTTGCGATTCCAGCATATCCTTTATCATATCCTTTTTCTGGCGGCTTTCTCAGGTTGGTTCATGTGTTGTTGTTTTTTATAGTCAAGAGTTATGTAAGTGACACATTTATTATTCATACATTGTTAATTTCACTAGCAGTAAAAAAAACAATAAAGGTGATTGCCTCGACACCTGCAAATTGTATGGTAATTGATGTTTTAGTGACTTTTTAAAAAAACTTGGTTTAATAATTAATGTGATAATATCGTTAATCACAATTATTTTGGTCAAAATAATCATAAGTCTAAATTTTTATATCGTCCCATCCCTAGCAGCTATAAGAGCTTTTACATTATATTTATTCCATTATTGTTATCAACCAAGAAAATAAGAAAATAAACTTGAAGAAAAAAGTAAGTACGTCACAGTGGACATATGACAGTGGCGGTGAAAATGGGGGTTGAATGGCAATATGGCATCTTGAAAATAAGCGATTAAAGATTGCTCAAACATGCACAAATCACTTCAAATGCAACTTCGAGGGGGTAAATGAGAAGGAAACAACTATAATCTGGTTAAAAACTCTGAAAAGTTGATTTTGTAGAATAGGTCTGCTTTAATTTCTTTTGTAACTCAAATATCGTTGGGTACCATTGTAAGATGCTGATGATGTATGGAAGGAATGATGTGGACAACGGGAAATGTATTCATTCAGTAATGGTATGGGAATAAAAATCTATGAAGTAAAGTTGTAAGGGGAGAGGGAGGTAAGCGAGAATAGGAGGAGAGAGAAGACAGGAGAGGGGAGGTACACAACAACAACAATAACAACAAAACAAGAGTAGACACAAACTTCAGGACAAAAGTAGACCATGTACCTCGCATCTGCCTCACTGTAGTATTCTCTGGCTACAATGTCCTCAAAGAGCTCCCCTCCAGTCACCCTGTGTGAAAGACAAGAGTCACAGTTATAAGACGAAAAAACTTACAGATAAAATCTTTTAGCAGTACTTTTATATATTTAATAGGGATGGGGCGAGACCATAGACTGTATATAAATGGACATAGCTAGCCTGCTAGCTGTCATCGGTTTCTTTATAAATGCTGCTGTCAGGCTTGTGGTCTTTAAATATTTGTATTAACCAGCTCTACATGATCCTGGGGTTTTTATTTGGCTATTGAATCCGTAACTCAATATATGAACATTAATAATGCCGGAGGTCACTCTATTTGGTATCAGAGCAACCAAAGAGCAAATCTGGAGCCAGGCCACGCAAACCTGTTGCTAACGCTAGCAGGAGCGACCTCAGGGAAAGAAGGCGCCTGATTTGTCTGTTATTAATGTTCACATCTTGATTTACTGACAAAATAGCGAAATAAAAATACCAGGATCATGTAGAGCGGGTTAATACAAACATTTAAGACCAAAAGGACGAGCCTGACAGCAGCAGTTAACATTGATACTAATAAATATTGAAACTAGTATCAAAAACAGATAACAATTTAAATTACACTTAATTCTATAAAAAATATATTTATTTTCAAATTTGATGTAATTAATTTTTATATCATTGTGTCATAATATTGCGTATTGCATATCAAGCCAATACTTAGAGACAGACATTGAGTTTTTGTATTGTGACAGCACTAGTTCTCACGCTTATTATAAATCAGAAAGGAGAATGAGCGCCTTACTTGGGGTTGCCAAATATGACTAAAATCGGTAGCCAGTAAAGCTAAAAACAACTCTTTGATCTAAAAAATCATTACCAAAATATACTCAAGGACAATCCAGGTTCAGTTGTTACTGTAGTACCACTTTTAAACCAGTACTGCAAACACAACATGAAACCACTGAGGTTGCATTACATTATGTTCAGGAAGCCACTCTTAACGCTACTAGAAACTAAAAACACAGCAAAATAAACCATGCAAATTCTCCTCTTGATTTAGTACCCCCCCCCCCTTCATTTCATACGGCACGGTCGCCATGGAAACTAGAGGGGAGATGCCGAGAGAGGGATGAATGTGGAAGGCGTGGGCGGTGGCGGGAGCAGGGGAAGTGGGCTAGTTCAAATATAGGAGAGGTTTATGTAACTGTGTACGTTAAAATGGGTGGAGAGCCAGGCTATAGAAGGCGTAAAGTAGACTTACAGGTCAAACAGCAGGTAGTGGAAGCCCTCCTCTGATATGCTGTCGTGGAGACGCACTGGGGGGAACAAGGAAGGAGGAGCAGTTTATTTTTGGTGCAGTTTGTTGCATAGATACATTCCTTACATAATCATTGTTGTTTTTAAATACATCAATTTATAAATATTCAAAAGGATAAGTCCAAGCGGTAGAGTAGGGATGGAACCATATAGGCCAAACAATGAATCGTTATCGAATCGAAATTGGAATTGGGGGTAGTTCTCAAATTGCAAAGGCTTCAGTGATACTAGAATATTTCATTCATTTTCATTCATTCATTCCATTTCATGTAATTTAATTTCATTTATTTATTTCGAGCAGATTAATGAACACATGTATCCAGTATTTAATGCGCATTTCACATATTTTTTTCTTATTTAAGCTCAAAAAGGAGTGGGAAGTGGGACTAATATCCTATCTTCTAATTGAAAAATCACATAGTACCTATAGTTTAGACCTCTACATGTTCAAGTCCTAACATTTTCTGAAACAAATGGGATTCTTGTACTAGTTTATCGGGTCTTATTTTAGTGTTATCTCTCATGTTAATGCTCACTGAGTTGTTTACAATGTAGTTAGGCCTGTCACAATAACACATTCTGAAGCACGATATATCACTACAGGGAAATATCGCAATAAACAATAATATTGAAGCTTCTTGATGCCACTGAGACAAAGCTAGATAATGCCAGTGAACCAATTTTTGCCTGAGCTGCAACAAATATGTAGCAGAAACAACCAATTATTAGCCACAGAAGTTATTTATTCAACTTTCCACAGTTCAAATCTTATCGTATTACATGAAAATGTAATACTCCCACTCCCCACTTTTGACTGTTGAAGCTTTCATTTGCTGAACGGTAAGAAATTTGGTATGAAATTTCAGTGTTGAGATTGTTGTGACATAAACTTCAATTTTATGATTATATTTGATTATTGAACCCAAGACCAAAAAGTACAATATATATCACCATCCAACTAGTGAGAACAACATTATATATAATGTATTTATATGGGACTATGACGATAAACTGCCTGTTCAACTTTGATACGGGAACTTTTAATACAAGGTCTCATGATTGTCTACATCTAAAAAACTGGCCACACTAGAACTGAAATGGGAAAAAAAATTTAATACATTTCAAAGATATGCAAAACTGGATAGATTGGAGACACTAATGCACTTTATTAATCTGGTGATAAACATTTATAATCACACCTGCTCCTTTTTTTAAAGTTTTAAATGCAGTTTTTGTTTGCTTGTGTTTGCACTGTATTTTAACAGCTGAAATTAAGTTAATGGGACATAAACAGCCAAGTAAAACACACTTTACATTTTTGTCTTTACATTTTTGGAGTAAATGTTGAATTGAAATCATTTACTTTTGTTTCTATAAAAATACTTTTTTTGGGTTCTTATTATTATATTGAGGCCTGAATAAACACAATTAACTGATTAATCTTGATATTCAGTGTATATTGGTTATAGTAATGCATGGAACTCTAAAATAGAAAACATGGACTATATAAACCTACCGATGTTTGGGTGTTTTAAGAGGCGACAGATTCGAGCTTCTCGTTCCAGCTTCTGGTGATCTAAACCGCAAAGACAAAGAAAGAAGAAAATACTTTAAAATGTTTGTTTATATTTACATTTAACTGAGAGGCAAAAGCAAGAGTTGAAATGTTAGAAAACCATCAAAATATTGTTATGCCTGTCTCAGGTGCACAACAAAAAAGGAAGATGAGGCAAAGTAAAAGTGGCAAAGGAGTCTGTCTAGATGAATGGAAGTAGGGAAGCATCAATCCAGCTTTTTCAGTTCCAACACCAATTTTGATGGCTTTAAGTATCTGTGAATACCTGATATCCACTAATACCAGTGTAGGAACAGAAAATGTATTCTCTTAAAATCCAGTTAACTCATTACACAAGAGATCCAACAGTGTTTTCTAACTGTCATTTGTCCTTCAAATCACTACTGAACAGCTTTGCATGAATAAAAGTTCAAACATTACGGAGACATTATAGGCCAAAATCAGCCTGTAAATTGTCTCATTACATCCAATTAAAGATCCAACCAGGATATCCACTTCAGTGATATCAAGGAACCGATACCTGATCCAGCAAATTTTTCGGTACGTGTGCCGATATTTGATCCCAGTATCGATGCATCCCTACATGATCAGTTTAAAGAATAAATAAATAGAAACTGAGTAAACAAATCATATATACTTATAAAACATGGTTAGTAATAAATGCTATGTTTTAAGTGTTGAATCCAATGTTGACTGCAACATGTCCACAAAGCAACAATTTGAAAAGTAGAAACAAAGACATATTTTTGGTGTCAGTGTTCAGGTAGCGCACAAGAGCTAGTAGTAGTAGGAGTCACAATGACACGTTTTGAAGAACAATATATTGTGGAAAAGTACATATTATTGTGCCACTAACTGGATCACTCTAAAGCAGGATGTCCCCCACAAAACTATTCCATATGTGCAGTTTTGTTTACACGAACACGAATAAATAACTTTGATGACTGTTTCATACGTTTATTGCAGCTCAACTCTCTACAGCTACAGATATAATATTTTGGTTTTAATTGATCATCGCTATACGGCAGCACGGTGGCTGAGTGGCAACACTCATGCCTCACAGCAAGAAGGTTTGGTTCGATCCCCAGGTCGCCCAGGCCTTTCTGTGTGGAGTTTTGCATGTTTCTCCCCGTGTCTGGATGGGTTTCCTCCGGGTACTCCGGTTTCCCCCATCAACCAAAACATGAACGCCCTTCGAGACAACTGTTGTTGTGATTTTGGGCGTTACAAAAATAAAATGAATTGAATTGTATAGCAACTGTATAGATTTTTCATCATTCTGAAACCCAAATCCAAAACAAATGGACATAGCTAACATGCTAGCCAAATAGGAAGTGAGCAGTCAGAATTCCAAATACGGAACTTGACTCCAAATTCACCCCTATAACCACTAGCCTCGATGACCTTCATTTGACTGGAGCTGAACGCTATGGCTGACGTCACACTCCCATAGTCCACTTCTTTGCACAGTGTGTGCTGAAACCTATGCTGGAGATTAATGAGACTTAAATGTTAACGCTCGCTCGAGTTTATATAACCGCTTAATGATCCTAGTCAACCTGGATTCCACAGCTATCAGTGTAAGCCCACATAGAGCACGAGCGCAGACTCCACAGGGGGCGGACCACCACCAGACAAAGGAACACACAGGATCGTCTCTGTCATGTTCTCCAGCACAGGGCCCAGCACACCCACACTGCCAGCCTGAGCAGTGACAGTCACTGTAAAACCAGTGATTAGAGAAGAGAAGAAGAGAGGAGTGAGGCGGAGACAAGGGAGGAGGAGAGTCAAAGAAGGGAACAGGGAAGTAACTGTGTGTAAGTAGGGGTGGGCGACATGCCAAAAAACAATAACATGTTTTTCTAAGAGACAGATTATTTTATCACGATTCATGTGAAGTGAAAACTAGGTAAAATGGTAAATGGTCACATTTTTATATGGTGCTATTCCACCTTCAAGCCACTCAAAGAGCTTTACATCAAGGAACCACTCATTCACACACACATTCATACACCAGACACTCTGTGGGAACTGGAATCACACCGTCAACCTGTGGGTCAATGGATCTGACCGCTTTCCCAATGATGTTGTCATGAGTTGTCATGAGCTGAAAGAATCATTTGCCACTGTTCAAGTCCAGGCTAAAACACTCCATGTCTACATCACTTTGAATTACTTACTGAATTACTGTGAAAATTGTTATTTCCAGCCCAGCACAATAGAATACATACTTTAGTTGAACACCAGGTACAATAGGTATATAGTGACCTCCAAGCTCCAGTTTAGGTACTTTTTGAATCTCTTGCCCGGTGCTCAAGACCGTCTAGTTTTGATAATAATTTCACTTTTGAACAATATTTATTGATCATGCCATTTCATTTTGTTGGCATCAATTTAAAGAGTCAAAACAAAATAATCAAACAATTAACAAATACAACTGGTATGTGCCTTGACTTTATTGGCATGAACAAAAGGAACAGGAAGAAACTAAATATTATAAACCCTGCTCCAGACAATATTGGTTCAGTCTGTATCCCATTTTGGTCTATAAATTGGTTTAATAAGACAATATACTGGACAATGTTGGCCCAAAATACCTTGTAATAATAGTTGTTCTGTGGTTATTTCAGATGCTGAATAACAGATACAACACACATTTGGATTTTTTTTTTTTTTTTATTTGTATCGATGGAAAAGATGGATGCCTCCCTAGTAGCTGTTAAGACATGGTGGTCTAAAGACAAAGTGAGCCTTGATTACAGATTAAACACCGTTTTCTTGCTTCATTCGACTCTACAAGTAAGCACCATGCTTTATCTAAACCAGGTCTACCAGATGGCGAGCTACTGTACACATTAATAATAGTCTGGCTGACAAAGGTCACATCATGAAACCATTTATGTATTTTAGTGTTCTATTTGAGAGATTATTCAATGTGTCATTTGCAAAAATTAAAGAGTTTTTATTCCGTTGATTGACATTGTTGGGTTGCAGCATTCAGCAGCAGGTCACTTTTTAACTGGATATGGTGGGTATCTAAAAGTGCACTCATAAATATTCAGTGATATTCTAAAATGTTCACGATGGGCCCACTTAACAAATGTCAGTAATGGAAGCAACTGTTTTTATCCAGCTCACAGTCTGGTCTCTATATTTACATCGAAAAGGGGTTTAAAACAGAAATATAATAATATCCTTTGCCTTTTCATGAGCTTAGATAAATCCTCACTAAAACAATAGTTAATTATACGTGAGGGGATTTAAAGCCAGCTGACTTAAAATGAGACACAAAACCTGCTTAACGACAAGGAGGTCACTGTTCAGGTCCCTTATCCCCGCGTTATCCAGCTCGTGAATCAATGAGCTAAACCCTCGTCAATACTTTCAAATGGCAGATGAGAGCTGAAGGATCACTATACGGTATTGGAACATCCTCACAGTGATACTCAATCAGGGAGAGACTCAAACACTTCAGAAACAAGAGGGGATAATGTCAACAGTGAGACTCCAACAAGGCACTAGTCCTTTCAGACAGTGGTGTTGTGCCCGGACAAGTTCAAATGAGGATATACAGGGTGTCCATAAAGTCTCTTTACAATTTTAAAATGTAATTACAAAAGGGAATTGATAAGATATATTAATTAGATTTGTTCTGTTGTACTCGGTGGTCATGAAAGTTTTTACTCACTTTAAAAAAAAAAAAATTATTTCAGGCATCCTGTCGATTAAAGAGGCATCCTTTTGAATGAACCCCTAAGAAATGGCTACTTCTCAAGAAAAGGCACAGTGTGTATCAAGGGTTCCGTGGGGCTATGTTAAAGATATCATGTTTTGAACAAAGATACGGGACCTTACTGAACTAAAGCAAAAGATAACTGATGTGTTTGCAACCAATGATGAGGCAACATGGCAAGAAACTGAGTATCGTCTTGATCTGCTTCATGCCACTAATGTGTCCATATAGAGGTCTATTAAACGGGGTCAAAAACTTTGGAAACCACTGAGTACAATAGGACAAGTCTGATTAATATGTCTTATCAATTGCCTTTGTAATATATTTTTAAATTGTACTTTATGGACACGCTGTAAATGGTAAATGGTCACATTTTTCTATAGCGCTTTTCCACCTTCAAGGCACTCAAAGCGCTTTACAACAAGGAACCACTCACCCATTCACACACACATTCATACACCAGTGTGCACAGACACTGAGGGCGAGGTGGGTTAAGTGTCTTGCCCAAGGACAAAACGACAGCATTCATCTGTGTGAGCTAGAATCGCACCAACCGTAGTTTTGGAGTTTAAGAATAGGATTTGAATAATTTAGGTAAAATTGATGAAATATAATCAAGATCAAGTTCAAGGTGCGCATATTACACTATGAGCCTGTAGCATTTGCTAATTACAATAATTTATGTTGTAAAGTGCTTTGAGAGCCTTGAAGGTGGAAAAGCACTATACAGTAGTCTGCAGCATGATCCGATATTTTAATTCGAGCAACCAGCTGCCTAAAGAATCCACATAAAGCCTTATTTGAGCACTTCACTATAAAGAGGACACTGCACAAAATGTGACTACACTGCTCTCTGATACATTTTGTAGTAAATCAGGGTTGTGCATGAGTCTGTACTGAATTCAAATTATATAATTTGAGAAACATTACCTAATGGGCCCTACATATCAACCCAAAATATCGTCAGCTTATCAGCCACCAGTTTCTCTGAATTCTAAACAATCGCCATCGGCCATGAAAAAGCCCATTTTGGTTGATCTCTGAAGTGAACCTTAACCTTTCGCATCGTAGGGTTATATTCACACAAATGTACTAAAATGCACAATGCTAAATTTTATGAAAAATGGGACTAAGCATGGGACTAAACCTGGACTAGACCGGGACCAAACCTTCTCCATCGGGATTAAACTGGAGTTAAACCAGGACCAAGTGTGAACCTGCCCTGTAATGATGTAACTGTCCATTGCTAAAGCCATTATATTTTGATTTAGAGCTCAATAAACATACGTATTATTGGTGACTGCTGTTTGTATCTGATACACATGTGTCAGGATTCCTGTTTTTTCCCTGTGTTCGACTGTGAGGTCTCCCCCCTCCCTTCTATGACTGTGTGCCAGGAGCTGGCCAGAGATCCTGGCACCACCCTTACCAATGGTTTCCACCCACTACTCACCAATCAAGCTACAACCTCTCCAGTACAAACACTCAGCTCATTCATCCACAGGCTGCCAGTTCCTCAGTTTACTCACTGTGGTATTGTACTGCTTGGCTTAGTTAATCTCTTTGCATTTTTCCATCTACTTACCGGTAGTTGTTTTTTTCCATATTTTCTTCAGACCCTGCTTTTGGACCAGAACCGACCTCAGCCTCCGAGCCAGCTCCCAGCACCTAGCTTTTGTCTTTTGTTAATAAACCCTGTAAATTTTTGAGTTCACTTGTTAGCACCTTTTTTGATCCACCAGTCATTAAAAGAACATACACTCTACAGATGGTACAAGATAAGCTACTAAATATTAAATTAAACCTAAACAAATACACAGTTGGGATATATTTCATTTAGAGATGTCTCACTAACAGACTATACACTAGCTGAAACTAATACTGATAAAGACTTAACCTTCCGGGAGCAGTAACTGACACAGGAAACAGAGGAGGAAGGCTGAGAAGGCAAGGTGAGAAGAGCCAAAGTAGACTGCGATTTCGTGAGTCATTTTGCACAGTGCTTATCTGGGGTAGAGATTCAGAGGAAATAAGACCCAACTCATACAGAATGGATTTGTAGACAACTTGGAACAAAAAATATGTTCCATTTTGAAGTGTTCATATGCGTCATTCCTTCTGTATCTAAAAACAAAACTAAGCTCAAGTTATGTTCAGTTTCCTGTTATAGGCAACATTTTGAGATATACAGATATTTTCAAATGGTTATTTGCTTATTTCTTGTCACTCTGAAACTCTTGTATAGGAAGCAAAACACCCTGCCTCTCATTAAAACCTTGACAAACATGTACTCAAATGCATGCACTATTTCTATTAGTTTAACAGTTCAGATTTCAGTTAAGTTTAAGTTTAAAGATTTCAGTTTTCTCTCCAATGTAAGAGCTTCTGGATGTCTTTACGTCACTTTCAACAATTTATCTACTCTTTATTTTAACAGATTATTTTTCCAGACCAAGCTTTAATTTGTTTTCACACCTGACAGTTTGAACTGCTCACTAGTGCTCTTCCTCAAAGTGGTCACATGATGATGCTGTGACGTGTTTGGTCAGCTGATTTAAACAGGTTTTGGCACCATCTGCAGTCTGACTTCTTCAGGACAGTATTCCAGGTATGTGAGAGTAAAAAAGCCATCCCTGTTAAAGTACAGTTTCAGTACACAAAAATAGGAACATAGGACAGAATGTGAGAAGGAAAGAGCAAAGGTGTGCGCATGAGAAACAGGAGCAACTCAAATTTCTGACCATTGTCAAAGAGAGAACCACATTATGGACAGGGACGGCGCAAATATCATAGGGAAAGAGGACAACAAACATCGTTGCTGGGTTAAGGAGGCAAATATAGAAATTACTTTAAACCAGGACGAGGGAGTCTTTTTACTCTCACACATCTGGGATATTGTCCTGAAGAAGTCAAACTTCTGATGGAGCTGAATTTGCAGGTAGGAAGAAAACGGCTATACCTGTTTAAATCAATTGACATCGCATGACCACTCTGAGGAAGAGCGCTAGTGAGCAGTCCAAACTGTCAGGTATAAAAAAAACGAAACCTTGGTCTGGGAAAATAATCTGTTAAAATAAATGGAAGATCAGATGAACCTCATTGGATTAGTTTGTCTCCTTTTGCCAGAAGAGTGCGGATGAACAACAGTTATACTATTATTGGGTGAACTATTGGAAGAAATGGTATTAAAGTCAATTTTACGTATAAAATGTTCTAGCTCAGACGTCTTTTGGGACTTTTATCTGTTACATTTGGACATGATATAACTACAGCCACTCACTGTAGATCATGAGCAGGTGTTTGTTTGGCAGACGTGTGATTCAGTCAGTTATTTTAAAACCAAAGTGTGAAAAAACAGTGAACGCGGTCCATTTGGGATGTGGAGACGGTGAAGTATAGTGTTGAGTGACTGCCCCTGTCACATCTGTCCTCTGTGACAGGAGCTGCATGATTTGGGGAAAAATTTAATAGGGATTATTTTAGAGTAGGATTTTGCTCATATTGTAAACAAGCATTAAAGGTCCCATATTACACAAAACTGACTCTTCTGAGCTTTAAGCCACGTTATAATATTATGACTTCCTCAAAAACATACCTGAGTTGTGTTTTGTTTCTTTCACATGATTGATCCTTTATTATTAGTCTGGCTACATCTCCAAAGTTCAAAATGCTCTGTTCCACTTTGTGATGTCATGAAACAGTAGTCTTCAAGTTAACAGCTACCTTTTACCTTTAGTTTAGTAGAGATTGGCAATTCCAGGGCTGAAATTATCCAAATGATTCTTGTGAAGGTGTAAGCAGTTTAAAAACAAGTGGAGCCCTTCCTGTATTACATCATGACATCACAAGGTAGAAGAGAGTGTTTTCAGTTTGAGAAGAACTCAGCTCAGTGTGGTAACATGGTCCCTTTAACATTTGAGAGAAAACTGAAATATGAACTGATAAATTCATACAAGCATCACTTTCTTTTCAGAACATGTTTGTAGAGATCTAAACTAAGATTGTTCTATTAAAAAACAGGATATTGCGAAATTCTGTCTGAACAATTGCAGCCTTCTGCAATTTGCTGCTTGTGCCAACTCAAAATATGTTTTTGAATTGATTGCGATGTACTGTACTGTCCACTACATGAGATATGCCACACAAGCTGCTTCTTGGACAAACCAGATCAGACGTCTCCAACTGTATTAATCCCAAAACTATAAAACTAGGGATGCATCAATCCAGCTTTCCCAGTTCCGATACCGATTCCAATACTATGGCTTTTTTTTAAGTAACTGCTGATACCCGACACCAACCGATATGAGATATGAGAGCAGAGACTGGGAACAGCATTTCCTTTAAACTAAAATAGACAGAACTGATCCAAATGTCCAGTACATAGTCTTTACTTCCATCAGTTTTATAAGTCCATCCAGAAAACTGGCAGATTCGATATTTGGAAGCCGATATTGGGGCCGATATTTGATACCATTATTGGATTGGTGTATCCCTAATAACAGTCATGTACAACCACACCCATTCAAATCCAAAGTTTGATAGAAGAAGGAATAAAATAATTTTCTCCCCTGAACATGAGAAATACAAGTCGGTATGTGTGCTCAAAATCTACTCCTTCAGGCCAAACTGTGTCCAGAAAAGTGCTGCGGTAAACCAGCTCACTAACTTGGCGAGGGATTGTGGGTTTGGTTCTGGGTCTAGAACGAGCAGCTGTCAGGAACAACAACAGAGGTCACTAGAAAATCGTTAGCTTGAACTCGAGTAAAAATAGTTTGTCGTCTTCCATATTTAGTCCATCATTGTTGGTATGTGGTAAGTTTTGTTAATTGTTATGACCTAATTATTCAAATACAGAAAGAGTCAAACCAATTTGCACTAAATATGCCTTCAGGACAAAAACACAACTCCAGGTATGTTTGTGATGAGGAAGCAACATTATACCAGAGATCAGAAAATAACCTAATATGGGCCCTTTAATAAAGATAGCCTACCCTGAACTCTAACTTTATATTTTGAGATTACAGCTTCAACCATAATGTAACTAACAAACCTGCAGTATAGAGAAGCTTATCCCTTATTATTCCCCCACATATCCCTCTGCGCCCTGAATACGATGGGTGTTGAGAGGAGGGCAGCTGACAGAGTGCATTAAGTGTCAAACTGGTGGATATAAGCGTCTGGCCCAGTAAGAGCCGAGAGGCAGAATCAGATGAGAGTCCCGTGCTTAAGGCATGCAGCAGGCGCCCGGCCCTGGTTTCTTCTCCTGCATGACTCCCCCTCTCTACTTCTCCCCTCCCTCCCCCCCTTCTCCCCTCCCTTATCTCTCTCACTCCTCCCCCTTCTCCCCTCCGCCTCCCACCTGCCCACCCTAAAACACGTGCCTCTCAAGTCTAAGTGTAGTCCTGTCTTTGAGCTCAATCTTATCAAGGCAAACCAGCAAATATGACAATAGTCTCAATTAAAACATCTTACTTAAAGTGGATCTATTATGTGAAATCTACTTTTCAGAGGTTTTAGCCATGTTATACCGGTAATTGTTTCCTCTTGTCATTTACCCTCTGACGTTGTTTTTGAAGTGACTCATACATGTTTTGAGTAATCTTTATTTTCAAGATGCCATATTGCCTGTGAACCCCACTTTGATGTACTTACTTCTTTCTCCAAGCTTATTTTTTTTAATCTGTGATACACGTAGGATTTAGTAGCGTCACGTAGGCATTTTGGCACAAATGAAAAAATGCACTACTAGTTAGACTGACATGCAGCTATAGGAGGAGCCGACAGCTCCAAGACTCTTTGTTGTGATGGTGTTTACGGCGACTTCAGCTCCCCTTAGGCACCACAGTTTTCTAATGCCAACGTCAACGGACATGTTTCTTTTATTAAGTCGTTTTAGATGAATATTATGATTTAAAATGTACAAAATATAACAATGATCCACGGGTGCCATAGATTATAACACAAGCACAATATGTCTTTAAAAATGTATGGCTGCAAGATGAAACGTCTTGAAAACTGTGAGTTAGCCAACTGTAGAGGCTTCATTTATTTATACAAATGTAATGACATCTGCAGGTAAATTAGGTCATCTACATCGGGACTGTAAAAATGGAACGTGAGAGATATATCGAAAAAGGATTATATTACATTTGCTGTTATGAAGATGTAACATTTGTGTTTATAATACAAACTAACGCAAATGTTACAATTTCATAACAGCAAAAAAAAAGTTGCCACCTGGATTTAACTAAGCAAATAGGTTGAGGTTGCAGCAGTTGGTCAGGTCTAGGTTCAGCAACAGTCTGTGCTCAAAGAATGAGGTCAGCTGACACCTGAATATACTGAATGACCAGGTTATTCCATCAATGGATTTTTTCTTCCCTGATGGCACGGGTATATTCCAAGATGTTGTTTGTTTTTTTTCCAATCAGGCTCAAGTGGTTCAGGGAGCATGAGACATCATTTTCACACATGGATTGTCCACCACAGAGTCCAGACCTTAACCCCATTGAGAATCTTTGGGATGTGCTGGAGAAGGCTTTGTGCAGCGGTCAGACTCGACCATCATCAATGCAACATCTCGGTGAAAAATTAATGCAACATTGGATGGGAAATGAAACTTGCGACATTGACAAAGCTTATTGAAAAAATGCCACAGTGAATGAGTGCCGTAATCAAAGCTAAAGGCAGTCCAATGAAATATTAGTGTGTGACCTTTTTTTTGGTGAAGACTTTTTTTTTTGGCCAGGCAGTGTAGTTTAAGGCTGCAAAAAGAGCTGATTACTACAATTACTCCACTATTCACTTGCAATACTTGAATCCTAACAACTACATTTACAAACACATGATAGCACATTTTTAATAAAAAATATCGAGAACCAGTTTAGACCTTCTCTTATTTAGCATTAGCATTAGTTTAGCAGCTTTGCAGTTTAGCTAGTTTTATGTATCAATTGTATAAAATGTGAAGTATGAACCGAATGCGTTAAACATTTTGCAAATCTAATAGTGATCACAAAACATGGAAAATAAAAAACAATTCGATTTTTGTTCATTTTTGTTCCTTCCTATGTCAATCTAACTTTGTACATTGAGCCTATAGTAGTGGGGATCCATGTGTGGTAGGTCATGTGGCTATAAATAGAAATGGGAGTCAAAGTAGCGCAGGCCATTTCTTGAACATGGCGCATCCATTAGTAAAGAGAAGTAAGAGTGTGGCACTAGTATCGTGCACCGGCCAGTCAGGTCACATCAGCTCAGATCCAATGAAACGGGCCCAGCATCCAAGCACTAGAATGGCCCTAGTGAAATGTATCTCAAGAACGCTAGCTAAACTGTGAGGGTGAATTATTTATCATGTGTGTGTCTGTGCATACACTGGTTTTTATCAAGCTAACCGCCATGATAGCTGCTAGCCTGCCAAGAACATATAGAACAGCTGGATTATCTAGCACAGCTTTAATCTTGTTAATAGAACGCAGTGCATATTTAGTTACATAAGGCAGAGAAAAAGAAGACATCTTCAGCCATTTCTGCTAAAACAACAAAACAGTTCATACACAGAGTTTGTTTCTAGCTATAGTAGCTTTGGCTGTTTGTTGAGTTAAAAAAAAAAAACTATAAAATACTTTTTCAGGGAAAGTCAGTCATCAGCAAGGACATCAGAAATAGATTTTTAGTACATTTTGCCAATAGCCGCATGTTTATACCTTCATTTTTATACCTGCACTTTACATCAAGGAACCATTCACACATTCATACACCACTGTACGCAGACTGGTGACGAGGTGGGTTAAGTGTCTTGCCCAAGGACACAACGACAGCATTCATCTGTGAGAGCTGGAAGAACTCTGCCAACTTGTGGGTTAGTTGACCTGACTGCTCTACCAATGATGTTTACGTCAAGAGTAGGATTTGAACCACAAACCTTCGGATTAAAGCTAGACAGATCGGCTTTAGCACAGGTACACCATGCTTTATTTGAACACTTAAATGCAAAAAGATGTGACAACACACCTCTGTTGAAGGTGTGTGGTAAAAAGAGACTGTAAGTGAGTAGTAAATTAAACTTACATAACTTGGCAAAAAAAAATAAATAAATCTTCAAAACCGGCCCTGCCCATGTCAGTCAACTTCTACTTCAAATCAGCGAACAAGCACTCTACCAACTGAGCTACTCATGCCCATAACTGTAAAACATTTTGTTGATCGTAAACCCGGAAGAAAGAGTCAGAGAGCTATGTTGGTAAAATCTGTTGTGCTGATGGTTTACCTCTACTTCACTGTCTGAAAAAGCCTTTTTTTTTTTTTTACATAACTTGTGCATGTGAATAATGGAGGTGCCAATGACTTTGTAAGAGCTAGGAACAAGTTAGACAGAGTTAAATACTTACTTTGTACTTTCAAGGTTTGAAAATCAGGTGCCCCAGATTTAAGAGCAATAAAGAATCACAAAATGAAATGTGACCTAAAAATGTAGACAGAAGGTAGATATAGAAGTATTCTGAACAAAACTGTAAGATGCAACAAGATTCTTAGTTAATACCATAAACTGTACACAGAAATTGACTATGGGAGTGTGACGTCACCCATATATAGCGTTCGGCACCAGCAAATGAGGCTAGTGGTTATAGGGACAAATTTGGAGCAGAGTTCCATATTTGGAATTCCGACCTTGAGTATCATATCAACCAAAGAGCCAATGTGGAGTGAACTGGTTGAAAGTAACACCCTGAACCACTGGTTAAGCAATGCTGTCAATTAAACCTGTTGCTAACACTAGCAGGAGCAACCTCGGGCAAAGAAGCCATTTGATTTGTCTGTTATTAAAGTTCATATCTTGATTTACGGACAAAATAGCAAAATAAAAATATGTGTAGAGCAGGTCAATACAGACATTTTAAGAACAAAATGACAGCAGCAGTTACAGAGAATGAATATATATATATATTAGGGATGGGACGATATTAAATTTTAGACTCATTATTTATCGTGGCCAAAATAATCGTGATTAACGATATTATCGTGATAATTATTAACCTGTTAAGATTCCGACGGCCCGGGCCTACTTTACAACTTTACAGCAATGTACATACACTTCTGCGTCACCCACACAAACAATCTACACATCAAATGAAAGCTGCAGCGCTCGTCTTTCTGGATATGCAAACCATTTTCACCTGCAATCACCACAGTGCTGACAGGAAAGACGTTTTTATAGAAAAGTCACAAAGTGTGAATCTGGACTTCACTTACCATTGAGCGCTCTGGTTCTGTCAAACATCAACATATTCACACAAAGTTGGTCACATTTGTTCCGTAAAGGTCCAGAGAATATATTCCAGTCAAGAAATTATGTCCACAAAATAAGATCCTCCATGTCCAATCTGCTGCAGGAAAGTACTCCAAATATGAAATCTGCTCCGTCACTTCTTTGCATTTCTTTTGTCAATTTCAGGCATAATAAACTTCTGACAGCGCCAACTTTGTTCCCCAGTGCTAAACACACGTGTCAGCTTGTGATTGACACCACTGTTGGCCAATAAGGTGGGGGTTGTGGGTTACTGAGGCTGCAGACAGCGAATTAGTGCTACAGATGACTGAAAGTTTACGCCCCACTCTTCCCCTTGTAGAATCAACCAATTACATCACACACATTTAGTGATGTTTTCCCCTTACAGCCAATGAGCAGCGGGACAGGATGATGTATCACATGGCATGGTTTTCCGTAAACAGACGTACCCGGAAGAAAATGTGTACTCCTCAATGCCATGCTGCCGAAATGGACCGGTCCTTGTTGCGCCGGAAGTGACGCAAGTGCCCGTCGACGAACACTTAATTTTTTTAATTAAGGCACTTTGGTGAATTGGGAAACGAGTGGATGCAGAAATGTGTGCATAATGGCGCATTTTACGCACTGTTGTGTTGCGTTTTAAACATGACGAAACGGACAAAACAAAGGGAGTACGTGATCGAGGACACTGTGGATGTTTGTACAAGTTAAACTAGAGGCATCTCGGAACCAGAGCGGTTCATGGCAAAGATTAAAGATCCCACAGTGGACTCAGGAGTAAAGGACCTTATTTTTTGATGGATTGGATGCTGTTCTCGATCGGTAAGCGAGGTTTATTCTGCTAAATTCTGACTTTATTCTGACTTAATTGTACATAAAATATACTGTGTATAATCGCTAGCTTTGCTTCTGTGCACATAGTGCGCATTTGGACCATGCACTCTGGCACATTTGTGTTCAGCTGTGTGAATTAGACTTCATTTGTCTATTGTTTAAAAGGTGTTGTTTTATTCTGCAGTTTGCATTATTGTAGGTAAAAATATAAGATGTGCACACATTAGCGTCTCATCTGTGCGCACGGGTGAGGCGCGCGCTGGTACGTTCCTGTGGAGAGTTACAGATCAGACTTTGTTTATTGTTGATATCTGACAGAATATAGTTCAGACAGAGATAAGCACAGAAGCTACAAGTGTCATTGCTATGTCAGAGTGGGCAAACACCACAAACTAACATCTAAACGTTGTATTGGAACTGGAAACATGAGGCAGTGTGGTGCCGTAAAGGTGATTATAATCGTGCGCGATGATCGCGATTATTAAAAAATGCCACGAACGATTATTATTATTATTATTATTATCATTATTATTATTATTATTATTATTATACATTTTGGTTACCTGTCCAGTCAGAACCGCTCATTTGGACAAAACTTTACAAAGACGAGTTGGTCTTTGTAAAGTTTTGTCCAAACAAGCATGATTGACAGGGGGATTAACTAATCAGAGAGAGAGGCATGGTCCGTTAATGTCTAAAACAAACATGGCGCCTTACGAGTAAAAAAGCAGAAAAGAAAAACATAAAGGATTGAGAAACTGTATGGATTTCTGCAGGATTAACAATTGACACACCAAACTCTTAATTATCTCAGGTAAAAGAAGTGTGTGTGTATATATATATATATATATATATATATATATATATATATATATATATATATATATATATATATATATATATATATATATATAAATATTAGATAATATTATATATATACATGCTTGTTCTTCCAAAGTACGTTTCCCAGCCTGTCCCTGTGTGAGTGGCCTGACAGTGGGACCTCAGGTTCAGGTTACAAGAGATTTACGCTGAGCAAGTGGTGCAGGGAAGGGCCATTGGGAAGAAGGGGTGGGTGATACTAAGAAAAAATTAATATGAAGGTATTTAGGATAATCCCGAAAATGGTGTTCACACAATACTCTGGCCAACTGAAATGTGCTAGAACACCGCTATACGTGTCTTGGTTTGAGTTGAAATATTGCTCAAATCAGCAATGGACTATAAAATGAACTCTCATTTGCACAAATATCATCTTTTACCCTCTTATTCGAAAGTTTACACAGTAAATCTTTTTTGCTCACTTTGGTATGTTTTAACAAAAAGTCTTCACTGGATGTTCAAATTTTGCATATGCATTTTCAAAATTTAACACAACATTGCCAATTTTCCCTATATCCCACCGCTACAGTAAAGAACAACACTGTATAAAATGCATTTATAAGGGACAGACTGCATGAATATCTCACTTGGTTGTTGAACTTTGATACTGGAACTTTTGCTACAAGATCTCATGATTGTCTATGTCTAAAAAGTGGTCACACTAGAACTGAAATGAGGAAGAAAAAATAAGCTTTTGGTTATTTTGCTTCTCAAAAATGGAATAAATTTCAAGGACATACAAAACTGGATACATTGGTGCCACTAATGCACTTTAATAATCTGGTGATAAGTATTTCTTCTCACACCTGCTCCCGTTTTTAATGTTTTAACTGGACCTACGCAGTTGTTTGTATTTGCATATTGCAGTGTGTAAATCCAGATTATGGATTTCTAAATGAGCTGTCAGTTTGTCACAATTACTCCATTGAGTTTGTAAAGGGCTACTGACAATAGGGCTTTTTGTTCTGGAGTCTTTTATTTTTTCCAAAGGGCGACAGTTTCTCGGAGTGTTTGCCCATTGATCCAAAGGTTGGTGGTTTGAATCCCTCTCCGTACCTCTTTTGACATATACATTGTTGGTTCAATGAGCAGACCTAATTACCCACAGTTTGGCAGTGCGATTCCAGGTCCCACACATTAATACTGTGCTTGTGTACTTGGGCAAGACACTTAGTGCCCCCAGTGTCTGCATACACTGGTGTATGAGTGTGTGAATGAGTGAGAGATTCCTTGATGTAAAGTACTTTGAGATGCCTTGAAGGTGGAAAAGCTCTATATAAAAATTTGAACATTTATTAAACAAGTCCCAGGAGCACTGAGGTGGGTGCTTGACAGCGAGCGTCTGGCGGCCGAGTCTTTCCTCATGGGGCCTGATTGAGCGCAGCCCAAAGAAGCAATATGGGGTCGCCCTCCCGTGGACCCACCACCTGCGGGAGGATCCATGAGGAGCCGGTGCAGAGAGATCTGGGCAGCAATCAAAGGCAGGGCCCTCAGCGACCTGATCTCTGGACATGAAGACTGGCTCTGTGGACATGGAACGTCACCTCACTGGGGGAGAAGGAGTCTGAGCTTGTGGGGGAGGTTGAGCATTACCAACGAGATACAGTCAGCCTCACCTATACGCACAGCTTGGGCTCTGGAACCCAACTCCTTGAGAGGGGCTGGACTTTATTTCTCTAGCGTTGCCCGTGGGGAGGCAGCGAGCTGGTGTGGGCTTGCTTATTGCCCCACAGCTCAGCTGTCACGTGTTGGAGTTCACCCCAGTGAACGAGAGGGCCTTGTCCCTGTGCCTATGGGTCAAACAGTAATGCAGAGTACCCGGCCTTCTTGGAGTCCTTGGAAGGGGTACTAGACAGTGCACTGACCGGGGACTCCATTATTCTACTGGGGGGCTTCAACACCCATGTGGGTAATGACAGTGACACCTGGAGGGGCGTGGTCAGGAAGAATGGCCTCCCTGATCTGAACCCGTGGCATGTGGCACCAGGACACCCTAGGTCAGAGTTCAATGATCAACTTTGTTGTCTTGTCATCTGACCTCTGGCCACGTGTCTTGGACACTCGGGTGAAGAGAGGGGCAGAGCTGTCAACCAATCATCACCTGGTGGTGATCGGTCAGAGGGGGCCCAGGAACGTCTTGCCGTTCCTGGGACTCCATCCTACAGTTTATAAAGGCCCATTATCTATGATCACTGAACTGAACCACCTTGAGTATTCTCATTCAGTCTTTGCATGAACTCAGCGACAAGCCAACCTGTTTACGCTGAAGCTGCTGTCAAACTTGTGTGAATACGCCATTGTCTTTTTGTCAGACTCAAAACTCCATTGTGATAATGTCTCCTACGCTTTGCCATCTGAGAGGCTAACAGTAACCGCTAACTCTTATGTAACTGTCTACACTGAAGGTGGAGAGCAACCACTCAAACAGTGAAACTATGCACAACTTATTCCTCTCTTTTTTGTCCTCTTCAGGTCTATTTTAACTCACAACATCAAACAAGAACATTACAAAGAGACATAAATAGATGTACAGGTAGTGTTTTCTGTCAACTTATAGCTTATTTGTGTGACTGCAAAAATGTTTAAAGTGCCCATATTAGGGTATTTTCTGATCTGTGTTATAATGTTGTTTCCTCATCACAAACATACCTGGAGTTGTGTTTTGTTTCATTCACACAAACCCTGCATGTTTAGGCTGAGTTCTTGTCCCAAACAGAAAACACTCTGATGTCACATGGTAATACAGGAAGTGCTCCATTGTGTTTTAAACTCTGCACTCTTTTACTAGAATCATTTGGAACTCAGTCCAGGAATTGCCAATCTCTACTAAACAACATGTAAAAGGCAGCTGTTATTTAGAAAACTTCCTCTTCAAGACAAGACAAGGTAGAAAAGAGCATTTTGAGCTTTGAAGATGTAGACAGACAGTTTCATTCATACATTTGAGTAATAATAAAGGATTACTCAAATGTATGAATGAAACAAAACACAACTCCAGGTAAGTTTTTGAGGAGGTAACAACATTATAACATGGCTTAAAGTTCACAAGAGTCAATTTTGTGTAATATAGGACCTGTAACTAAGCCCAAGGTTTCAGGTTTGAAGTCTGTGATCCCATCAAAGCCAGAACATAGTGGTTAAAGCTGCACTGTGTAACTTTTCTGAGGACCCAATGATCTCAATGAAAATGTTAATGCTTTCCCTAGAATGTTTCACAGCATGGCATGAAACTACTACTACTATATTACCATTTCCATGGAGACGAGTAAGTGACACCAGCAGTCCTAGTTACAGGTCAGATCTGTGGAGAGGTGACCTCACTCACGGTATAGAATACCTGCTTTTAAATGTATTTTAGCAGACAAAAGCACGTGCATTGAATTTATATATATTCGTTTAATGCCATATTGTGAAACATTCTAGGCAATGCAGTAACATCTCCTGGAACACGAGCAGGTAGTGGACACCTGACCAAAACAATTATAATAAGTTTTAGACCAGAGCTTTATATACAAAACAGTATTCAACCTTTTGAGACTGGGGTGAAACATATGTATTATTACACACCATTAGAATTAGAGATCAACCAATGAGACTGATACCAATGGCCGATAAGACCTGCCGATATGTAGGGGCAATTTTGATGATTTTGCCCAGATTCTGTTAAATTTTCTAAAAAAAAATCTACAGCACCTTTTATACGACAAACCTTTAAGAACGCCATATACTGCTATGTATTCATGTTTAGTGCAGTTATCTCTTTGTATTAAACTCTTTAGGCAGCAGATCTGGCCTCTGCTGGGGATTTAAGACCGATACCCGACGCACTAAAAGTCAAATATCGACCTGATATATCAGTCTATCTCTGATTATAATGCTCTGAAATAAAGTATTTAACAGCAGCCAATTACAAGGTTTCAGACATCACAACTTTCTATAGTCCAATAATGTTTAATACAGATGAGGGTCAGCTAAAATTAATAATATTAAAATGCAGATTTCTGTTGTAATACAGTGAGTCCTTGGGTCTAGTCAGTAATAGAAATGATCAGGTTCAACTTCTGTGCATTTACCTTTTGGATATTTAAAGTCAAAGTACAATGTAATTAATAATAAAAATTGGCCCTTGTTCCCATCTGAAAACTACCAACAGACAAACCACTTTTGAAAACAGACAATGGGTTTACTGTAATAAAAACTCTACAGTTGGTGTTCTGAATTCAAAGAAATAACACAATTATTAAGTCAATAAACATTTTTCTTTGGTAACAATGAAAAGAGAACTTGAACACAGCACTCACCTCTCGCCGACAGCTTTTTAGTGTTGATTATTTTGGCAGCATACTCTTGTCCTGTACACAGCTTGACACACCGGCGAACTACTGAAAAAGCTCCCCTGTAAGAAACAAAATGAAAATAAATCAAATGTTACAATATTATGGACACAAGCGTACTTCTAAACTTGTTATAAAATCCAGTTGCATGTTGTTTAAAAGGTCCTGCATTACGCAAAATTAAGTTTAAGCCATGTTATAATGTTGTTATCTCCTCAAAAACATGCTGGGAGTTGTTTTGTTTCATTTACACATGTTTAAGTAACCTTTTATTTTCAGTCTGTCTACATCCTCAAAGCTCAAAATGGTGTTCCACCTTGTGATGTCATGAAATGGTAGTTTTCAAGTTAACAGCAACCTTTAGTTCAGTAGAGATTGGCAATTCCAGGGCTGAAATCATCCAAATGATTCTAGTGAAGGTGTATGGAATTTAAATATACAGTGGAGCACTTCCTGTATTACCATATGGCATCACAAGGTGGAACAGGATGTTTCAAGCTTGAGAGAAGAACTCAGCCTAAATATGCAGGATTTGTGTGTTAAATGTGTGAATGAAAAAAAACACAACTCCAGGTCTGTTTGTGATGTGGAAACAACATTATAACATAGATCACAAAATAGTGTAATATGGACCCTTTAATTAGTAGTGTTTTGCACAGGCGGCACATTAGCAGCACAACACAGAGGACGTGTGGACACTTGTGGACTTGTGTTGCAGAAATCCTCCTTCTTAATAGGCTCCCATGAGGTTTATCTCATACAGTCAGCATGCTTCAGCACTAAACCAAAGCTATGGAAAGGGGTTTTAACCATTATATGATGCATTACTGTCAACCTACACTGGCTCCTGTTTCAATTCAAAATTTTCTTGAATGTGTTTAAATGTCTGTCCTCTTTATTTGAAGCAGTTACTACGGCACTATACTCCCACCCCATGTGCCCAAAAGCAGGCTCAAGACCAGAAGTGACCGAGCCTTTTCTGTAGCAGGGCCCAGACTATGGAACAGCGCCATCTGCCTGTTTTATTTTTATTTTCCTATGTATCATGTGATCTGTATATATTTTTTGTTGACTTTTATGTGAAGCACTTTGGTTCAGTTGAAGTTGTTTTAAATGTGCTATATAAATAACTTGAACTGAATTGAAGTTTAAAGATTCACTGTGTAACTTTTCTGGCGAAGGCTCTGTCAGTTATGTAATTATTCCTTTGCTTGAAATGTTCCACACTATGGCATTAAAATCCCATCTTTATGAACACAAGCAAGAGTCTGCTCACAGTAAGAATACATTTTGATTTTTGAGCAATACAAAAAAAGGTTTAAAAAATGTACTAAAGCTACTCAAGCTGGACATTTTTAATTCCATACTGTGGTACATTCCAAGTAAAGCAAATGCCTCTCCATGGAAAAAAGAAGAAAAAGTTCCATAGGGCCTCTTTAAACATTTATGGGTCTTTTAAAGACTTTTTTTTTTTTTTTTTTTTTTGCCAAACAGGTTAAATTCCAGCCCTGTCAAATAAAGCCTCTTCAAAAAGGCTGTTTTGGTTTCCATGGGTTTATATGAAAGTTTTGGAGCTGTTGCTACATTCAATTCAATTCAAATGAATTTACATAGTATATTTAAAACAACTACAGGTGACCAAAGTGATTTACATAAAACTCAACAAAAAACTACTATACAGATAACATGATACATGGGAAACAAACAATAAAACACCAAAAGATCTTGTCTAGCTAGTATTAAATGCCAGAGGGAGAGGTGGGTTTTTAGTTTAAGGAATGCATGTGTGATATGGGCAACACATCGATGGAGAGAAAGATTTTGTTTGTCCCTTTGGTCGATCACAAAATCAAACCTATACACACACACACACACACACACACACACGCCTTCTGGCTGTACATTCTGGTGTTTTGGTTTTGGTTTTCTTTCTATAGCTGATGTGAGTTTTTTGTTAAAACGTGCCTTTGCATTTGTGCAGCAGTTTGATGTATTTTCTGATATTTGACAGTGTGGAATTCAAAAGCCCGTACCACCATTGTGTTTTGTATATTCATGACAACAGGAGTCGATAAGCAACAGCAATGGAGGGGGGATCATCATGCAATCTATGGAGTGATTTACACAACAATATGCATACCCTTATTAAAAAGATATAACAGGCTACATACACAAAGAACACGCTATATGAAACAGAGGAGGTGCGGTTATCCAGTGCCTATCTAACCTTTATAACTGTGTCGTAATATTGATTCAAACAAAATTAGGCATACTGTAAAATGAAAATACAGCATATAAAATATAGAAATGAATAGAACATGTCTAGTACAAAGTAGGTGTCAAAAGGCAACTCATCTAATACTGGTTTGATCACAGCAACGACCAAAATCTATAAACAGTGATGGGAAGATTATTTTGAAAACATATTTAGTTACAGAATACAGAATATTTGAATTAAGATGTATTTTGTAACATATCCTGATACATGGGCTAAACAGAGTACTGTTTTCTGAATACTTGGAATACTTTTGCATGGTGTTGCATTTAAATTATAGGATAAAACGCAACATTGGATTAAAAACAGCTTTATGTTTGCTTCACTGTTGGTTATGCATTTTTTAATCATTAATGTGAGAAGGAAAAACACACTTGCAGCCACCACAAGAGCTGTGTTTTCAGGCTCTCTCACTCATTCGGTGCAGTTTGAAGACTAAATTGTGCGATTAAGTGCTGCAATGTATTACTTTCACTTTAGAAATACCACCAAATGAACTGCAAAATGTAAATTCTGAGTATGTATCCTCAGTAGATATATTCAGTTACTTCCCAACACTATACACAGGAATAGTTGCATTATCATACAATATCATTTACTTCCTAGGTTTTTGTCATAATGGTAAAAACAAAACACACAGCACTTCTACATGTTAAAAATAGCGTAATAACACTGATGTCACCGTAGCAACGTATTCAAAACGCGAACATGTGCGCGAGGGAGGACGCGGGACTTGTTTGGGCTGTGAAGGGAGGAGAACGAGCAGCGTAATGTTATTTTGAGAGCTGTCATCCCGAAAAAGCGTGCTCACTCGGTCACACACCCATCAGCAGCAGCAGCAGCAGCCCTCCAATCTACACCAATAACAACACAAAGCATGCGCGTGTTTGCCCCCATAATACTCACTTCCCCAGCTCTTCGTACAGTTGGTACTCGTCCGTGAATCGCGTACAGGTTGTCGTGGCCATTTCTATCCGTTATCTCTCGCGTATTCTTGCTCCAACGATCGCACCGTTGATTTCGGCGACAGAAAAGCGCGGGTCCGCCCAGCAGCTAGAGAGCTAGGCCGGTGGAGCGAGGAGACGGCTTCTACGGGGGCTGAGAAACGACAGGTTGGTGCAGAAAAGGCGAAGCTACGGTCAGTGAGGCAGGGGTGTTGCTCTCAGCGCCCGTTGGTCTCTGCGCTCTTTGGAGAAGCGACCGCGCGCCACCGACTACAGCTGTCACGCGCGCCGTTTAGTACGCTACGACTTCCGGTGGGGTTTTTCAAAATAAAACACAGAATAACGACTGTGAGCAAATATTAATGTAACTCTTTTTGACACTAAAATAAAAGCTTTATAGATGTGTTTATTGCACTGAAAAATATAGAAAAGCGCGTGTCCTTTGTCTCACCGGGCTAGCGTTTCCACAAACCTGACTCTTATTTTTCCTGTTTGTTTCCATGGAAATGTTGTTCCTTTGGCTATAATCTCCGACTGTATGGCATAAAACTTTTTTTTTTTTATCTCCACGGAGAAGTTTCCCAAAGTTGTTGTTTTTTTCTATTTCCATGTAATTGTGCTGTTGACTTCGACCCCCAGAAAGTTTCATGCTATCACTTTAAGTTCATGTCAAAGCTTTCACAAATATGTTACTGAATTTTATAAGCATTAACTAAATTGCTGGTGTATATTTGTAAAAACTGCGAGTTGCAAAATTAAAAGAAATGGGAGATATTTAATTAAAACCACTGGGGTCATTAAACTTTTTTGGCACGATGTTGAAGTGAATCAGTCCATTACAGCTCCTATGTTGCGCTGTACTTTTTCCAACTTGACAAAATCCACCTGACGCGGTTCAGCCACGGTACCGCCAGCGCTCTGTAGTGAAGTGCCCTCTAGCGGAGACCGTGCGTAAAGGCAATGCGGAGTGCGGACTTCCAAACATGGGCAGATCTGAGTGAACTCTTATTTATGAGCAGTGACAAATTATAATGGGTTGGACCAATGTGGATAAAACAGTTTGAATGTAAAATGTTAATTAAAATTACTTTAGAATTTCAGTAGTGGTGTATTCCTGGATCCCATTTTTTTCCCATTAAAAAGATACAATACTTTCTTTAATATTGTTAATCATTATGGCAACTGTCCTAATTTTTCATCATTCTTAAACTCATGCATAAGTAATAATAAAAATAATAACGCTGAGTCGAAAGGCAAAGCTCTCACTTTATCGGTCAATCTACGTTCCTACTCTCACCTATGCTCGTGAGCTTTGGGTAACGACCTAAAGAACATGATCACAGGGCGGCTGGGAGCTCAGTTCGGGTGTTTGCTCCTGATGCCTCCTGGGTGCCTCCCTAGGGACCTGTTCTGGGTATGTCCCACTGGAAGGAGGACCCGGGGAAGACCCAGGACAAGCTGGAGGGACTATGTCTCTCGCCAGGCCTGGGAACACCTTGGAAGAAGTGACTGGGGTGAGGGAAGTCTTGAAGTCCCCGCTTAGACTGCTGCCCCTGTCACCTGGCCCTGGATAAGTGGAGGATATTAAAAAAAACAACTAACTTGTATGGCACTATAATAAATTACATTTTTCCTTCATTACAAATTTGCAGTTTAATGTTTAGGTAAGAAGCTAATACAAAAAAAATGAATTATTAGATTAGACCTTGCCCCTTCGGTAACACTTTGATGACCAACAAAATTGCCTTGTTTTCATTTAAAATATTGTAGTCACTGCTTTCCCACAATGAGAAGTCTACCGTGTTAAAGATTTATGTTGGTTTATTATAAGGACAGCACACCGAACATACTTCAGGCATCACAAACCCACACATACATAAAATACAAGTCCCATAATCTGCTCGAAAATAAAAATATCTTTGATTGCCACACACCACACTCACTCAGTTCATATTTTAGCAGCTTTAAAATAATAAATAAATAATCTTTATGCTTCTTCCGTTCATTCATCCCACATCAAGTTGGCTTTGACCTGGACGACAGTCAAATGGTTTAAAGTCACTGCAGCAATCGGACCGAGTTGACATGGAGATGGTAGAGAAAATCTGCATAGGACGCTCCTCCGTTGGGACTCTTATCCTCCACTAGGTGACGCTGTAGAGCCTCTTCACAACTGTCACCTTGCTTCACCACCCACAGCTACACAGACATAGATAATCGCTGTAACATCTGCTCCTACTGGTTTAAAAACGACAGTGCAGTCACAGCAGGGATGCCATCAGATCAAAGAGAATCATTTTGGGTTTATTTTTTATGGGTTTCTTGACATTTTATGGTTTTTAAATCATTTTAAATTTACAGAAGTGATGCTTTTATTTTATATGTGCTCTATGAATAAACCTTGATGTTGCTCCTTCTTGTTTTGAAAGGCTTTTTGAGGAAGGTTCAAAAGTATTTTAATTAGGGCCTGAGCACAAATGTGCGAGGAGGGCGAGTCAGCGAGTTGTCCACCTCGCACTAGTTTGAAATTGTTAATTGATATGGCAACAAGAATCCTCACTTGAAACCATAGAAGATGTGGACTAAGGGAGTGTGACATCACCCATAGTGTTTGGCTCCGGTAAAATGAAGCACATCAAGGCTATAGCAGTTACAGGGGTGAATTTGGAGCCAAGTTTCATATTCGGGACTTCAACCGTGAGTATCATAGCAACCAAAGAAACAATCTGGAATTAAAAAATTCCAGGATCATGTAGAGCAGGTTAATACAAACATTTTAAGACCAAATTGGCAAGGCTCATTGCAGCAGTTACAGAAAAAGGGGTGACAATTTTTCAATGTAAAGTGAAATGGAGCCAGAGTCGATGGAGCTGAAAGTGCACCCATGATCACTATTTGGAACACGCTGGCTAGCAGGTGCTATGTCCATTTATATATATATATATATATATATATATATATATATATATATATATATATATATATATATATATATGTAGATATATACATAAAATTTTATATTATATTATATTCAAATCCTCAAAGTAGCCACCATATATTTGATGTATTCTGTATGTATATAAAATGTAGAAAGTAGTAAAAGTAAAGTAAAAAGCACTGAATGAGATAATGTAATAATCCAAACCTATGACTGGTAGTGTAATTAGAAGCTATTTACCTTTCGAGCTGTGGGAAAGTGAGAGTTCAATGAGCTGATGAAGGACCGTACATAAGAAGAGAGGGGGCTTTCAAAAACAGGAAGCTTTGTCTAGTAAAACAGAAAAAAACAGTTACTTTTTATCCCAGGTCTTTGATATATGAAATCTGCCCTATTCTCTCACCTCTCCGGAGGGCAGCGAGGAGAAGCAGCTGGTGTTGAAGAGCTCCATTAAAACGCCTGTTGGTACCTGGCGCCCCACCCAGAGTAAGAGGGTGAGAGGGGAGTTCACCAAATAGAGACCCTCAGATTCAAGACTGGCAGAGCAGCATCGCACGGCTTTTTCCAGGTGAGGAGGGGTTGAGCCATCAACTGTTAGTGGCTGTAAATAATGAAATAAAATCTTTACAATGTGAAGCACAGTTCTTCTTATAAAGCAGGGGTGTCAAACACATTTTCAACGAGGGCCACATCAGCAAAATGGCTGCCCTCAAAGGGCCAGACGTAAAATAAACGTAACTACTTTTTAAATTTTTTAATTAATTGTGTCTGTATTTATTACTTATTCAAGTTACAAATATTGCTTATTCATTTGCATAGATGTAAAATAATAGCTGTGTAATGGTGTGTCTCTTGATAAAATAACATGTTAAGACCGTCATACCTTTTAATTTATTCTGTCGAGGGCCACATAAAAAGATGTGGAGGGCCACATTTGGCCCATGGGCCTTGAGTTTGACACATGTGTTATAAAGCTTTACATTCTATGGCCAACACGTTTTGGCATGTTTAGATGCTATGCTAGTATATTTACAAACAGTAATTGGTCATGAATAGCACATAAGCCAGAACAGGTAAAATGACAATGTGCAAAATTTGGTTACAGAATAGTAGAAGTGCACCATTAGGGGGAAAAATAGGGAAGAACTGAACCAGCTTTTTCAGTTCAGATACTGATACTGATGCTTTAAGTATATATATCGATACCTGATGTTAACTGATACCAGTGCAGAGACTGAAAACAGCATTTGTTTCCTTTAAAACAAAAATAAAATAAGGAAAAACTGATTCAAATGTGTTATGTATCTGTTATTTAACAACAGAACAGCTTTGTGTAAATAAAAGTTCAAACATTCTGAGACATGCTTATACTGCTGCCCCCGCAACCCGGCCCCCAATAAGCAGAAGCAAATGGATGGACTTATAACTAAGGCTAATCAATAGGTAAAACTAGTTCTTGCCCCCATTTGGGAGTATGACATTAACACATTTGAAAATCTAAAAACAACTCAGCGTGAACTGACCAGAGGCAGGAGCTGAGGGTAGAAGTGGATGGCAGTGCTGGTGGGGTCCATGTTGAGGACTTGACATCTTTGCTGCAGTCTGTGGGGCACAGAGCTCCTGAGGCCAGGCAGAAGCACCTCACTCTTCCTCAGACTGTTGATGTAGACAGGTAAAGCCCGCAGGTACTGAGGGAGCACCAGCTGTACACAGCACAGCAAACAGAGGCAGCTCTATGATCACGAGAGGCTGTGAAACCACTGGATCTTTGTATAGAACTAAAATATGTTTTTCTTTTGATACTAAATTTTAATGTCTACAGGACTTATTATAGTTTTCTTTTTATTAATATTTTCATCACAATACACACTTTGTTTCAGATGCATTCTATATGAAAACAGAGAAAAGGTGTATTGTTACTGTTGAACAATATATGTTTCATTTTTTAATCAATATCACTACATTTAGACTTTGACAAATAAAATACTTTTACTTTTTACTCTTAAAGCACATTTTAAAATAGGTACTGTTTACTGTACATTACCTGTCCAGCAGAAACTGAGGCAGAACAGCAATGTTTTCTGTAACACGCCAAGGCTTCTGTGATCTGTGTCTGCAGTTCCTCTCTCAGCTCCTGCAGGGGGCGCTCCAGCACTGCACAATACACTACAAAAACAAACAAAAATGTTTATTATTTAATCCATATGGTACTTCTAAGATTGTGACTACTGCCGTTGTTTAGAGATCTTACTTTTCTTGCTGTAAAAAGTGAGTAGTGTTTGGGCCTGGTAATGTCTAAAAGCATCCTGTAGGTGGCGTGAGCATTTTAATATGACTGTGTGAACCCTGGTTCTCCTCTCTCCTGTCCATGTGGTGTAAGATAGAGCGGTCTGGAGAGCAGAACGAGTCAGAGATTTAAACAAAATAAATTAAAATGTTACTAAAACCGTAGATATGAAATTACTTGTATTGCTACTCCTTTCGTTTCATCCAAGTTTCTAACATGTTCCAGTTCCAGAGCTAACGTCGTCCACCAATCAACACTCGCCATGGGAACAGATGAGGGGTTAGGACCAGGTAGGAAGAGCCCATAACAACCCAAAACACGCATATCTGCAGAAAATAAAAAGCACAAAATGTAACTATCCATGTATGAGATTTAGGAATGGGATAAAATCTTGTGCCAGCAGATCTCGCAAGACAAAATTTGTGCATACATGATCTTGAGATTTTTCCCTATGTGTTTGCACTTGGACTGGACAAAAAAGGTTAAACACTAGTGAGTAAGCATTTTGAGAAAAAAAAAAAGCACCGCTAGAATGAATTTTGAAGTGAACCATATGATTTATTTATTATTAATTATACAAAAATCTCATCTTGTGGACCCAATCTCATCAGAAATCTGTCTCATCCCACCCCTACTGAGAACAGAGTTTTCATTATGCTTTCATACGGATAACAAACTGATTTTTAATTGACACCTACAGCAAAGTGAAAAACTGCTCATGTGTATAATGCATAGACTGTATAAAGAAGTGGACTAAGGGAGTGTGACATCACCTACAGCATTCAGCTCCAGTCAAATGAAGCTTGTCGGGGCTAGAGCAGTTATAGCAGTGAATTTTGAGCCGAGTTCCATATTTGGAATTCTGAGCATATGAACCATAGCAACCAAAGAGCCAATCTGGAGCAAAGCTGTTTAAGGTAATGCTTAGTAACGCTGTCAATCAAAGCTGCTACTAACACTAGCGGGAGTGACCTCAAAGAAAGAAGACAGCTGGTTCGTCTCTTATTAATGTTCATATCTTGAGTTATCTATGAGTCATGTACAGTGGGTCAATATGAAAATGTTGAGACCAAAATGAAATAGAGAGGGGTGTAAAGTGAATTGGAGCCAGATTCGATGGAGCCAGAAGCACAGCCCATGATCACGTCCTCTTTGAAATACCGTGACTAGCAGGTTAGCTTTGTCCATTTATATATATACTATATGTCTATGCTGCCATGTTAACCCATAGATGTTGCCTCTAAGTGCATCTCTACATGTTAGGATGTGCTTACCTTTAGAAACACATATTTTGAGTTCAGCCCTGAAGCCTGTGTTCATCATGGCAAAAGTTCTCTTCAGATCAGCAGAAAAACGCTCTTTATCCATTTCACCCTGGAAAAAATGCATGTAGGAAACAGACAAATGAACAACTAGCAGAAGATTTTGCTCATCTTCAGTTTGAAGATGAACGTGTCCAAACCATAGACTGTATAAATTAATGGACATAGCTATTGAAAAATTGTCGCCCCTCTCTCTGTAACTGCTGCTGTGAGTCTCATCATTTTAGTCTTAAAATATTCATATTGACCCCTTCTACATGAACCTGGTATTTTTATTTCGCTATTGTGTCCATAAATCAAAATATGAACATTAGTAACAGACGATGCTAAACCAGCGGTGCGGGCGGGAAGGGGCTTTACCTTCATCAGCCTCGCTCTAGATTGGCTCTTCAGTTGCTATGATACTCTTGGTTGGAATTCCAAACATGGAACTCGCCCCTTTAACCGCGAGCCTCGATGAGCTACATTTGACTGAAGCTGAACATTATGGGTGACTTTACACTCACTTAGTCCACTTTTCTATACAGTCTATGCTCCAAACAAACAAACCAAAATGTTTTATATGAGCAAAACAACTTTCCTAGATAGTAATAGTGCTCTATATTTTCATCCATAGTTAATTTACTCTCCATATTAACAGCTATTACATAACATTACAATGATTTAGATTATTATGTCATGGGACCTGAAGGTGGTTGTAGGTGTTCAGAGCTCCCCCTGTTAAATAAGGAATGTGTCCAGGCCAAGCTCCGCCCACCAGCTCTTGTGACAGGTGAAACAAGTGAACGCTACAGCCCTGACGGACACATTCTCTGACCAATGAGACGGCTCCTTCTGATGGCTGGAAGATGGACTAGAAAAGCAAAACATAATTAAAACGATTAATGTGAATACTCAAGTACCGTAATTATAACTGTAGTGACTGTCTGAGATTCATAGAGCTAGGGTTACATCCAACTACAACACATAGTGGTGTATGAAGCTCACCTTTGGTTTATTGGAGCCAAAAAAACCTGAAGATGTTTGCGTAGTTCCCATCTCAATTAAAGGGGCGGCGTGAAAGATCAGTAACTTTCCAGGACAATTCAAAGCCTAAAAACGTTATGTCAGTTACAATTCTTCAACTATAAAGATTTGTGAATTCACACAAAAACTTGTACAGACCTGGAATATGGCTAATGCTGCTTTGACTGGCAGCTCTATGGGAACTCCACCAGCGTCATTTTGTTCTGGGCTGAACTGAGGAATAAGTTGTAATACACTGAAAACCAAACACAAAAGTTAATTCAATTTGTTCTTTAAAACTTACACTTGCAACATTTTACAGGGGTAGCAATATCAGTAATATAGTATGTCCTATTTAACCCACAAAAAAATAACATCTGAAAGGGATCAAACGTATTCTGTTAAAGCAGCCCTATTGTGCTTGTGTCTGCTCTATAGTTATAATCTATGACACCCGTGGATCACTGTGTTATTCATCTATAACGACTTAATAAAAGGAACATGTTTGCTGACTTCCACGTTAAAAAACTGCGGTGCCCAATGGGACGCCACCGTAAACGTCATCACAACAAAGAGCCGGCCCCCCATGGATAGCTCCAGATCACACTAGCGAGCAGTGGATTTTTTTTTTTCATTTGTACCAATATGACTCTGTAGTGCTGCCGAATCCTATGTGTATCATTGATTAAGAAAATAAAATTGGAGAAAAAGGTGTGTACGTCACAGTGGGCATGACCCAGTGGCGGTGAAAATGGGGGTTGATCAGCACTATGGCTGAAAATAAGCAATTAAAGACTGCTCAAACATGCATGAATCACTTCAAATATAACTTTGAGAGGGTAAATGAGAAGAGGAAATAACCATAACACCGTTAAAAGCTCTGAAAATTCAATTTTGCAGAATAGTTTTAATGAATAATGGTGATTATTCAGGTCACAGTGTAAGTAGTACTAAAAGGAATCATCTTAAAAATGTAAGTATTTTCCATTCAGTTTATACTCTAAAAAGTGAAGCAAAATGTAATGTGCTTTTGTATCTTGGTTTTTACTCCACATTCACTTAACTTTATCATCAACAAGAGCAATGGTTAAATATTTTTGGTGTAGATAATTGTACAATCATAATGTTTCTTCTCACAATAATCGTAATACAAACATTTGATATTGTGACCATAGACTGTATATACATACAGAGCTAACCCACTAGCCACTGCGTTTAAATAGGTAGTGAGTGTGGAGGGTGCACCTGCTCCATCGATTCTGGCTCCAATTCACTTTCTATTAAAAAACTGTTGCTCCTCTCTCTGTAACTGCTGCTGTCAGGCTCATTTTGGTTTTAAAATGTTCACATTATCCCTCTCTACATAATCCTGACATTTTTTATTTGCCATTGTGTTCGTAAATCAAGCTATGAACATTAATAACAGACAAATCAGACGCTTTCCAAAGGTTGCTCCTTGTCAACAAGTTTGACTGACAGCACTGCTAAGGGGCATTACCTTCAACAGTCTTGCTCTGGATTGGTTTCTATGCTACTCGTGGTCAGAATTCCAAATATGAAACTCAGCTCAAAATTCGCCCCTTTAACTGCTAGCAACAATGAGCTTCATTTGACTGGAGCCAAAGCTATGGGCGACGTCACACTCCCTTACTCCACTTCTTTCTACAGTCTATGGTGGTGACATTCCTGGATCACACACATGTGGAATATGCTGTGTATTACCTGTTAACACTGTCTATGGAGTCTTTCAGAGGAACCAGGAGTCCACCGGATATGGGCATTTGAAGGTCGTCAGTCTCAGTGATGACGAGCATGTGTGGGCGGGACAGGGCGGGGCTCAGGTCATACAGGTGAACTCTGTTGTCATAAGTCATCAAACCCACACGAACATGTGCCAAAGTGTCTTCATCCTCTCTGAAAGCAAACCAATTAACAAACCAACAGTGTTGTTGTTTTTTTGCCAAGTCTTTGGGATCAGCATAGCAATATTCTCAACTTCTTCAAATTATTACTAGGTTTGGTGGGATAGTATTCATGACGTTAATAATATTTTTTCATAAATCAAATTGGCAGTTCCAAAGACTCCTTTCTTAAACAACCTGCTAGCCTTGATAACTTAATTTACCCTTTGAAATATTGTAAATAATACCTTTTTGCCAGATATAAAGCTTTCATTCATGTTGCCTACTTCCATGTCTAGTGTTTGTTCAGACCATAGATTGTATATATAAATGGACATAGCTAACCTGCTAGCCGCCGTGTTCCAAATAGGAAATGATCATTGGCTTCCGGCTCCCTCATCTCTGGCTCCAATTCACTTTACATTAGAAAACTGTCGCCCCTTTATCCATAACTGCTGCTGTCAGGCTCATCATTTTGGACTTAAAATGTTCATATGAAACCATTCTACATGATCCTGGTGTTTTCGCTATTGTGTCCATAACTTAAGATATGAACATCAATAAGAGCAGAGGTCACTCTTGCTGACGTTACCTACAAGTGTGATTGACAGCATTGCTAAGCATCCGCACTTCACTCCGGAGTGAAGCTGTTCGAAAAAAAAGATGTGATACACTAACAAGTACACTAAGGTCATATTTACTATCTGGGTGAAAAAAATGAAAACAGTTTAATATAAATGTATGTACCCATTCAAAGAGGCCAGCAGAGTGCGTATTTGATGTGTTATGAACTCTAAATGACCTCCTCTCAGTGCTTGGACAGACACATCTAGGGCCAGTAATAGTGCAGCAGCTTCACTCTAAGAACAAAAAAAAATAAACATAACAAATATTGACTTCTCTTTGTTATTTCTATTCTTTAAAATTATATAACTGCAAATCACATTCCCACATCACATCAAGAGGTGGTATATAAGAGTGTAGACTAACCTTTTGAGAGTGGATGACCTCATATGACCCCATACAAAGTTCAGGTCTTTTCTCCTTGTCCACTCGAACACCTTCAGCTCCTTTGGTTGGCTGGTAAAACTGCCATGCCACTATAACATGAGACAAAAAATGTATATCATTTTATTACAATTGGCAATATTTTGTCTATAAGAAGAAAACTAATACAGCTGCAAATGGGAATCTTCTGGAGTAATCTTACATTTGTACAGTATAAGGTATTTGTGCTTCATTGTACAGTTCACCTTCAACTAAGGCATTTACAGCCATATTTTTGCTCATTTCGACTGGCTATCGATTAACTATCATCATTACTGTCCACCCCTAAAATAAATTATTTTACCTTCACTGACTTTTCCACAGAATGGGCAGGAGTATCTCTGACCACAGTCCTGCCAGCCCATAGCAGGACACATAAAGGCACCACAAAAACTGCAACCTGCAATACATTCTGACTCTGTGCAGTCTGGCAGGGGGCTCTGAGGGAGAAACACACAATATGAACAATTCCCCATGATATTTACAGATAATTAACAGATTAGAGTGTTAAAGGTGCGCTATGTAACTTTTGTGGTGGATGGAGGTGTTATTGCTTTGCCAAGACTGTTTCAGAGTACGGTATGACTTTGCAATCTTCATGGAGACAAGCAGGTGATGTCAAGAGGTCAAGATGTAGGTCAAATCTGGCGAAAGGTAATCCCACTCAAAATAAGAATGCGTGTTTTTCAAGCTATGGTTGTTGAGTTTTGTAACTTTTTTTCTTTACTACATAATGCCATATATCTTTTTACATATATTTGAAGTCTTCTGTGTGTATCTAAAATGTAGAACATAGTAAAGAATAAAGAAATAAAGAAAAAAAAAACACTGGATGAGAGGGAGTGTCCAAGCTTTTGATCAGAAAACAGAAACTAACATCTCCACTGAGGTACCATCAGCCAGAAAAGTTACATGGTACACCTTTTAAATTGTTGAATTGTAGTCGTCAACAAAAATCATACCTGGCCAAAGTTGACTCCGGCCAAAGGGGAGATGAGCGTCCCTAGTGGTAAATGGCTGAGTTGAGTGGTCTGAGCATCACAGGGAAAGCAGTATGAAGTGGCCCGGATGGCAAACGGACTCGCACTACCTGAGTATAAAAGATATAATAAAAGCAAAGGGGTTACATGATGAAAGTATATGGTTGCATATAGCAGAGTGTCCCAACCACAGGTACAGGAGTGGGTGAACTTTTATCAGGAGGTACTGGGAATTATTTCAGATTTTCCATTATTCCTCTATGGTAAATTGAATGGTTTTAGGAATGTTTCACAGCCAGGGGGGATATAAAGGGCCTATATTACGATATTTTTTTACCTATGTAATAATGTTTACTTATCAAAAGCATACCTAGAGTTGTGTTTTGTTTCATTCACACATGTTTAAACACACAAATCCGACATATTTAGGCTGAGTTCTTCTCTCAAACTGAAAACACTTTGTTCCACTGTGTGATGTCATGTTGTAATACAGGAAGCTCCCCTGTGTTTTTAAACTGCAAAAACCTTCACTTGATTCATTTGGATAATTTCAGCCCTGGAATGTCTAATCTCTACAAAAAAAAAAGGGTAGAAGGTAGCTGTTAACTTGAAAAGTACCACATGACAAGGTGAAACAACGCATTTTGAGATGTGGAGATGCAAACAGACTAATAATAAAGAACTACTCAAATACATGTGAATGAAACAAAACACGACTCTGGGTATGTTTTTGAGCGGGTAACAACATTATAACATCGTTTAAAGCTCACAAGAGTCCATTTTGCATAATAAAGGACCTTTAAGACAAAAGCAGAGAATTACTAGATATAGAAGAGTTGTGTTACCTTTGTCTTCTATGGTACAGGACGTAGTGGGCAAAGGAGGAAGACGAGAAGGAGGCTCGGAGACATACACTTTCCCCTCCCATTGGGCCTGGTCCTCTGCCATTACTTTTACCTGGGCCAGAGATGTAGTTTATTTATACTTATATATCCAGATTCTACACAAAACTAGTACTGAATATAGATACATGTTTGAGTAAAAAAGCATCAGTACTGAAATAAATCATAAATAGGACAACATTGAATCTTTCCTGCCACATGATAATACTAAAAAAAAAAAACTATTATAATGAATTGAAAATTATATTCTATTGTCTTTTTATCATCTTCATGATCCCAGAATAAGAATTAAGCTTTTTTCTGTTAGACAAAAAAAAAAGATGTTGAAAAAAGCTTTGTCTACACAAAAATAACAACTCTAAATACTTACAGCTATATATACAAGCTTTTATATCAAAATCAATACTAGTATTGAAACTAGTTACTCAAATGAACAAACATTGATACGGACAAAATGGGAGCTTTCCTGAATAGTTTTTAAATGGTCTTGATCTATATCAGAAGTAGCTTAAGACCACATGGTAGTATTAAAGACACTGCAATTATATTGTGTTGAAAATTACATTATATTTTCTAAAACAATATTATTTTTATCGTCACTGTGGTGTCAACATCTATACAGAGACTCAACTTTTTTAAATTAAAAGAAGCAGTTATCAAAACAATTACAAAATTAGAATTTCGGAAATTATGCAAATGACTAGTTGATCCTTATACAAAATAAGGACAATAACCAAAATATTAACTTAAACAAGCAAAATTATTAACTGGCAAAATACACTGTATATATTGTAACTAAACAAAGAAAAATAGCTCCAACAAATAGAAAGAAACAAAAACAACTCTAAATACTTACAGCACTGGGAAGAGACTCAGGGTCAAGTCCATAACGAGACTCAGAGTTTGGAGATTGTCCAACTGCATCAGGAACAAAGCGTTTTACAGCTCCTATAGGGAAACACAAATATCAGATTCATCCATCCATTTTCTTCCGCTTATCCGGGGCTGGGTCGCGGGGGCAGCAGTCTAAGCAGGGACTCCCAGACTTCCCTCACCCCGGACACGTCCTCCAGCTCCTCCGGTGGGACCCCAAGGCGTTCCCAGGCCAGCCGAGAGACATAGTCCCTCCAGCGTGTCCTGGGTCTTCCCCGGGGCTTCCTCCCGGTGGGACATGCCCAGAACACCTCCCTAGGGAGGCGTCCAGGAGGCATCCTGAGCAGATGCCCGAGCCACCTCAACTGGTTCCTCTCAACGTGTAGGAGCAGCGGCTCTACTCCGAGCTCCTCCTGTGTGACCGAGCGCCTCACCCTATCCCTAAGGGTGCGCCCAGCCACCCTGCGGAGGAAACCCATTTCAGCCGCTTGTATCCGCGATCTTGTCCTTTCGGTCATTACCCAGAGCTCATGACCATAGGTGAGGGTAGGAACGTAGATTGACCGGTAAATCGAGAGCTTTGCCTTTGGGCTCAGCTCCTTCTTTACCACAACGGACCGATACAGCGACCGCATCACTGCAGACGCTGCACTGATCCACCTGTCAATCTCACGCTCCATCCTTCCCTCACTCGTGAACAAGACCCCTAGATACTTGAACTCCTCCACTTGAGGCAGAGACTCACCACCCACCCGGAGAGGGCAAACCATCTTTTTCCACAACTTAAAATTAATAGGCTACTCATTTCACAACAACATAGTTGACATATTTACAGTGTTACTAAAAAGCTTGTCTAGTTTTTAAATTGGGTAAAGGTCAGAATTGTACTGCCTGGTTGGAAATGTTTTAGAAGTCATCGCTATTACCTTTATTTTTGTGCTTTTCTTCTCAAGTTGTTGTTGGTTTTTTTTTGCACAAACTGTCACTTAAATGGTGTAAAACTACGATAAATATTTACCACATGTACTATGACACCAAACCATGTAATAATTAGGAAAACATGTCCTATTTTTATTCTTTCTTTATTTGACAGGGACCATGTACACATTCATTAATCTTACAAGGAAAAGATGATTTGTACCAGATTTAGCTACTGCTACTTTCCATCTGCAGTCCCTGGGCAGGTGAACACACATTAAAAAACACATATCAATTAACAATTACAATATACGACTACCAATTTGCCATACAACAATAACAATTAAATACAATAAAAAAATTACTCCATGTCCAATACAGTATGTCCCCCCCCAGTCCAGACTAATATAAAAATCATTATGTGCAGGTTTATACAGTGAGGACAGAGCAGCACCAACTAACTAGACTGATGTGGACACATTTGATTATTTAAAATGTACTTTTTCAAATTTCTAGTAAAACTATTAAATCCACAGACAATTTCAGACTGTCTGGAAGCTGATTCCACTGCCTAATAGTTTGATAAGAAAAAGCCGATTGAGCAAAGGCCGAGGATCTTTTTGAAACTATGCAAGTTCGGTTTACGGAGGAACGAGTGGATCGGGTAGTTTGTTCAGAACAAAGGATAGTACATTTTTTTTATGTAGGTGAAGCTGCATTATTAATAATTTTGAATAATTTTCTTAGATTTGAATACAAAATTAAATTATTGAAACTGAACATTTTATATTTACTTAAGATGTTACAGTGGTGATAATGGAGGGTTTTTTTATCGAGTGCCTTAATTGCCTGATTATAGGTGGATCTGAGAGATTTTAAAGCGCTCTCATTGGCTTGAGACCAGCAGGAGACACAGTCTCTATGAGGTTTTTTTTTGTTTTTTGTTTTTTTTACAAAACTAGGACAAATGACAAACTTACCTGGAGTTGAAGCAGTCCACTGAGGCTGCTGTTGAACTGGAGATATTGGCGATGTATAATTTTGAATATACCCAGCAGCCTCCGCATTAGCTGGCTGCAAAGGACTGTACAGCTGATTTAGACTTGTATTATAGTCAAACGAGTAAAGGTCATTGGAAGAACTATTTTGAAGAGGAGACTGGGGCCCATTTAATAACCTCTGATCTGAGAGGTGCTGCTGAACAGGGGCACAGATTGACTGGGGGTTGATTTGAGCAGGGTAGAGAGGTGGAGATTGTAGCTGCAGAGTCCCATTGGAAACAACAGGAAGCGAACAAGGAGGTTTCCCGGGATAGACTGAAGAATCATAGCAAGGACTAGGCCAATTTGTGTTATTTGAGTGAGAATGGTTTAGGGATGACTCTGGGTGATGGGGGGAGGTCAGGGTGAGATGCTGAAAAGTAGAAATTGGATTGTGATGGGGTTGAATAGGAGAAACTGAGGACCAGCTGTTTTGTCCCGCCCACTGCTGAGGGGAAGTCTCGCTCTGATTGGCTGAAGGCTCCATCCTCCTCCAACACCATCACTATCCTAGAAGAAGCAGAATAAACTGAATAATACACTATAATATAAAAGATAAATGTAGATGAATGCAAACTATAGCAACTAGCAATAACTTTAATAATGCACAGGCAGAAGTCAAAGAAGCTAACTGGTGCATAGAAAGTAGCCTGCGGAATGCTAACAGTACAGAAATGCTACACAGGCACTGTATTAAATGAACAGCTGCTACTTAAACTTATCTTTCATTCACGGGTAGTTAATTAAGATAGCTCCTAAATGATCATATGTGGTGGTAGTATTACAATGAACGCAACATAGCCTACCTTGGTTTAACGGAAACGAGGAGCTTCACTACACGCAGAGGGATCCGGCTTGAGTTCAGTCGGGTTTTTACACCGCTGTATCTTTACATTTCATATATTGTGGTTTATTTGATTAATTTTGCTGACCACACAACCCACACCTGCTATAAATGTTATCTTGACCGCAACAAGAACACGATGCCTGATTCCGCATCTTCTTGTTTGCGTCAAGTATCACGCACGCACGAGGTAACTTCCGTGTTTCCTTTCAAAATAAAAGAGGTTCTTCGCATTTCCATGGAATGTGCATTTACAGGGGCCATATTATGCCATTTTCCTTTTCTGTCCATGTTATAATGTTGTTTCTCCATTAAAAACATACCAGGTGTTTTGTTTCATTTACATGTTTAGCATATTTATGCTGAGTTTTTCTCTTTAATAGAAAACACCATTCCACCTTGTGATGTCATGTGGTAATACAGGAAGTGCTCCACTGTGTTTTTAAACTCACCTTCACTAGACTCATTTGGATGATTTTAGATCAGGAATTGCCAATCTCTATTGAACAAAAGGTAAAAGGAGCTGTTACATTGAATTCTACTGCTTCATGATGTCACAAGGTGGAGCAGAGCATTTTGAGGTTTGGAGATGTAGACAGACTAATAATAAAGGGTTACTCAGATTAATGAAACAAAACACAACTGTTTTTGATGAGGTAACAACATTATAACATGGCTTAAAGTTCACAAGAGTCCATTTTGTGTAATATGGTACGTTTAAAGCTGCAATGTTGCTATTATCAAGTATTTCCATCAAAATAAAATATAATTTAATTAAATGAATTCAAGTCCAGACTAGAAAACACAAATGTTTATCAGTTTGCTTCATAACACATTGCAAATATTTTTACATAAGGCTGGATAATAAAACATAAATAAGATTATAACATTTTGGCTACTAAAAACAGCTCTTTTTATAATGAGCGATAAAATACTTAAATAGGGTGACAAACCTCCAGAAATACACATTTTCACTACTACACGTTCATAGTTGATAATAACCGCTTGTATCCTGGGAGGGCCAGTTGGTTGGTGGTAGGTTTTTCAAAGCACTTCTGCTTTCCTCTCTCTTCAGTGCTGTAATCCGGTTCCTGACATAGTCCTTAACACCTTTCCAGGAGCGTGCTCTCAGAGCCTCGGGTTCAGCATCAAGACACTGGAGGCAGTCCACCTTCTGAGGGATTTTTTGTCCGTGAATGAAGCGCATCATGTGCCTCTCTACAGCCCGGACCTCCGCCTCATCCCACTTTTGTTTGTTCTTCTGAGACACTAAGAATGACAGGACAGAAGAAGTTCACAGATTGTGGAGACTAGGCGTGTCATGATATTAACTTATCGTTCAATACATGATTAACGGAACAATTTTATTTTTTTTGATGGGGGGGGGGGGCAAAATTTATCGTGGGCACATTTCCTTTGTACTAGTAGGAAATTTGTTCTAATTTTTTATATTTTTCTGAAGTTTTGAGCTGTATAGGGTTGAATAAATAGCTTCTATGACTCATTAAATATTTCACTGATACATTTCCACTCATGTTCACTAAAAATACTATACATATAGAGAGAGCATGTTTAAGCAGCTCTCTCTATATGTATAGTTTGGGAGAAATCCTGCTTTAGGGTGATCGTGTCAGTGGTATAATGGCATTGAATATCATTGCTTATCGTCTACTTTTTTTTTTTACCAATATATCATATTTCAATATTTGTTATCGTGACAGCCCTAGTGCAGAATAAGCATGAAAAAGTACACAATAATAGTCTTTATTTCAAGGGTAGATCATGAATGTTTCTGGTACATTTTGTAATTTCTGATCATCACCAACAAAAAAAATTCCACTATACCACCAAACTGCTCAAAAAAACTCAACTCAAGTTATTTTCTAGATTGTTGTTATTCTCACTTTTCAGTTCTTTAAACATGAAACCTACTCATAATATTATAGTTACAATTATTAATGTTTTTCATAGCTATCACGTTATCAGTAATTATTTTAGGCATGATAATCTTTATCAACAGGAAAATAGGATGTTTAGTTACCTCTCTGTGGTTTGTCTGAGACGGGGCGCTTTGGTACAGGGCCCTGCAGTGGGGCCTGGGCATGTTGGCTCTGGTCGGGATAATTAGCAGCGTGTCGGTAGTAGTTACAGGCGAACTGATTTTGTCCCCACTGTGTAGATGTTTGGGTCCCTATGTCCTCAAATGTCCCTGTGATAAAGGAGGCAAAAGGACAAAACTGTTAATACATCCAAAAAAGTGGAGTGGCCGTTATGGGCGCATACACACTCAAGGGGGAAGATTGCATACATACGCGGGGGCGCGCACACACACACACACAAACTTGGGCACACTCACCTGGTTGTTCAATGACATCTGTCCTGGTGGTTTGTAAAACTTGATAGTTTGGTCCCAGAATCTGGTTGGCCTCATTTTCGTCGAGGTTTAACATCTGCAGCATGGCTGAAAAGTGCAGCCTGATTTTGGCTGTGGTGAGAGTTTTGGGAGACTTGGCTCCACAGTCTTTGACGTAGTTCTGCAGGATGGTGGAGCCACTGTAGGCTGTCAGAGCAGTGGGTCGGGCAAACAGGAAGGGGTTCTCAGCAGGGACCCCACACGCCTCACGGTTCTTCACCAGGAGCTCCAAGCCAAACACAAAGGACTGTTTCAGCAGCACAGGAACTATCCGGCCACAGGTCCCTCGGATTTCTATTCGAGTGAAGAATCGGCACATGGTCCTCTCTAGGTCCGACAGGGAGACTCCAGAGTAGTTATAACTGTTGTACATTTTCCGGGACAGGAAATCTTCTAGTCTTAAGCCCGACACTTCCGCAGGCTTCCTCCGGTTGAACAGAATGACACGGCTGAGTATCACCTTTGCCAGAGCGGCGTATGTCTCAGCAGAGACGTGCTCTCTGAACTTGTTTTCAGCCACAGTGTGAGCATTGGCCACATAAGAGTTTAGGCATTTAACATCTTCAATCGAAGGCACACTCTTCTCCTTAACACGCTTTGTCTCTCTCAGAGTGGTCAGTGCACTTGCAGATACAAGTTTATTCCATTTAGTCTTGTACACTTCAAGGAAGCTTTGAGTGGACTTGGCTCTGCTTTCATCTCCACTCTCAATAGCATTACTCTCCACAATACTGCACAGCTTTTGAAGTTGGTAGCCCAGTTTAATTGCAAGAGAGGGGCTAGTATAAGAGTTAGTCTTTGAATTGTACCCTGCTACAATGTTGACGGCAGAGACGACATGTTTGAAGTTAGCGGGCTCAAAGAAGTCCTCCATCTCCTTTAGAGGTGTCCTCTTTTGGGCTTCGAGCACAAGTCGAGCAATTTGTCGAAGGTTCTGTCTAATGTTCTCGTGTCGATTAGGGTCAGCTCCTTGCTGCTTAAACATGCTCTCTCCAAACTGCAGAATCACCTTATGATTCAGAATGGCTTGTGTGACTGGGTCGTTGATCATTGGAGACAGAAGCCCTTTAAAACCTTCACTGATGTCTGGCCCCAGTGTTTCAAGCACACATCTAAAGGCCAGACGCTTCTTCCCTATTTTGGGTTCATCTTTGTTCTTGATCTTCTCTGGACATTTCTTCATGTGTCTGAACAACCCTTTGCTGATATAAAGTCCCTGACAATACAGACAGTGGACAAACTCATAATCTTGGACAGGCGTTCTTGGTCTTTTCACAGCTGCCAGAAACCCCTTCCCTGTTTTGAGCACATCCTTGTTGTGAGCGAAGTTTCCCTTATTTTTCAACCTATTCCAAATGTTTAGTCTCTCTTTGGAATGTTTGGGATGTTGTAACGCATCTGCAACCTCCTCTTGATGACTGTGGACCATTTCGAGATGTCTAGACAGCTTACTGAACGGTTTGGAGCAGAACATGCAGTAATTCTTTTTGTCATACACTCGCTTGCCTTTCTTGCTCACACACTGCAAAACCAAAATGGACGACTTGGGTGTGTACCTCTTCTTCAGAGTTCTTTTGCGCTTGTCTTTAGCTGGTGGGTGAGCCTTTGATTTTGCTTTAAGTCGAGTGTTACATGTGGTTTTCTTATGGGGGGTTTCGTCTGAGGAACTGTCTGCTGAGTCCGAAACCTCTTCATCACTAACAGGTAAGAATCCAGGACTGCTGTCATCCTCTGAAGGAACATCTGCACCCTAAAAATACAAAATTATTAAAATTTATTTTAAATATACCCAGTTCAAGTGATGCATTGATCCAGTAATTAAAGCGATTCAAGTTTATTTATATAGCACATTTAAACAAAATGCTTCACATAAAAGTCAACAAAAAACAAATATACAGATAAGATGATACCCAGGAAAAGAACAATAAAACACCAAGATCCTGTGTAGCTAGTATTAAATGCCAGGGAGAAGAGGTGGGTTTTCAGCCTACCGGTACTCTTAAACTGCATAAAAGACAGAGAGGACCTGACAGGCAGAGAGCGCTGTTCCATAGTCTGGACACTAGGCCTGTCATAGTAACATTTTGAAGTTCAATATATAGCTTAAGTAAATATAGACAATAAACAATAATATTGAAACTAATTAAGTGATTTACACCACAAAAACTATTCTAAATGAGCTGCAATAAATACATAGCAGAATAAAACACTTCGCATTTGTAATGAAGCATAGAAGTTATTTATTCAATCTTTTATGGCTTAAATATCTAACCAAAAATAACCCACAAATTTCCCAGTAATGTACCAAAAAAAGTCCCCATGATAAAATACTGACCCCATTGATCTAGAAAAAATTGCTGGATCGGATATCAGCTTCCAAATATCGATTCAGCCGATATCCTTGTTGGGAATATAAAGTGATGTAACAAGACTATTTACTGGTCCTAGTTGACCCAGAACATCTCCTAATGTTTGAATTTGTATTTATGTAAAGCTGCTGAGTAATTACTTGAGGGTAAATAACAGCTACATAACACATCTAGATCAGTTTTGTGTTAATTAAGAAGTGCCATGACTGACAGTACAGATTGTGGCCACTCTTATAATTATTAACCAACCTCTCTGTAAAAGACTACAACAGTGTACTAACCTCTGAAAAGTCACTGGACTCTTCATGATACTCTTGAGGTGCAGTATCATTTGCAGCAGAAGTCTAAAATGGAAAAACAAGATTAATAAATAAATAAAACTTAAGACAAATACTGGATGAAACTGAAGCCGTACCAAGTCAGCAGTAAGTGACGCCTCCTCGCTCTCCATGTCCTCTGAAGGCATCGTTTTCAGCTTTATAAGAGAAAGAAATTAAACATGCAAGAAGTATAAATAAACTAAAAAAATATCCATCATAGTTGTAATAAAAACACTTACAAGTGCATCCAAGTCTGACAGTTTTTTCAGAAGTTCCTGCCGCTGCTGCATAAGTGCACTGCGTGACTCAGTACTGGCCTATGAGGTAAAATGTGTTATTGAAGGTCTGACAAATATCTGGATATAGAAAGTACATCAAATACATTCCTACTTAAAGGTCCTACATTACACAACATTTACTCTCATGAGCTTTAAGTCATGTTATAATATTGTTACCTCTTCATACATACCTGAAGTTGTGTTTTGTTTCATTCACACATGTTTGAGTAATCCTTTATTATTCTGTCTACATCTCCAAACCTTAAAATGCTCTGTTCTACATTGTGATGTAATGAATTGGTACTTTTTCAAGTTAACAGGTACCTTTTACCTTTACTTCTGTAGAGATTGGCAATTCCAGGACTGAAATTATCAAAATGATTCTAGTGAAGGTGTATGGAGTTTGAGTAGTTGTAGTAGTAGTTGAGCACTTGGCACTGCATTACCACATGACATCACAAGGTGGAACAGAGTGTTTGAGAAAAGAACACAGCTTAAATGTGCAGGGTTTGTGTGTTAAATATGCGTGAATAAAAAAAGAAACTCCAGGTATGTCTGCGATGAGGAAACAACATTATAACATAGATTTTCTTTAAATATATTGTGGGTTAATTTACCAGAGAAGCTGTGTTTGTTCTTTGTGTTGCCTGAGCATTGGGAGATTTCTTCTTATTTCCTAAAAAAAACAAAATACATGATGGCTTTAAACTTTAGCCACTTTGAGCAGCTTTAAGAAATCAAACTTTTTAAATGTCAAAGTAATTTTTTGGTTTCTGTTTTGTATATAACAGGTGTTGAAGATGTTGAAGTTATATTATTTTTGTTTCTGTAAGTCTCACTGGAATAATTAATAATAATAGTAATAATGCATTTTATTTATAAGCGCCTTTCAAAACACCCAAGGACACTGAACAAGATAAAAATTAAACCAACCATTTTTATCTTGATAGCAGTAAAAAAAAATTACAATCTGTCAACTGGACAAAAACGTATTTAGAGTGGAGACATTTCGCTGCTCATCCAAGCAACTTCAGTGCTGTGGATCATTTTTATCTTTTATCTGTCATTGTTATTTTACAGTTACATGCCAAGTACATTCAGGTGCTTTTATTTTAAGTTTCTAGTTTGTAGATTAGATTAGAATAAAG